>NC_090933.1:823851634-824155523 GCF_040938575.1 Ambystoma mexicanum
AAGACTGTGTTATCAAGGTCTATCAATGCTTTGTCTAGGGTAAGACCTTGTGATTTATGAATGGTGACTGCGTATGCAAGAGTTAGAGAAAATTGTTCTCTTCGTACATACATGTCTTTGAAGAGAAGGAATCGAGCTGTTGAGCGTCCTATCCTTTTCACTTCTGAAAGTTTGTCAAAGGGAATATTGCCAAACTGAATGTTGTTGTCACGTGGGTATGTTTGAAAGCCAACAACTGTACGCAGTGCTCCATTAACTAGTCCTTGCTCCACGTCAAGGTTACGTTTAAGCATTACTCTGCAATTTAAGGATAATTTTAATATTTTTTCCAATCCAGCTGTGTTGGAGATTGGATTTTCTAAACTATTTAGTCTCGTTGTGGCTTGTTCACACATGGGTAGTGTCATACCATGTATTTCTAGTTTGTCTGTGGCACTAATTTCAATTATTGGTTGCATTTATTTTTTTAACATTGTTTCATTGAATTTGAAACAGCTTGCAAAGAGTTGGCATTAAGGCCATACAATTAACATTTTTGTGGGATAATTGTTCCATAACATCTGTAGCACATGCATTATGGCCATAAAGTGCATGAATGTGCCGGGTTTTCAATATTGTTTGTGCTTCTTGAGATAATATACCAACTCTAATACTTTTTAAGATGTTGGCATAAGGGAGATCTGCAGATTGCTGCATATTTCGTGTTAATTCTCTGTATTGGAAATGTTGCCAAAGGTTGACATTTCCAATGCTGCCAACAGTTTTACGGCAGAGTTTGTGTCCTAAGATTTTAAAAATAGGCTCACCTTTTAAAAATATGCTCACCTTTCACTGGTGTTAATTGAAGAAGATCTCCGAAAACAATAATGTGTTTTCCTCCAAAGAGCTCTTCGTAGTTTGTTTTGAGTACTTCTTGTAATCTGAGGTGAATCAAAGCCAATATTAGGTCAGAGACCATGCTCACTGCATCTATTAGTAGCATTTTCATTTGTTTTAATACTCTGCGTAGTTCCATTACAGCTTCTGTAGAAATTTTGTAATAGTCTAATTTGTTTTGGTGTTCTACTGGCAGGAGTAGTAATCGGTGTAAAGTGACACCGCCTATGTTGTAGGCAGCTAAACCTGTGGGGGCAGTGACAACAGCTGACAGTTTGTTGTTTGTCAATTGTTGGAGGAATTTACTGATGATTTTGATTAAGAATGTTTTGCCAGAACCAGCTTCACCACTGATGTATAGTTGTATAGGTTTGTAATTTTGGCAGGTGCATTCTTTGTTTTCATGTTGTACACCATGTGTAATTTCTTTTGTTACTTCTTCAAAAATGCTACGTTGTTCATTGTTTAGTTTTGATTGTAGTATAGTTTTTTTTAATAACATATTTTATTGAAGGTTTTTGAACATTCATACAACATACCAACTGTTTCCCCCACCCTCCCTCTCCCTTTACCGGGTCGATCGTCGATCTGTTCTTCTCTTGCTACTCTGTACATCACCTTTCCAGTAATATGTTCTTTGCCGTGTCCATGTTCTGCTCCTGCGCTTCCCGCTCTCCCACCCCTCAGACCGATCTCAGGTCACACGTTCTTCCCACTTTCTCCAGATTTTTGTGGCCTTTGCCGGGCACCCCCATGCTGTATAAATTCTGAGTTCTTTCCCCGCGCAGATGTCCATTTCGTTGGACCACTGAGCCGCTGTCGGGCACTTCGGGGCTCCCCATTTCTGTGCAATGTCACGTTTTATCAGGCCCATTGCTGTAGAGAGAAGAATGCCCTCCCATTTGTTCAAGATGTTCTCATCTGGGACCCCCAGTAACATTATTGCGGGTCGCAATTCTATCGTGCGACCCAGTGCTCTTGCCAAAATTTGTAAGCATTGTGTCCAGAAGGTCTTGATTTTAGGGCAGTCCCAGAGGAGATGGATGAAAGAGCCCTCTTCCCCCCGGCATTTCAAACAGTTTTGATCCGTTGCCCTTCCCGAACCAAAATGGGCCACTCGGGGGTAGTATACCCTGTGAAGTATCTTTAGCTGTACCAGTCTTATTCTGGAGTCTATAGAGATTTCACGTGGATGCATGAGAACCTGGATCCAGTCCTCAGGCTCAATGTCCCTAACATCCCGTTCCCATCTGGCTTTGAGGCTGGTCAGCTCTGGGGTGGCGAATGCATTAGTAGCTTTATATAGAGTGGTAGTTACCTTGGTGGGGATGTGTTGTAGAAGTAAGTTGCGTTCCAGGGGCGTGTAATCTGGGGCGTAAGCAAGTGCTTGCCTGTGGCCACTAAGTGCGTGTGATGATTGTGTGTAGTGGTAGTGTTCTGCTGCCGAAATACCATATTCCTGCTGGAGCATTTAAAATGAAAGAATAGAGCCCTCTGTTAAGAAATTTCCTACTGTGGTTATTCCGGCCCTCACCCACCGGGTCCAGGCGGGCAGCTTCCACACTTCCGTCAGCATGTGGTTATACCATAGTGGTTGTGCCATGGTAATCTTGTTCCCCCAGCCTATGTGCTTGTGTGCCTGCCTCCAGACAATCGCGATGTGAGAGGATGTTGTCTGTGCGGGGGGTCTGGATAGGGCTTGATACATTGTTGCGAGTGGTGGCGTATCTTGCCTGAACGGTAGTTCTGCTCTGATGTGTGGTAGGTCGCGGTCCCCATGGAGGAGTTCATTGACTATGTTTAGTTGACTGGCCCAGTAGTAGGACTTCAGGTGTGGGACTCCAATACCCCCCTCCCAGATCGATCGCTGCAGCATGGTCAGCGCAATTCAAGGTTGCCCCCCCTTCCATATCAATTCCCTGAGGAGGCGTTCCACCCGGACAAATTCCGAGTTTGGTATGGCCAGTGGGGCGTTCTGCAGTACATAGAGAAACCATGGAAGTGCCATCATTTTGAAGAGAGCCGCCCTTCCCATGAGTGTGAGGGGGAGGTGCATCCAATGTCGTACATCCCCCGCTAAGCGGGCCGTTAGTGGGTGAAGGTTGTGACGCACATAGTCTGAGAGAACCCCGGAAACCCATATACCCAGATAGCGGAAGCCTTCTCTTTCTATTCGGTATGGGGAGTCCCGGGGATTGCCAGATCATCCCATTTTACTGGGAAGAGAACTGATTTCTCCCAGTTTACTCTAAGGCCACTGAAGTCTCCATAGGTCTTTAACATTTGGGTTATGATTGGGCATGCTTGGTCTGGATTACTCAGGTAGAGTAATAGGTCATCCGCATAAAGGGAAAGCTTGTCCTCCCGTCCATTTGGCCAACGGAATCCGGACCACGTGGTGACCTGTCGGAGTCATCGTGCCAGTGGCTCGATTGCTAGGGTCAAGAGGAGGGGAGATAGAGGACAGCCCTGCCGGGTGCCTCTGCCCAGCGGGAAGGTCCCGGAGGTCCAGCCGTTCACCCTAACTGTAGCTAGTGGGGTTTCGTATAAGAGTTGAATCCAGCTAAGGAAAGTTTCGGCGATGCCCATGCGCCTCATTGTTGCCCAGATGGTAGCCCACACCACCGAATCGAATGCTTTCTCGAAATCAATTGTGAGGAGTGCGAGTGGAGTGTTAAGGGTTGGGGCCTCTTCCAATAGCAGGTGTAATCGGCGTAGGTTCATTCTGGTCGATCTTTGCGGCATGAAGCCGCATTGATCTTGATGGACCAGTGAGGATATTACCCCTTGGAGCCTGTTGGCCAGTACTTTGGCAAGGATTTTATTTTCACTGTTGAGAAGCAATATTGGTCTATACGATGTGCACTGATCGGGGGGTTTGCCTTTTTTGGGAATGACCACTATGTTGGCCGTTCGTAGATCAAGTGGGAGGGTGCCCTGTTCTTTGGCGGCAAGGAATAGATCCCGGAGGGGGCAGCCATCTTATTGCTGCCCAATTTCTTCCAGGTCTCAGCCGGGAAGCCGTTCGGGCCAGGTGTCTTCCCAGGTTGTAGCTGGGTAATGGCTTCTGTTATTTCGGTTTCGTCTAATCCCCTGTCTAAGTGAGTCCTCTGCGGAAGCACAATCTCATCCAGGAGGGAAGCGTCTGTGGGGACCGTTGGGGCGGCGTAAAGCGTAGTATAGAATTTGGCAAAGGCCTCCGCTATTTCTGAGTCTGTTCGGGCTGGGCCGTTCGGGCCGTCGGTGATCTGTCTGACATGTCTGTGCCCCTCCTCCCGTCTTTCCAGCCATGCCTCATTTGTTATTAGTGGCTCTCACAGTGGTTCTTGGCTTCCTGTTACAGAAGGTTGACTACTGTCAGGAGTGTCCTTATCTAGTTGGGCCTGCAGTTCTTCTTCGTGTTGCTGTTCATTGTGCAACATTGTTTTGTACTGTGTAAAGTTTACATCAGTTATAGTGCTTTCATTTTCTTTGAAATCGTCTTCATAGGAGTCATAGGGCCTCATTGCGACCCTGGCGGTAAGTAGCTGACATTACCGCCATGGCGTAATGAACGTTTACGCCGTGGACCGATGGCGGAAAGAGCGCCACATTCCAACCCATCGCGCACGAGCATTACGCCATGGCGGTAATGTAAATAACGCCATGGCGGAAAGGGCCCCTACCGGCATCGTAGGCCGCGCAAGGTGCACTACCGACACCCATCTCAGCGGCCACCGTAATGAGCGGCCACCGTAATCAGCGGTGGCCGTAATTAGCGGTCACCGTAAAAAAGCAGACCCGGAAATAGCGTCATTGCGGCGGAACTGGAAACAGCACGGCGGCCATCCATTGCCATCCTTCCCAACAACACCAGATCCAACCCTGACACCTGTCCCAACCCATCACCCACCCACTTAACCTCCCGAAAATGCCCAAAGTTGTCAAGAAGGCATGCGATCGCCAGCGCCAGGACAGATTCTCCCGGGAGGAACTGAGCATGCTGGCTGAGACTCTCCAAGACAATGCAGCCGTAGTTTTCTCGACGCAAATGACCAGGCTGGCGATAGCCAAAAAGAAGGCCATATGGGCCCTGGTGGCAGAGCGTGTCAGCGCGGTGGGGACCGTACCCCACACCCCACAGCAGCGCAGGAAGCGGTGGGATGACCTTAGGCTACGCCTAAGAAGCATCATCTATGCCAACCGCAACCTTGGCCTGGCTACCGGTGGAGGTTCTGAATCCCCACTGAAACTCCAACCGTGGGAGGAAATATGTGCCAGCACGATAGGCATGGAAGGCATCGAAGGTGTCGGAGGGATGGAAAGAGGAGTACCGACATCAGGCGATGAAGGTAGGTGCCTCAAATCAAGACATGCCATAGTCACTGAAGTCCATTCATGTGTAGCACAATGTTGCCCTAGAGTGTAAATGCAACACATCAGCTGGACACTGCCCACAGCCACATGCGAGCTCCACCCTGTATACATGTAGCATGCACACCCTAACTGCCGGCACCCACATACCTCCATCCTCATTCCACACAAAAAGGAGACAACCTGCATGCCCCTGCCTCAAATGTGCCTCATCTACTGACCAAAATCATGTCAATCATTGTCATTCCAATGTCCGCAGACCCATCAATAACGCTCCCCCTCCTTTGCTCCACCACAGGCTCAGAATCACACCCCGAGGACGAGGACACCCCTGCAACAATAAAATCCAAGAAGGCCAAGACGACCATTCACGCACCCTCAACCTCAGCTGCAGTGAGCCAGACCCCACAGCAAGCACAATCCACTGCCAGCAAACAGGACGGCCCACCGGCAAGCACCCCAGTAGGCAGCAGGCCAGCAGCAGCAGCACCACCTGTTCTAACAATGCCTGCCACAGAAGGCATTGGTTATGCGGCCAGCAGCAGCATTGGAGAATCAGCTGCCATTGCAACATGCTCTGACTCAGACATTGAGGAGCACGACGTCAGACGCCCCACTGACCTTCCACATTCCCCCTGTTTGTCCCATGCCAGCCCCCATGAGGATCCCACACAGGGGCACACAGAGGAAGAGGAGTGGCCATCTACCCCATGCCTAGCTCTAAGTCCACAGAAGGGGAGCAGCCCCTCCATCACACCACCGGCAATGGGCATGGCCCAGCAGGGCAACAGTCCCTTGAGGACATCATTGAACGGCAGCAACAGCTGTCCACGCTACTCACCGAGCATGCTACGGAATGTGTGGGGGCTAGGGCAGCCGTCAAACAGGCTACGGAGACCCTAAGGGCCGAAATTGGGCGGAGCACTGACACCCTGAGGGATGCAATGCAGTCCACGTCAAGGGACTTTTGTGGTGAACTTGCCGGGGTGCGCCTTGTGCTCTCAGAGCTCTCCCACACCCTACAGGACATGTATGCACGGGAGCAGGCAGGGACATCCTCCGCTGCCAGTTCTGCCCAGAGCAGCCCCGTCCGACATTCAGGACGGAACCTGCACTCCACAGGCAGGGGTGCCCCGGGGTCCAGGAGAGGGGGCTTGTAATAGCCTGTGCCCACTGTTACAGGCATCTGTAGACACTCACAGGGAGTGTGTTGGGGTGTGCAGGGGGGAGGGGGGGAGGGGGTATGTTGGGGTGTGCAGGGGGGAGGGGGTGTGTTGGGGTGTGCAGGGGGGAGGGGGAGGGGGTGTGTTGGGGTGTGCAGGGGGGAGGGAGGGAGGGTGTGTGTCACAACAATTTATGATTAAAATACACTTTTTCCTTTTTCCGAAATCAAATGTGTGGACATTTTCATTGCATATGTGTGCTTTATTGGTGTACAGTCCACAGTGTGCATGTCCCAGAGACACACAGTGCCCCAAGTGCCGTCTCCATGTGATACACACCAGCCGTGTGTGCTAGAAGCATTGGTCGATGATATTTTGACGCATTTCATGCCCCTCCTGTGCATCGCCTCCTCCATGAGGTGCGGCCCCATCTGCACCCTCCTCATCCTCATCGTCAGGTGGTTGCAGTTCTGCGTCAGGGGGCAGGGGCACATTTCGACTGACGCACATATTGTGTAGCATGACACATGCCATGACCATCTTTGCCACCTTCTCATGGCGGTACAGGAGTGCCCCACCAGACCTGCTGAGGCATCGGAACCGTGCCTTCAATAGGCCGAATGTCTGCTCAATGACCACACGGGTACTTGTATGTGCACGGTTGAAGTCCTCCTCGTGCTGGTTCTGCGGGTTCCGGACTGGTGTAAGGAGCCACCTCTTCAGGGGATAGCCTGCATCACCTGTATGTAGGTGAGAATGTATGTGTCAGTCATGACGTCTGATCAAGAACATGATGTGCCACCATGGCTTGCATCCAACTGTTACTTTGGACCACTTCTAAATGCACTAATTGATTCACACAATGCGACCAGTATATGCTCATGGCTCTCATGGCCTGTTTTGCATGCCATCACCCAATGTATGGAGAGGGGTGGACTGCATTGTGAGTGCCCATCCACTGTGTCCGTTTATGCGGTTTGTTTTGTTGGCCTGGCACGTGTCCTGTGATGTCAATGCGCACATAATTGCAACATTGCTGTGGGCCTCATCATGACCCCAGTGAGCAATGCTGATGTTGATAGGGACATTTTGGGGGCCCTGATGTCTGTGTAATGGTGTGTTGATGTTTCTGTCCGTCATGTGCCTCCTTCGTGGGCAGTTATGGGGGACAGGCCTTTCGGTTGATGGTGTTTGGTGACGTGCATGTAGGTGCATTTCATTGTTGACAATGTGGTCTGAATTGGTAGAATGCACTTGCAGATGGTTGTGTCATGGTTGGGACACAACCTCATTCACATGGTAGGGCTGCATACATTGGGTATTGGCTTTACTGGTGTTGGGTGGAGTTTGGGTTTCTTTAGGGTATGATCTGTCTCCGTTCTCTCTGCTACTCACAGCCAGGTGGAGTATGCATCACCCCCCCCTTTCAGCCAGGTGGAGTATGCATCATCCCCCCCCTTTCAGCCAGGTGGAGTATTCATCATTCCCCCCCACTTTCAGCCAGGTGGAGTATGCATCATTCCCCCCCCCTTTCAGCCAGGTGGAGTATGCATCATTCCCCCCCCCTTTCAGCCAGGTGGAGTATGCATCATTCCCCCCCCCTTTCAGCCAGGTGGAGTATGCATCATCCCCCCCCTTTCAGCCAGGTGGAGTATGCTTTGGCACGTCGTTCACCTACCCACTTCACATTTCCATGGTCATGACATTAGACTCACCGAGTAGCCAGGATCTTGGGCCTGCATGTCGCTCCATGTAGCGTGGTATTGTGGAGTTCCTCAGGACCATTGAATCATGGGTTGATCCGGGGAATCGGGCACAACAATGTGTGATGATCTTGTTGGAGTCACAGACCGTTTGCACGTTGATTGAGTGGAATTGTTTCCGGTTGCGGTACGGTACCTCCATGGCATGTGGAACCACCAATTCCACATGGGTGCAGTCGATGGCACCAATGCAACCAGGTATGCCGGCTAGTGCATGGAAACCCACTTTGGTGTTTTCAATCTCCTGGGCAGTCCGTGGTAATGAGATGTGGTCGTCTGTGTGCTTGAGGAGGGCATCGAGCACTTGGATAAGTGTACGTGAGAATAATGGTTGTGAAATGCCATGCAAGTGCCCCACTGTGTGCTGGTAGGTGCCTGTGGCCAGGAAGTGGAGTACAGACGCTACCTTCAGTAGGGGTGGGATGGCGGTTGGACTTTCTATCATGCTGACGATGTCGTTGTGTGTCATGTCTACGATGGCGTTGATGGTGTCCCGGTCCAAACGGTACAGGGTGTGGATCTGCTCAGCAGTGAGGTTGAATGGACTGGCTCTGATGCGTGGGATTGGGGGCTGCCTGCGTGGTGGCACTGGCTGTGCTGGTGGGGCTTGCTGGCCCTGCCTTGCCCTCCTTCTCCTCCTGCGTCTCCTCTGTGCTGCCTGTTGTTGTTGTTGTTGTTATTGTTGTAGTAGCACTTGCATTGCTGTCAGGTCCTCCAGCCCCAACATTGCAAGTCGTATTGGTATCATTGTGGAGTGTGACTGGGTGTGGGAAGGGGTGGGGTGTGCTCTTTTTGTACTTCCTGAGTCTGTATTGTCTCCACCTGTGCTGTTTCTGTGCACCTGTGGCAGCTGGATTCACTTTACATGGCCATTAACGGTTGGTTCGCGATGGCGTACTTAGCGCCATGGCGGTAAGGTACTTAACGGGCTGGGTGATGGCGTTAGGTGCATGTCCGCTTGGGTCGGCATTCGCGTACCTTTCTGCCATGGCACTAAGTATGGTGTGGGAGGTCGCGTGCGCGCGTCCTTGGCGCAGATAGCGGCAGCGTTGACTACGATGCCGCTAATGGCATCGTAGTTAAAGGTCAAGGGTCATAATCGGACCTAGCGCAAAACGATGGCGGTAATCATTTACCGCCATCGTTTTTCGCTTAGCGCCAGGGTCGGAATGAGGCCCATAGTTATCTAGTATTTCTTCTTCTGTTCTCCATGGTTTAAAGAGTTGTAGCAGGGACATGTAATATAGTTCTTTATGTTGAGGAGTCTTTAATGACAATTTGATATGATTAATTAAATTTGGCTTGGTGAGTTTTACTAAGCAGCTTTCACAATTTAACACTCTGGGCCTCATTACACGTAGTGCGGTAAGGGTTTACCGGTACCGGTAAGGGCACCGGTACCAGTAAACCCTTACCGCCTTACTAGAAGGTCCCTTTGCGGGTTGGTACTTTAACGCCTGCTTTCTAGCAGGCGTTAAAAACCAACCCGCAAAGGGACCAGGGTGCTAATTACGGTACTGCAATTTGCAGCACCGTAATTAGCGCCTTCCCCATTCCCATAGAGCCCTATGGGAATGGGGAAGGGCAATGGGGGAAGGGGGAATTACCGCCCCGTCAACCTTGGAATAGGGCGATAATTCCCCTTTTCTCCAAGGTGGTGCCGGTATTTTACCGCATGGACCAATGTGCTATTAGCTAATAGCACCTTGGTCCACCGCCTACCGTGTAATGAGGCCCTCTGTATTTACCTTTTATTTCATTGGGTTTTATATTATTTTTGTATGTGAAGTTTTGGGATATGTGGTATAGACTCATAGTTTCCAAAGTGGCACTTCTGTTTGGATAGTATGTGTCCAGTAAATTGTTTTTTAAAATGTCTTGGCTGTTGGGATCATGTTTGGCTATTGTTTCTATATCTTCATATGATTTTAGAACTCTTTTTCTAGATTTAGCAGGACCAAGACTTAGCCATACTATATTTTCAGATTTTCCATACAAAGCAGTACCAGTTAAATGATCTGGTGTTTCATAGGAGCCACATTCTGTATGGGAGAGCATTTTTATGCCCAAGCTGTATAATTTTTGAGATAGTGTTTTGTCTGATGACAGGTCATTCCAGAAGTCTTGTAGCTCTGTTTTTTCTGCTTTGGTTAAGTATGTTGTAACATATCGTGCAACTGCAGTGGAATTGTCTGCAATGTACTGCACATCTATGTTTGCATTCCATAAGTGGGCAATGATTGCATTGTAATCATTGATATATTTTTCTTCTTCTGTTCTTTTCATGTAATATGTATTTTTAGGTGATTTGCTTTTAACACTATGTTTAACTGAAGACATGAAGCTGTTCACTTGACCTGTTTTTGTAACCGGTCTAGGGAAACGAAAGCGGCATTTGGTGTAGTATTTCCCTTTGTTTTTGTATTTGCGATGACAATATTTGCAATATTTGTGTCTTTGAAATTGTAAAATTTGTGCTAGGAGATCACTATTTGTTGCTTCTGATGGAATTTGACAAGTGACATAGTTTTCAATAAACTGTAAAACAGTGGCGTCACTGTCTTGACCAAATTTAGGAGTATCTTTAATCCATAAAAGCATGTGGATATGTGGTGCTCCTCTGGCTTGGTATTCTTTTCTCCAAAAGAAGTGTTGCACTTTTCCAAGGGGAGGAACAGTTTTATTACAAATAAAGTGTAGCATAGCAATGAAGCGATGGTGAAAATATCTTGAAACATTAACAGGATCTAGAGAACAAAGTTCTCCAGGTGTTAGTATATCTATGTTTGTTTTGTTTTTGTTTGATATGCGTAGGAAATCATGTAAAATTCCCATGCATATTCTGCACAACTTAATGTAACAAACCAAGTGGGTGGGCCAAGATTTCTTATCATACAACGTACATCTCTGTGACGTCGAAACCAGTATTCTTTAGTACCAAGCATATTTGCTAATATTTGATTGTAAAACCTCATCTTTTTGTTGCACTTTTTGTAATAATTGTGTAGCTGACATATTTTGAAAGTGGGATCCTGATTTTAATGTGTGTGCAAATCTGTAACATAAAGTTGCTAGTTCACTTTCAAAGAGTAGGTGGAATATGTGTTCCACATTTTGTCTAAATCTGGGATCTTCAGAATACATCCGTAATAAGCGATATTCTGATGCTGTTATTTGAATAGGTCTATCATCGTACCTTCCTCCATTGCCAGTAGGAAAAAGTAGAGGAAAAGCACGTGTTTCTACACTTTTTTCCCATATGCTGATTGGTGATCCTTTTGTTTGACGCATTTGGTACGTTTCTAGTGCATCTTCTACGGTGTCATTAGAATCCAGTGGGTGAATTGTATAATGGTTTAAAGTATTGGATATTGTAGCAGGATCTAGGAGCTCAAATTGACCAGCTTCTTGTGTCTCTTGAATTATTTCAGTGGTATCCTTCAAGTTTTCTTCAATATTAATTACTTTGTAGTGATCATTATTGTCTTTTAGATATTGCAAAGCTTGTCTAACTTTATGTAAATCTACCAGTTGTTGCCAATTTTTTTTGTCTTTTGTAGGTACACCATTTACTAAAATAATTAAAGATTGCTCCATTGGACGTTGCACTCCTAGAGTGTGCACATTTTCTTTTAGATCTAATGGTAAATACACTACTTTTCTACAAATACCTTTCACTAATTCAGAGGGAGGTAATTTTGCTGTTTTTGGTTGAAGGCGTATTATTGCTTGTGCACTGTTTGAATTATGATGCTCTCATAGAAATTGAGTTGTTGTGGGGTTTTTGGTAGTGGATAAAATTCCAAATTATTTGTGATAGCACGTGAAGGAGTTTGGTTGTTGTCAAGTTTTGTAGTGCAGTAACTGCAAAGTATTAAGGGGTCAGTTATTTCATATTTGTTTTCTGCTATAAGGTAGAGAGCTAATTCAAACCATTTAGAATCTTCATTGTTTTCTATTTTATATGTTAGGTCTACAGTTTTTGTGTTACTTTTATAGAAAGTTCTACTGCAACATACACACACATGGTTTGGTATTTCAGCAGATGTATTTTTTTTCAGTATTTCTTTTTTGTATGTGTGTAGTAGAAGGTTGCCATGCATAGAATTGTTGCTAATTTGCTTTAAAGCTATTTCATTCTGTAAGTGGCTTTCACTTGCAAAATATTTTTTCTGGATATAGTCGATTTCTTCAAGTAGGTCTTTTGCTGTACCATGTAGAAGAATGTTATTTAAATTGGCTAGTGCTAAAGCATGACTTTTAGCATAGTACAGTTTATAGACTAGATTTCTTATAGTTGAATGATGTGTTGATATCATTTTGATATTGTTGGGGAGAAGCTGGAACCCCACCAGGGCTGTGGGGCCCAGCAGCTATACCCTCACCAGCTATGGGAGACCCCAACACCTCCCATATGGCCCACAGAAATGCAAAAGAGAGCCCAGCAGGCAGCCACATGTTCCAAACTGAGTTTATTTCTGGGCAGCAAAAAAGAAAAAAAACATGCAGAGCGTTGTGCACATCGAGAGTTCATGCACCGTCTCCCCGGGGCTGGCTTGTAAGCCAGCATTGTAATCACACTGCAGGCTGACCTCACAGAATTGGATCAGCTCCCAGAAACCTATCTCCTCCTGCTATTGGCTGCTGAGTAATAGGTTACCTATGTAGCCCTTATAAAGAGCCTGATAATTGCACATTAGCGTCTTGCGTCAGTGGGTTGGTTTAACTGTGCCACCCACCATTACCTAACTCTGAAATTGTTGCAGTATGAATCTGTTCCCATAAGTTATTAGCTGAGAGAGGTTTTTTTCGCCCCTGGGCTCTCAGTGTTCATTGGCTAGGGCTGAGCCATTCTTGTTACAATTATGTTTCAAATGTTGTGCGAGTCTTTGCGAAAATGTCTTTTTTTCCCAGAAAGAAAAGAACAAAAAAACACACTGGGCTTTGGTGATTTTCCGTACCTTAGTCGCATTCGTGAAGAATTAAAAAATGTTTGTCTGCAGAAAGCAATCTTATCTGACTGCGCGACCATGGCTGCTCGTGGGTTTGCGAGGAGTATTGGTGAAGGCATCTGCAGCTAGTGTTCAGTGAGAGAAATGAACTTGGCTGTAATTTTCCTGAAACATGGCTTTACACTGTGCAATTAGACCATGTTAATTCATATAGGCATGTGCAAGCCTTTAAACAGGGATTCTTGTGTTTGTAGATTCTGATATTGCTGCATTGATTCTAATGTAGCATGGAAGTTGCACTGATGGTGAAGTGGGTGTCTTTCAGCATATTTGTCACTCATGGGTGCGCTGGGGCCTGGTTCAATGATATGTGCGCTCCTTGTTCTTCCTGCTGTTCTTCTGTATATGTGCCTGGGGTGAGGGGGCAGGGTTTGATCTCGATTTTCCCTCTTCAGTCCCCCCTCTGGTCGACTTGTCGACCACACCACCAAGCAACATTCACCTCCTTCCGGTCTGCATATCTTTGTCAATTCCTTGAAGTGTCCATAATTCTTCACATTGTTGTCGATGAACAGTACATGTAGGAGTGTTGTCCTTCTACGTTCCACCACACTCACTTCCCTTCGTACTTCCTCGGATCACAGGGAGTGGCCACCTTTATTACTGCTGGAACCATGTCGCACACCGCTTTCTTCTCCCTTAGTCCGGCTCTTCCTTTCACCATGTCTCTTATTTGCATTCCGATGTCTTCTTCTGTTGTTCTCTCACCTCTTGCAAAGTATCTTGATCTTGCACAATGATGCTGCGCTCAGTAGTAGTGCTTCCGTTACCACCTTCAATCGACCAGCCAGTCAAGATGTCATCCATTACCATGCAAGCACTATCCCGTTCTTTTCTTTTTCTGTTCACATGTATTTTCTGCTGATCATTCTTCTGTGTGCTGGCACTTTATCCTATGTTGCTTCTGTCTCGCACGACAAGTAATCCCCCCCTCTTTTCACTCCTCTGTCTGTTTCTCTTCTTCCGTTGTTTTCCATCTTGGGGAATGTGTCATTCTTCACATCTTCCTTGGACATCACCAACAAGGGCATGCTGATGTGCACCAACGAACATTCTCCGCCCCAATTCGGTGGTAGTTTCTCTTGAGCTTTAGATGCATGTGCTCAATAGTAGTCCATAAGCAGTGATGTTCCTGCTCTCATCTCCCTACTTCTCTCAACCTTCTTGCATCCAGCATGATTGTCCACTTCTTGTCACTGTTGTGCTGGTAACATAAGGCTGGTACCTTCACAGTATACGTCCTTCTTCATTCTCCACCCAAGTGACCATCTTCGCTCTTTTGTCTCACTCCGTTAGGCACTTATCATATTTTTGTCTCTCTTTTTTTTTTCTTCTCTCTTTTGTTTTTTCTTTCTTCTTTTTTTTTTTTCTTTTGTTTTTTTTTCTCTTGCAGCTTGCTCACTGGTGCATTTGCTCGTTGTTTCTTCTCTCTCTGGTCACTTGCCACATACAGTTGTTCTTAAATAAGCTGTTTATGTAATCATCTTCCGTAGGGGATTACCCCCCTTTTTTTTTCATCAATCTCAATGATGCTGTCTTCCCTTGCAATCTTCTTCACACCTTGGGATACATGGGCGTCGTGCTCTGCTGTAGTAATTTCTGTTGTAATCAAATCTCTCACGGCACATGTTAAAGAGCAGTCAGGACAGCTCTCTCCAGTGGTGTCCCTACCAATTTTGTACATGTGTGCATGTTGTTGGTCACTTCTGCTATGTGTGTTTTGTGTATGTTTTACTCCCTTTGTGTCTGCCCTTACCTCTCCTTACTTTAGCATCAGCTTTTCCTCACCCACTGACGCCGTAAGTCTTCCTGCTTAGGTTAGGGAATGTTAGCAGGGGATACAGCGGTAATGCTCACTATTACATATCATTTTCAAATTACCACCCCCATTATTTCGTTCATCATTAATAGTCCCATCATAATACTAAAAGTCCGTATTTGCTTGCCCATAACCATTTACGCTGCTGGGTCCTTGCAGCTGATTAGATGATAAAGTTGCCCGCCTGAAAATCGCAAGAAAGGCGTTAATGCGTTAGTACTTGTTAGAAACTCAAGCTCCGCGAACTAAACAATCACTAAGGGCAAAAATGAACCACCCCCCCCCCCCCCCCCCTGGACATTTCGTGTTTTCAAAATTTCTGAATATGGGTAGGGAAAATCTTGGGCTGTTTATTCAATGGAAGCAAGGACATATGCTTCAGGGAAACGTGCTGTAAGGGGTCTGAGGTTCCTGATAGGGTGGGCAATTGAGTGGGGAATGCTTCACAATGGTTTAATTAGTAGGCCTCAGGGTTACTAATGGAAGATAACATTAAAGAAATTTCCTACACATTTCTAACAGCATACATACGCAACAACCTGCATGTGCGGGGAAAAGAGAAGGAACAAAACAGTGTTACAGCTGTAGGTGCACAAAATGTAATATGAAACTCAATTAAACTTTGGACAAGGGTGTGTCGGTCCCTATTCTAGTTGTTAGTGTGCGTTGGACCATAGGATGGCCATTTTTCCCTAACTCGGGAGTGTTCGTGCTGCTTTGCAGTTCATGAAAATCTTTTGCGTTGGCCCTGTTGATCGTTGCTCCCTCGTTGCCAGGGCAGCCACCGCTTTGTAGGGCTTGATGCCTCACACATTTAACAAAGTCTGTCAGGAGGGGAAAATGTCCCACTGTAGTTCGTAGCCGTTGGGTGTTAGTTGTCCGTTGTCTTCAGGCCTGTCCTGGGTCCTTTACATCTGGCGAGAAATGGAATAGAAGCGCTTGAGACCTGAGCATTTACATATTCTTCAATTTCTTGACCTAACCTCTCTGCACTACTCTTGCACTATTCAGTGTCCTAGTGGGAGGAGCCAATGGTACATGTATGCGCCATCCTGTCACCACCTGGTGGCGTTCAATGGCGGTCTGACCGTGACTTGTTGCACTATTCGAAATATACCCAGAAAATGGGTAGGTACTTAATTTATGTGAAGATACTTATTACACACTTGGATCATATATACGCAATTTAGGTGCTAGTGTACAAATTGGCCTTTGGTTCTTTATATTTACTGTGCTTTTGTTGTAAGCTATTTATAGTGCGTGCCTTTGTCCCGTGGGGCATCAGGCACTGACAAGCTAAATAGGGAAACATCAGGGTGGTACATTTGTCATATAGGGTGGCTGTGTTTCTAAATTCAGAGGATCATGTTACTTAGTTAAGATAATCGCAGGGTTTTTAAATCTTTTTTTCTATGGCTCCTCTCTCAACTTCTCAGGGCGTTTCTCGCAGTGAACTGCATGCACGTTAAGCTGGTACTAATGAAATTCGCTACCAATTATTCGCTACCTGTCCCTCCCCCCTCTTGTATTTATGTATTTATTTATTTATTTACTTACTCCTTTCTTTCAAACCCAACCAGCACAATTTACTCCCATGCTCTCTATCCCACCCCATGTCCACTTGTTAAATCCTACCTACTCTGCTAATTACTCATTTAAGTCGAGTATTTTATCACTCCGCTACTTCCATTACTGTTAAATTTAAACAATATATTTCTCCCCCCAATATCTGCTCTCAAATTTTAATACAACCATTATTCTCCAGTTCGTGCAGCAATGACCTCTTTCCCTATGTGTGTTGGCTAATGCATTTGTGACAGTGCTGTGTTCAAAAGCGCTAGTGGCATTACTACTTGCACTGTGTTGTGTCACCAAATTGAGTCTGTTGGGAACATGGATCATCCACCCTTTACCTCTATTTCTCTCCTCCCGTGGTGAACTGTCAAGAAATGTATGCCCCCCCTCAAGTGCACCTTCCTCCACCTTGTGTTTATCATTTAATTGCTGTGTCATTCGTGTATGCATGAGCCCAGTCTCTTCGCTGAAAGATGTGTGCTCAGAATGTAGCTAAATCTACTCTCTTGTTATGCGCTATCTCTATGCATCCCCCTCTGTACCGTGCACCCCCACTATTCTTAAACAATCTTCCTTACTTTCGACATGTGTATGCCTGGTGTTTAACAAGTTATGGCTTTCTCTATTAATAAGGTGTTCATATCCACATCGCTTATGATGTCACAAATGTCTCTTCCCTAATGCATGGCCTAGTCGCCCCACTGTCACCCAGAAAGGAAAATATTTTGATACCTATCACCACCCCTATGCAATTGTCCTCTGCATTATTGAGTGTGCGTGAGTGTGTGTGTGTGTCGGCGTGCGTCTCGTCCGCTCTGTCGGGGAGGTGGAGCATGAGTGTGTGTGGCAGGGTGAGTCAAATCAAGTTTGTCTTGGGCTGTCCTATTAAGGGTATAATGTCAATCTATGTCCTTTGAAAGGTTTGTTCCCCATCAGGAAGACCCCTCCCAGTCATGTAACCGGTACCGTTGCTATTGTGTCAGTGTTCTGTATGGGTGCTGGCTGCTGTGCAGTGCCCCTGGGTTGTGATGCTTGTACGTCCTGTGGTAGTGGTGCTGTCATTTGTTGTGTCTGTGTCTGTACATGTAGTAGTGACAGTGCCTGCATTGGTGCTTGTGGTGTCTGCTGAAATGATCCCGTCCTGCCCCATGTATCCTCCCCACATGGGCGGTACATATTGTGGTGGTTGTTGATACTGCTATTGTGATGCTTGTGCGTATGTGTTGAGGCTGTTTTTAACTGCCCCTCCCATTGCATACTTTAATAATTTATGTTGTGCCTACTTGTCCTCATCTGCCTCTGCCGTTTTTTTTTTTTAACCGTCTTCTCTTGCCACAATCTACAATGCACACAGTCAATGTCTAGTGCGCTATACTTCCTGCCTCCCTTCCATACTCCATGCATGTTGCATCACCCCCTACTGATCCTCTATCATGTTTGGCTGCGCTGTCTCGTTCAGTCCTTCTCTCCTCCTCCCATCACTTCCTTTCTTATTCCAGTGCAACCCACTCACTTACAACTTTATTGCTCCTTCATCCTCCTGCTTTTGTACTCGTTCCCTTGCCATCTATCCCTTCTCCATGCTCTTTTCCCCATAATCTCCCTCTCATCATTCCTCCCCCATTCTCTTTCTTCCATTTCCAGTTCCCCTGTTTTCTTCCTGTCCCTTTGCACTGCACTTTGTTTTCGTGGTCCCTCTCCCATCTCTCTTCTCCCTCCATTTGCACTGCCCAGTCCATCTTTTGTGCTCCTTCTCCCCCCTCTCTTTTGCTATTGTTACTCCTTACACCTCCCCCGTTATCTTCCCTTTAAATGTAATTCCTCTGTACCTGTGCCTTCAAATCTGCTTCCGTGCACTGCAGCCCTCCCTTGCTCCCTCCGGTGCTGCTAGTGGGTTGTTCCGCACCTTCCTGTTTGTTCTCTTTAGTGTATTGTGATTGTGTGTGTGTGGTGTTTAAATGTCCTTCTGCTGTTTTCAGTTCTCTCACGAAATTAATTTCTTGCTTGCCACCCGTGTCATCAAATATTACACTCCCGGAGGTGCAGAAGGGTTAGTCCCCTCTTCCCTCCGCTAGTGCTGGTTCATCATCTGCTGACGCCTCGCCACTTCCCTTTTGTTCATGCACCACAGTTCAACTGTAGCCATGTGCTTTTTAAACCTATTCCCGTGTAAGCGCTGTTTATGTGTGTCCTTAGCGATTGCTGCACGCTTCTGGAGAAGATGCCTATGAACAGCCATGGTCTTATTTATTTACCTTCAGTACTTTTGATCCTTAACACACTATGTTTAACTAACTTATTTCGGCATGGAAGCTGTGTGCTACACAACAGGTGAAGGGGAGTCATTTGTCTATTGTGTGATACATTTTACCTCACCTCAATTTGAAAATTTCGATAGCCAGCTGTTCAGGGAGCAAAAGTTAGAAGATAATTGAACATATTTTCAATTTCCGTGAGCCTTCTTGGCTCCGCACCTTAGCCAGTGCACTCCACGTGCAGCCCCTCTTCACCAAACCATTGCATTCTCCGGCACACCCCCACAATCTTGGGCATGTGTCTTCCACACACTGCCTCTGGGTCACCTCTTCTTCTTTTCCAAAACCACACCACCATCTCCTCACCATCAAAATCAGTATCCTATGTACCAATCTAAAGGTGACGTCACCAAACTAAAAACACAATACAAATGAACAGTCAAAAGTGCATACACAGAACAATAACCCATTGCTTCCAACCCCACAAATATCCCAAAATAAAACTCCACAATCCCCACAGCTGTCTTCCTGTTTCAACTGGAACAAGGTAAACCACAATAAAACTCTTATAATTGGACTGCGCACTCTGCGTCGCCTCACGTGTGACACACCCCTCACCAGGGGAGTTTAACCAGTCAATTATCTTCCGCACTCGGGAACAATCTAGCTACCTCCTGCGGGGAAACATCATCCACTCACTGAACTAAAACTCTCAATTAGCAGGGAACCTCATCTACTCATTGATCTACAAAGTCAATTCATAGGAAATCCACACCCCCGTACATCAAATCGCCATCCGGACCAACCAGCGCGGCACTCCTTTCTATATGTGGGGAGTCACTACCCCACCCAATATCCTCATAAAGACAAGAAGGGACCACTGCCACCGCTCCAGTCCCAACTACAATTCACGTGCCGATCATCACCAATGCGCCGAATTTTGCGACTCCCACCACCCAATTTACAATGCCTCCCCCCAGTTTCTACCCAACAAATGAACTTAACATTTCTGCAACATACTGATCAACAATACATTATAATACTTGAAACATTTCCCCCCCTCAAAGCCCATGTTGCTGGTTGACTTACATTTCCTATGCTGCACTGGCACTTGCTCTGCTACTGTACACCCCCTCAAGGCGCTTCACCGGACCCCTTCTTCTGCAGGGCTCTCACCTGCCCTCAAGCAGGGTATTTCCAAGTGGCCCCCGATGCCTTTAGCCGGTTACGCATTTTCCGGTGGTCTTCAGGTGCAGGTGATGGTCCCACAGCTTCCTTGAGTCGGCGGCAGGGAGTGCAGTTCAACGCAGGGCTTGCTCAGGCAGTGCTCATTCACCCATCTTACAATGAGCAATGACCCTCTCAGAAGGCACCAACTTGTTGGGGAGAAGCTGGACTCCACCAGGGCTGTGGGGCCCAGCAGCTATACCCCTACCAGCTATGAGAGACCCCAACACCTCCCATATGGCCCACAGAAATGCAACAGAGACCTCAGCAGGCAGCCACATGTTCCAAACTGCTTTTATTTCTGGGCAGCAAAAAAGAAAAAAAACATGCAGAGCGTCGTGCACATCGAGAGTTCAGGAGCCGTCTCCTCGGGGCTGGCTTGCAAGCCAGCTTTGTAATCACACTGCAGGCTGACCTCACAGAATTGGATCAGCTCCCAGAAACCTATCTCCTCCTGCTATTGGTTACCGAGTAATAGGCTACCTATGTAGCCCTTATAGAGAGCCTGATAATTGGACATTAGAGTTTTGCGTCAGTGGGTTGGTTTAGCTGTGCCACCCACCATTACCTAACTCTGAAATTGTTCCAGTATGAATCTGTTCCCATAAGTTATTAGCTGAAACAGGTTTTTTCGCCCCTGGGCTCGCAGTGTTCATTGGCTAGGGCTGAGCCATACTTGTTACTATTATGTTTCAAATGTTGTGTGAGTCTTTGCGAAAATGTCTTTTGTTCCCAGAAAGAAAAGAAAAAAAACACACTGGGCTTTGGTGCTTTGCCGTGGCTTAGTCGCATTCGTGGAGAATTAAAAAATGTTTGTCTGCAGAAAGCAATCTTATCTGACTGCGCGACCTTGGCTGCTTGTGGGTTTGCGAGGAGTATTGGTGAAGGCATCTGCAGCTAGTGTTCAGTGAGAGAAATTAACGTGGCTGTAATTTTCCTGAAACATGGCTTTACACTGTGCAATTAGACCATGTTAATTCATATAGGCATTTGCAAGCCTTTAAACAAGGATTCTTGTGTTTGTAGATTCTGGTATTGCTGCATTGATTCTAATGTAGCATGGAAGTTGCACTGCTGGTGAAGTGGGTGTCTTTCAGCATATTTGTCACCCATGGGTGCGCTGGGGCCTGGTTCAAATGATAAGTGCGCTCCTTGTTCTTCCTGCTGTTCTTCTGTATATGCGCCTGGGGTGAGGGGGCAGGGGTTTGATCTCGATTTTCCCTCTTCAATATAATGGAAGGTGGTTTTGCAAGTAGGTCCTGAAATGCACGCCAATGAATGTCCTTGTAGTCCTGTGTACTTGCGCACTGGACAGGTATCCATATTTTGCAGTAGTTTAATTTTCATTTTGTCTTTGCCTTTCATATATTGATTGAGGAATTGGCGTAAAGACTTGAAAGATTCTTTGGGAATGTTACACATTGACGTGCATGGCCATTTGTATACTAGACGTTCTGTTTCAGTTGAATGGAGAGGTAATTCTAAGTTTTCTGGGGATATTTTTGTAAGTAGTATTTCTTGTTCCATTATGGTATTATTAACTTTTTCATAACCTCGTCCACCTCTATGTATGGCAATTGTATTTGTTTGCTTTTGTTTGTATGCTTCTTCATTAAAGTATGGTTCTGTGCTCGTAGTGTGACTCCACTCACCTCCACAGATACTTAAGAAGTTATTTCTGTTGACATTTTCGTTTTTTGTAATTTAGTCATTAGTTTTGTTAGTGGTTTCATTTTGTTTAACACTAAAATAAATACGTTTCTTTTGAGAAGGATTGCACTGTCTATCAACGCTTCTAAGATTAATTTCCTACGATTGGTTTTAAGGGTTGAGTTTGATTTCTCTCCTGTTTTTATAAGATTTTGCAGGACTCTGTGATGGAACATTTTTGCTAAAATACTTTTTTGGTGTGCTTAGTTTGCACTGTACCGAGATTTATAGGAGCAGTTTCATCTGTAATGGTAGCTGATTTTTTGTTAACTGTTTTGTGTTTTTTTTTTACATTTTGATAGGGGAGGCAAAGTTTCTGTACTTGAAGCGTGTTTTGTTTCGCTAAAAGACTGTATTGGCTGTTTTGTTTTAACTTTTTTTACAAATTCTGCTAGAGATGGATGCTTGTTTTTGGACACTTCTATTTTCATTTGCTCAGTTTCTGCGTTGCTTTCTACGGACTTGATTTTTGGTAGGCATTCTTTAGGGTTTGTTGAAAAAAATTAAGAAGGTATGGGTTGGGGTGTTCTTAATGTATGTGTGCTGTTTGCATGAGTGTGTGAGTAAGATAATAAAGATGTATGTAATGGTGTGTGATTGTGCATTGGGCAACTACAACTAGTTGGGATGGCTATTCTTGAATTTATGTGCTACTAAACTGGGGTTCAGATGATAGTAGAAAGTAAGCTGGTGGTGTGGAGAAGTAGAAATAGTAAATCTAATGGTCTACAATTAAAACATTTGTTTGTTCTATAATATGAAAATTCTAGGGGTTGAGTTGGGTTATTTGTGTTTTGAAAACTAAGAAATTGTGTGTCATTCTGCCTGTAAATCTCTGTTTAAGAAATGGGGATTTGTAGACAGAATGGTGCACAATCTCTATTTTTAGACACAGAAGTAGCATGAATTAACATTACAGTGTGTTTGATTAAAAGTACAAATAATATGGTGGTATTCAACTTACTTTTTTTTAAATGAGCAGGTTTCTTCTTAGTTGTTCTTTGTACTTCAAATTTGGCTGCTTCTTTTCAGGAGAATGGTCTTCACTGCCATTCTAAAGAAAACAAATAAGGAATTTTGTTTGTATATAGCATTGTTTTTAATTTAGACATTGATTTTTTTAATTGACATTGACCCTCAGCGCCTTCCTCAAAATCATGAAAAGTATCTTATTCACATAAGATGTGTCGCACCAGTTGAATACATATCATATGTTCTTAATGCATAAACTGTATTGTAAGGACTAACTGTACCAACCAAAATATCATTTGTATGCCTTGTGGAATTCATAATGTACCACTGAATACCACTATTTCTGTAACTAACATCTTGTAAGTAACAGCGCCTCAATGCCATGGGCTGCTTGTGCAGTATATAAATATAAATAAATAAATGTTTACATTTTTGTACAAGTATTGTTGTTTGTTTTTTGAACATACGGTGTGCATGCAATTTTGTTTGAGTATGTTAACTCTTCATATTGTACTTTAAATATGTTAGTTCAACATGCTTTGAAAATGTGTGTGTAAAAAGAAATTAAATAGCAGATAGGTTTGGAAGTGAGAGTTGATTTTAGGAGATGGAAAAATGACAGTAAATTCATTTTATAGATTATACAAGCTAAAAGTCAGTTAATCTTTTTATATGAATCTATAAAAAATGTACATGTACTATATAGAAAATATGCATACCTGTAGTTTGTGTTCATGCATATGGATATGCATGCAGCTGCAAGTAGAAATCTTGGAGACTTGTACAGTATTTCTTGTAGAAGGTGCTTTCCAATGATATGACACTTGTACTCAGAGAGATTAACAGTACATTTAAAGTGGTGATCTATGATGATGCAGTTAGATGTAGAGGTCTTGGGTGTGATTTGTGGATGTTCATGTGACTTCTTAGCTATATCCAATGAGGGAATGGCACAGAAAGTGAAAAGGAAATGGTAGAAGGACTGTTCATGTTACGATATGTCCGCGGACATGGCGGTAGTTTGCGGACATCGGGTGTTACATCCGGGGATTTTTGGGGTGGGGAGCCATGCAAATGAGAATGAGCAGAGAAAGGGATTGGTCAGGAAAGTTTAGTGGTTGTGTTGTTCCAGGAGAGAGTTTCTCAGATACTCTTTTTTGCTGAGAGAAGAAGAGATAGCTATGTCTTTGTGTTTCAAAAAACAGATTGTTTGGATTTTGGGAGACTCGTGGATACATTGGTTGAAGGTGCATGCAGAAAGCTGTGGAGTAGCTGTAGATCTTGGATTCCCACATGTGGAAGTGCACTGGCATGGAGTACGTGGAATGAAGTGGTTGGACTTGCTACCTCTCCGTGCTACTTTGGAGACAGAGCAACATCCAGACATAATTGTAATTCATTGTGGAGGGAACACTTTAGGACATGTGTCTGAAATTTCTTTGCAATTTGCAATGAAAGAAGGACTTGGGAAGGTCATGGACATGTTTCCAAATTCTCAAGTAATTTTTTCACGGATTCCGCAGAGTCAATTGTGGCTTCGTTCTTCTTCATTTGGTCCACAAATGGAGAAAGCAAGGCACTATGTCAATAAGGCTGTTTGTGCATTTCTAAGAGATTTTGGCATGTCCTCTTTTCACAATGAAAATATTATGTTTCGTAGTACATACATTTTTCGCAGAGATGGAGTCCATCTTACTTATGCTGACAATCAGATTTTTTTGAGAAATGTACAAAATTCATTTTTTGGAATTACAGCATCCATTTTATAGTAGGTGTTAAGCATTTCAAATTTTTCAAACACAAATAAACACCACCAAAAGGCTCTTTTCAGAGCCACCACTTACTTCCAGATAAAACTGCAATGGTTATAATAGGGTAGCACCCCAAAATTTTAGATGTCTGCGGACTGTACGCAGACTTCTAAAAGAGTCCTGCTTCATTTATTTTCACTTCTATTTTTTAACTGTAAAAGGCGGCTCTGAAAAGAGCCTTATTTTTGTTTGATTTTTGTTGTTTTAATTTTTTTTTTTTATACAAGACACACTAGGAGAGGACGGGAAAGGAGGGTAAGGGGGGACACCAACCACGGGTATAAGAAAGGGCGAGCAGAGAGAGGAAGATGTAGAGTGGGTTTCACTTGGGTAGTAAGCAGACTTTTTTGTGCTCTGAAACGATAGCCTCAAAAGCACTATGAAGTCTCTCCCCCCTGCACTTTACTGCGTTGCAGTACATACACACAACTGTGACCCTCGAAAGGTAAGGATCGTCAGCATTGCATATGGCCTGTGAGGCAGCTTGAGGAATACGCTGTCCCACAGGAGTGTTCCTTGTGGTGACAGGATCGGAAACAGAGGATTAAGTAGAGGAAGTGAACCTGCTACGCTCCTCGCAAGGTACAACTTTTTGCGAATGGCCCCCGAGTGGAATGACTTTAGGTGTCGCTTCATGGTAGTTGTCCCAACGCTGTATGAACCATGCCTCCCGCGACTGAGTACCATTTTGCACTCATTGCAGGTGACTTGGTTCACACGCACCTTAGGACCATTGCCACGAATGGTAAATAACCGTCCACCCAAGACTCACGTCGAGTGCTCGTAGTAGGGACTTCCACTACCTCATTCTCATAATTCTCTTCTTCCTCCTGTGCATCCTCACTCCTGTTCCCCTCTTCAGGCCCTTGGGGAGGTGGTGGTGGTGGAGGGGGTGGTGGTGGAGGGGGTGGGGGTGGTGCTAACGGAGATGCAGCACCAGGTGGCCGTAGTGGAGCCACGGAAGCCATCAGCTTGGCGTTGAAAATCTGCAAATTGGCAGGAAAATTTGCTGTGCTCTGTATGATAGCCAGAAACACAATGAAAATGAGCTCTAGGGCGTGGTTTTTTATAGGGGTGCTTGTGCGCGGTTCGCGGACATGCACGTTGTCCGCGGACAGATCAAACAGAAAACAGGTTTCAAAAAGTCACAAAAAGTATGTGGAAACTCAGGATTACTACGTGGGACTTGTTCTATGTTGAGTTTTTGTTGGCAAATATTATAGATTACTTGAAAATGTAGTTTTAAATTGTTCGGGACACAAACAGTGTTCGCAATCAGAACATACGCTGATCATGGGCGCGGTCACATGATAGCTTCGCAAACATGTCCGCGAAGGGAGAGGGTGTCCGCAGGAAACCAAATGCATTGAAACTATTTTGCGCATGCGTGTTGGTGTTCTACGGACACTGTTCGGGTCCTGGAGTGATTAAAAGTGCATCACAAGTGAAATGAACAGTTACAGACAGGCGTTTGTTCTCAGAACAGTTTCAACTTGTCTGCGAACAGTATGGACAGGCATAGCGTCCTCAGGACACCCCCATTTTGTTTATTTACGAAGATTTTAGGACATAGTCTGTGTTCTTAGAACAGTTTCAACTTGCCTGCGAACAATACGGACAGACAGAGCGTCCTAAGGACACTTCCATTTTGTTTCTTTACGAACATTTTAGGACACAGCCTGTGTTCTTAGAACAGTTTCAACTTGCCTGCGAACAATACGGACAGGCACTGCATCCTCAGGACACTCCCATTTTGTTTCTTTACAAACATTTTAGGACACAGCCTTTGTTCTTAGAACAGTTTCAACTTGTCTGCGAACAATACGGACAGGCAGAGCATCCTAAGGACACTCCCATTTTGTTTCTTTACGAACATTTTAGGACACAGCCTGTGTTCTTAGAACAATTTCAACTTGCCTGCGAACAATACAGACAGGCATAGCGTCCTCAGGACACACCCATTTTGTTTATTTACGAACATCCCACGACACATAATATGTTCTAAGAACACTTTCATCTTGCCAGTGAACAATACGGACAGCGTCGTCAGGACGCCCACATTTTGTCCATTGACGAACATTTCAGGACACCGCGTGTGTTCGTAGAACACTTTTAACTTGCTAGCGAACAGTACGGACAGATATAGTGTTCTTAGGACACCTCAATTTTCATTTCTTTACGGCCATTCGGGACACCCGCGCTGTCCGCGGACACCTGAATTGCTTTTTTTTTTAAAAAAACAAGAAATGAATTAGGACACAATATAATAATTTTACTTTATTTTACATATAAGTTAAATTTATAACAGAAAAGGTGAGGCAGAAACTGAAACAAAAACAGGAGAATTAGGGGTTTCAATAGGATTTACTTGAGGTGAAGAAGGGATGGAAGTCTCATCAAAACGTTTTGGTTCATGGAAAGGGTTTGGGGATAATTGACTGGGATATGGTGAGGGGGGACAGGTACATGTGGGACAATGGTATGTAGTTGTTTGTTTGAAGTGATCCTCCACAAAGTTTTTCAAATTATTACAATTTGCCAAGAGTAGGTCAATTTTTTCTTCTATGTGCTGAAGAGTCTTATCCAATACAGATTTTTCATTAGTATTTTCAATTTTTGTATGGTCTGTACAAAAATAAAATATATATGTTAAATGTATATAAAATAATATTAATTAATTGGTTTATATAGTTAAGTATCTACCATTAGATTCACTATCTTCTGACATTTCCTCACGTGGGAAACGCTCCTCTAGCCACTCCAGAGTACTAGACATTTCTGTGAAAAAAAAAAACATAATATCATTCTTTTTTGTATCAAATACAGAATGTTTATAAATATATGAATACAATGCAGTACACTTACTATTTCAGGTAAGGTGTGTTCTGAGTGGTCTATAGATCTGCTGTTGTTCTTAGTTGTGGAGTTTCTGTGAGGTAATCATGTTGGAAGCCTATCTTTCTTCTTTTGGTATATTCCATTTTAGAAAATATTGTATTTAAATGAATGGTTAGTGTGTTATGTATATATGGGTTACACTTCTTATTTATTACTAAATATAATGTGTGTGTGTCCTGGTTTGTGAATTTGTAAAATGTTCATATGTTATGACATAACAATTAAACATACCCCCCCAGACTTTTTGGGTAGTGGTGCTGTTGTCCGAACATGTCCGCAGACATTAAAAGAGTTCGCGGACATCAAATTCAGTAGAGGGAGTTCAGTATGTTCCATATTACATGTACATAAAGTACTAGAGTTATTATTGTTAAGTTGTGCTACTAAAAACCTATGGAATTCAGTGAAAAAACTTTGTTAAAGGGACATTATGGTTAAGTTGCGCTACTAAAAACCTATGAAATTCAGTGAAAAAACTTTCTTAAAGGGACATTATGGTTCCAAGTAAAACCGGAAAACCCCTGAAATTCGCCAGTTATGGTAAGCTAAGCAACCATAACTCACGTCACCACTGTGCACTGCTAAGACTAACACCCACAACATCAAAGATGACATCACAAATGTCATTGATGACATCACTGATGACAACACATGTCTGTCTCCCTCTTTTATCCTTTACTGACATATGTAGGCCACATGGTTTTCTTCAGTAACAGTCATGAACTAAAAATTGCAAACGTACAAATGAAAGGCATTCACCTAATTCTGGTTACAACTGTAGATTTGCGTTCCATTGGTACAAAATAATGTTTTACACCCACAATCCAAATGCAATCATCAGTTGCAAACTCCACCAAAATTATATTAAAAGCACACTAAATTTCACATTTCAAAATGTATCTGCTAAAAAAAATGAAATGTTGCAAACATTAAACAGCCCCTACCTAAACAAGTACATAACTGGATAAAACATGTTCCACAAACCAACAGAAAACAATTAATTTGAAAGAAAAAGTATTCCCTGAAGAAAGTTCACACACCTAGTAAAGCCCTATCTTTCACTCAAAAAGAAGTCACAGATAGATAGATGGGCCTAGCACAAAAAAGATTCTGATAAAATTCATAATGAAAACATTTCACAAAAATGCAGAATTGGTAAAATACAAAAACAATAAAACCCAAAGCAAATACCTGCCCAATACGGCTACAACAGAACAACATTGAAATATTGTAGCTAAATAGATGTTTATGGAAGTTATGTTAACGGACTGACTTGGAGTGCTAGGCACGATAGCCTTGGCTCCCTTCGGGAAACTGTATGAGTCCCTGAACGAAACCTTAAAAGATCACACAACACTCATAGCATTGATTCATACCAAACTGATCTACATAGAAGGTTTCATCATCGGAAAGGAAAGCAACTGAAAGGGAATACACGTAAGTCCCTCGCCCATCAAGCCCCCACAAGACAAGGCAAGAAACAACCCAGAAGGACCAAAGGCTCAAGGACTAAGTGCCCAAACTCAAACAGACTACACTTC
The DNA here is from genome assembly GCF_040938575.1 of Ambystoma mexicanum. Lineage (NCBI taxonomy): Eukaryota > Metazoa > Chordata > Amphibia > Caudata > Ambystomatidae > Ambystoma > Ambystoma mexicanum. The sequence goes on from NC_090933.1 coordinate 823,880,610, forward strand.
AGGTCCTACACCTTTTGTATTCTCAGGAATCCGTCAAGGCACACCGACAGGAAAGAACAAAACTGCAAGCTCAAAAAAAGTACAGCCCAGCAACTTAACCCCAAACAAGGAGGCCTGCATTATCATCGACTCCCCAACCAAACCTAAGCCCTCACTCAAACCAAGAGGCCTCTCGAAAGACCGCCTTGCCAAGTCCACTCCAGTAAAACAGACCTCTACAAAGTCGGGAAGCTCGCAATCGGGCACCTGCGAGAACAAAAATTCTCAGAAGCAAAACCACTTTATATTCAATCTACAGAAAACAACAATTCAACAACCTACAGTGCAACCACACCACTCAAGGTAAAAGTCACAGAGAACAGCCGATGATTTTTTGGCTGACAAAAGCTCCATGAATATCACCTTACATCTCTCCCCAGAACCAGGGGCAAACAACAATGGATGAAAAAGTGAACCAGCAAACTCGAGAACCCCAGGAAAGAAACCTCTACTAAAAAAACACAGACAGTACAGCTCGACAACATCAACTCTGAATCCATGGATCAAAACAAGATTCCCAAAAGGACAACTTCAACTAAAACAATCAGAACCAGGTAACTACAGACATCGAAGTGAAAACAAAAAGCCGTACTTGCAAGCTACCCCGGCACAAAAAAGGCTCAGGGAACACACAATCAGAGACCGCAAGTCACCCTACAGCTCCAGACAGAGGCGCAGAGAGGTAGAAAGCGGCCACAATAAACCCCAAACTATCAGAGGTCAACCTAAGATATCTTCAAGTGGTAAAATTCTCAAACTAGAACAAACAGACACAAACTCAGAAGCCTTAACCCTGAACCAAAGCACAATCATGAAGATTCTGAGAAACACTAGTGACCTTAAAGACCTAATTCCGGACGATATCACACTCGTCGAACCCTATCACAATGCGCGGAAGGCAAAGGCTTACATGCATATAACAGAATCTTCAAATACAACTCTGACCAAGGAAGACACCGAAACCCTACTCAAAAAAGTGTTCCTCCTAACAGAATACCTGGAAAAAACTCCTTTGTCCATCAAAGGCCCAGAGGACAAAACGGCAAGCGCCCAAACGACGCATTACAGGACAAAAACGGCAATCTATCACAGGTCAGACTTGAACATTGGCTCCTCACCCCGCCGAAGGCATCAAACCAACTCAATCAAAAGAACAAACAGGAAAATCCACACATCCTGACAGCAAAGATCAGCCTCAAGAAAAGATAACCATACCCACAAAGAAACCCGGAACGACCATCAACCCAGCCCCAAACACAAAAGCTATACGAAACACTCTTTCTTTTGCCCCAAGAAAACAACTATGGGCCTGGCTACCGAAACCAGCAAACTCTGTGGCCAACAAATAGCAACCAGCAGTGAGGCAAAAAAAAAACAAGAAGCTCTGAGTAATCAAGAAAGAACTAAACTGATACCCGCCTCACTAAAAATGGGATTGTGGAACACAAGGGCTTTTAAACACCTGACCACAAAGGGAGAAACTAACCTGGGAGACTGACATCCTAGCACTCCAGGAGACCTGGCTGACAACCGCGCCATCAATGGACGGCTACGCAATTGAATATGCACCAGCCAAAAGACGCTTGGTAGGCCGCCCATCAGCTGGCCAATTAATTGCAGTCCAATCGGGATGCGGTCTGGAAATTGAAAAAAAGCAATCCTTCTCTCAAAGCCACCTCTCCGTGCAGGTCAAGTGGACCAGAACAGACCCATTTACTGAGAAGACCCAGGAATCCTCCATGGTCATAATAACGGTCTACTGGAATCCCAAAGCCACCACAGACGATAGATTCCTACAGACAGTAGAATCCGAAATAGACGACATTCAAGCTAATTCGGAAATAACGCTGATCATTTTATGCAGAGATCTAAATGTGTCATGCCCGACCACAATAGCATCCTCCCCAATAAACAACGGAAAATGACGAGGGGACTGTAGGGGCCAAAAATGGATAAAATTGACAGACTCAATACATCTCTACAGCGCAGAACAAATCTCCCCAAAAGCAGCCCTCACACCAACATGGGAAAGAAACAACCAAAAAGCCACTATCGACTGCATATTCGCCTCTGAGGCAATGCTAAACCTAGTACTATCGTTTGACATAAGAAGATCCAAAGCCAGTGACCATAACATCCTGGAAATCATGTGGACCTCCCAAAGACCGCCTAACCCAACAATGAATGAAGAAGTGGAAGTTACCAACCAGGGAAACCGTCTCTGCCTAATAAAAGAAAGAATTTTGGAATTGTCTTCGTCTTACAAGAATAAACTCAGAGCCTCTGAGAACACCAAAATAACTGAAATCGACTACCAACCTCTACTGATTGCATACCAAGTGGGCCCATCCAAAAACCAAGGAGCGCCAAATAAAAGAATGCACCAATACAACATACTCTTGGTAGAGAAACGTCGTGCTCTTCCCAAACTGAAATGTCAAGCACTCAAATCAAAATCACCAACTATCAAGAAACAATACCAAGAGGAGGCAAAGATATATGCAAGATGGATCAAATTCTATCGAGTAACCTTATATCAACACGACTCAGAGGTGATGTTAAGGAAGGTCAATGGCAAAAACTCCAGAGAATTCTGGGACCTCGTAAAAGGGGGTGACAAAAACACAGATCCTTCAACATCTAACGCGGTGAGTGGAGAAAGATGGATTAATCAATTCAACAGCCTGTTCCAGAATCTGTCTCGAAACCCTAAAGCAGGCAATCCTCCGGACGCTATGCCCTGGGAAGATTTTTCCAATAAAACCGACATATTAAGAGCGATTCAAAAGCTAAAACCATCTGGAGCCCCAGGCCCGGATGGGATAACGAACATTGACTTGAAAAATCATCAAGAAATATGGGCCTCTTTCATCAGCACGGTCTTCAAAGAAATAAGCCTATCTAAGATAATACCCCGATCCTGGACCTCGGCGACAGTCGTCTCCATCTTCAAAAAGGGCGACAGATCTGACCCCTCCAACTATCGCCCAATAGCCCTGTTGGACACGATAGGGAAAATCTACGGTTAGTTTCTTCTAAAAAGCTTCCAGCGCCTGGCCATACACTCACCCTGCAATGACCCCTTCCAAGCAGGCTTCACTAAGAACATTGGGACAACAGCAAACATAATGCTGCTAAGCATAATAAAAAGCAACTCACAAACTCAATAAAAAAAGATTTCATGGCCTTCGTCGACTTAACCCAGGCTTTTGACAGGATCGACTGTGACCTATTATGGTCCAAATTAGACGCATGGAACTGTCCTCACCAGATACTAGATCCCATCATTTCTCTTCACACCAAAACCTTGATAAGAGTAAAGCTAAATCAGAAAGGCACCCTCTCTGAAGAGATTTTTACCAACAGAGGAGTCAAGCAAGGCTGTCCTTTGGCACGAGTGCTTTTTACAGCGTTCCTTGGAGACTATAAAGACACCTGCGAAGATCTGAGAACATTTCCACCTAAATTAGGAGGTGGCCGAGTCCCTAGACTCCTCTACGCTGATGACATCATCCTGATTGATCAGAAGCTAATCAGGCTTCAATGCCAACTTACCAACTTTGCAAGATACATATTGGAAAATAACTTCGAGATTAACAAAGAAAAAAACAAAATCATGGACCTCGAAAAAACTTCATCAACAAAAAGAAAATCGAATGAATGGACAATTGACTCTGTTAAAATTGAACAAGTCAAAGAATTCAAGTACCTCGGAGTTATGATTGATAGCTCAGGCAATGAGCTGAGCATGCAGGTCAACCTATGGGAAAAAACGAGGAAACTCACTGACCAAGCTAAGGCAATGGACAGAAAATACGGACGATTCTCGCTTCTGCCAGTGATAAAATACTATAAAGAAAAAGTGATTCCGTCACTAACGTACAGAGGAGAAGTTATCCCAACAATACCACAAAGCCTGTGGGACAAACTTAAAGTTCATTTCTGGCAAGAAGTTCTCTGTCTGCCAAAGTCAACATCACTACCAGCAATAAGGAGAGACCTCGGGCTGCTATTGTTAAAAGCAGTAGTGGACTGGAACGAAATGTCCCTAAACAGAAAGTGATCATGCCAGACACACCTCTGCAATACAAACTGATAAATGAAGAAATCACAGTGGACGGTTGCAAGATGCTTTCAACTTGGGCAGCCAAGAAAATACTTACATTGGAGCAATCGGGCTGCAATGAGGAGGCCCTCTGCCAAAATCCAATGAGAGTTAAGAAAAAGCTAAGTGAACTGGACTGGATAGAAACTCAAGCCAAGGCTGCCTCAAACAAACTCCTGGCCCATCTCCCAAGACAAAGCAAGAAACTCAACAAAATTGAACAAGTATTCAGAAACTTTCCTGACAAACGCCTGACACAAACTTTCTTAAGGGCCAAGCTAAACCTTCTTCAGACCAATGAAATCAGAGCTCTAAGAGGTCAATCCTCATCAAGCAGCAGTCGACTATGTAAGATCCCGACCGAATCCGAATCGGTCAGACACCTGCTGATGAAGTGCCCTGAAACCGTGTCTCTAAGAAAAGCTTATCTAAAACCTCTCCTTGATCCGTTTTCGCTTAGGGAAGAAGAATCCTGGTGGCTCCCCCTGCTAAGCGGTAAGAAAACTAGCTGGACAATCGCAGCGGTGAAGATCCTGGAAGCTGCCCTAGCAGAATGCCTTAAAGAAGAAAACTGTTAACTGTTACCCACAAAGGAACTACAAACCCAAAGAAACCGTAACTAAAGAAAAAGGAACAATTTTGTAAAATCAATAAAGTTGATAAAAAAAATAAAAAAAACATAAAATAAAAATTCTCTGTACATTGTTTAACTGTTTTTGTGAATGTTCTTATGCTGTTGTGGACAGTCGATGAATCAGGTTTGTGTCAGTAGTGCAAAGTCACTTTTCAGCAGTGCCAAGTCACTTTAAACCATGCAGAAAACTCCATGAATCGGGCCCTTGCATATCATAAATCTGTGATGGGGCATTGTGATGTGGATTTGTTAAATATGTTCTGTTGTTTCATAACTTGCTGGCATAGTGCTCTGCATAATTCTTTCCATTCAGCCAATGATTACTTTGTATGTGTGGGTAGGATGTGAGTGTGTGAGTACGTGTGTGGGTTTGTATTTTGTTCAGTTTACCATTTGCACCACTGATGAATGCCAATATAGCATAAACTTGTATCTTGGGTTTTGTTAGTGTTCTTCTTCAGTGGAAATTTGGCTAGCATTTCAGTGCTGGACGTTTACTGTGGGCTGGATGAGACTGATATGCAAATTGATATTTCGGTAAACGGGGGACACGGAAAAAAAAAGAATAGCACCCTGCGGCGTCAGCTCTAACCCACGTTAGTGGGAGGATCTGATGCCGCAGGGATAGCAGGGTGCAGGCAGCACACACAGAAGTGTGCCACAGTGAAAGGTAAGTTGGGGTTTGGGGGTGGAGGTAGGAAGGGAAAAGCAGGCCGGGGAAGCAGGCACAGTGATCTATATGATCACTGCGCCGCGTCGTAACTGGCGTCGGCATTTTGACCGTCGCAAATATGGGCGGCGCAGTGATCACATAGATCCATCACAAGTGCACATTCGACATGAACAAGGGTTTGGATTACTCTTTTAACTTTGGGTGAAACAACAAGCATAACAAATTTGCCAACATTTTTAGAGCCCGGCTGCTGAGAGTGAAACCAGCCAAATAACCTGTTCAATTTGATGGTCCCTACATAGGAGCATTTACAACCACATTTAGTTGGATATGTCGAGTGTGCACTTGTGATCACACCCGGCTATTTAGAACTGCCCTTTGCCGAGCTTAGCTCAAAGAAAAGGTTTAGGGCCTCATTACACGGATGGCGGAGAACCATGCGCTATTAGCGCCATGGTTCATGCCGGTAAAATACCGGCACCGCCTTGGCGGAAAGGGGAATTACCGCCCCATTCCAAGGTTGGCGGGGCGGTAATTCCCCATTCCACCATTGCCCTTCCCCATTCCCATTTTTGCCCCATAGGGCATAATGGGAATGGGGAAGGCGCTAATTACGGTACAGCAAATTGCGGTACCGTAATTAGCTCACTGGGTCCCTTTGCGGGTTGGTTTTTAACGCCTGCAAAAAGCAGGCGTTAAATTCCCCAACCCGCAAAGGGACCTCGTAGTAAGGCGGTAAGTATTTAGCGGAATGGGTAAAATACCGGTACTGGTAAACCCTTACCGCCTACCGTGTAATGAGGCCCTTAGTGTTCTTATGCAATGGAGTAAGCTATCAGCCAGTGAACTAGAAAACAGAGGACGTATCCCATCGGCTTATCCAGTGCCAAAATTATGCTCTTGCAACACTGATTTAGAATTAGAGTATGTGGGCGTAAAAGTATATAACACTTCCCTACTCACTGTCATAGCAATGTCAATACACAGCCCTTAAACCTGATAGCTTACGCACGGGTTCTGCAACACACCCCAACGATTCCTGCTTCAGTGAGAGAGACATGATGCATCATATAACACATTGTTGTTAGTTAGCATTTCACTGTACCAACGTTTCCCAGAGTCAAGAACGACCAATGTTGTATTTTATTTACATTCTAGCAAAAAATATACATTCTCTGAACTTGTTCTGTGGACAGATATGACAACACTCTCATAAATTGTTGAAAATTAATGATACTGCAGGTTGCTGTCCGATTTGCTTATTGCTTGATGTGCTTTGCACTCTGAAGTAAACTGCACTCAGAATGGGTGTGTGTGGCTTGCTGACATACCCCAGAGCAGTTGTGGGGAGGCAAGAGTTTCTGCACTGCTGCATACTGGTACCTTCTGTGCCAGGGAAAATGTCCCAGAAACCGTGTCTTCTAGGGTTGAGGACCAGTCCTTCTATGACCACATGTGTGTTTTGCTGATTTCAGGCAACCGTCTCGTGTGTGAAGGTGCTGAAATCCAGAGAAAGGGGTGGGGTGTCCAAATGTTAAAAAGCCAGTAATGTCCAGAGGTTCCTAACAGGCAACTGTGCGAAACTTGGTGCAGATTGGTGAAACCCTGTGGAATTGTATAAGGAACAACGCTTTGCCAAGCCACGACCCCACAAACAAATCTAGACTTTTACTAGAATCTCAGGCAAGGAGTATGTTGTCCAAATGTCATGTGCCAGTAATGTCTGGAAGGTTCTAACAGGTAACTTTGCTACATTTGGTGTAGATTGATGAAACAGTGTGAACTTGTGTCAGGAAAAACTCTTCACCAAGCACAAACCCACACATCTAGCGTTTTGCTGAAATCTGGGAAAAGAGGTGGGGTGTCCAAATGTCATGCAGCTGGTAATGTCCAGAGGGTCCTAACAGGTTACTCTGCAAAACTTGATGTAGCTTCATGAAATGGTGGGGAATTGTATAAAGAACAATGCTTCGCCAAGCCACAAACCCACACATCTAGAGTTTTGCTGAAATCTGGGGAACGGAGTGGGGTGTCCAAATGTCATGTAGATGGTAATGTCCAGATGGGCCTAACAGGTAAGCATGCAAACTTTGGTGCAGATTCATGAAACGGTGGGGATTTGCATAAGGAGCAACGCTTTGCCAAGTTACAGAAACACAAACACATTTTTATGTGCTGAAATATGGGGAAAGAGGTTAGCTGTCCACATTTCATGTAGCCAGTAAGGTACGGAGGGTCCTAACTGGTAACTTTGCAAAATGTGGTTCAGATTGATGAAACAGTGTTGAATTGTATAAAGAGCAACCCTTCACCAAGCCACACACCCACACATCTAGAGCTTTGCTGAAATATGGGTAAAAGCGTGGGGTGTCCAAATGTCATGTAGCCGGTAATGTCCAGAGGGTCCTAACAGGCAACTATGCAACATTTGGTGCAGATTCGTGAAATGGTGGGTAATTGTATGAGGAACCAGTTTTCGAAAAGCCACAAACCCACACATTTTCACTTTTATAAATATATATATGAACCCTCATTTTATTCTTACTAACTCAACACATTGTTCCACCATAGCCAACATATTTGTCATCTTTAAAAGACTCAATGTTCATGCTAGTTCAACATAAGATTCAAACGTAATTGTTTGTTGGGTAAGCAGACACTTTTCTGTGACCAAATCAGTAAACATCAATACTCACTACTCTCATCTTGGGCCCTCATTCACATTGCCAATACAGTAAACCCTTCCGTCTAACAGAATAGACTTTTCCCCTTACATAGGCTCTAAGGAGCAAAGAACAACACTTCTAAAGTCATATAGTAATGCTCAATTTGTGTAAGATACCTTGTGTGTAAAAATATTTATTAAAGCTACACAAGCCTATACTATTCTCAAATCAAACTAAAAGCTTAACTCAATATAGCAATCATATAATTCATATGCATCTGACTATATATGTCAAAGCACAACATCACAGCCAAGGACTAAAGGACCAGAATCTCTAACAATATTCAATCCAACACAACCCATTGCATCTCACCCATGACTCTAAGGCAGCATCAAAGTCAGCAGCCAGCACTGGTGTGTGGGTTTGCAGAATGTTTATAGGGATCCTAGCCTGGAAATCACCTTTACCATAAAATACTGTCACTCAATGGGCAAAACCTCTGCTTCTGACTCTGACTTGTATAACTTGGAAGTTCCTTCCCTCATTTGTGTGATGTATACAAACAATATGATAAGGTTCTTTCCTTCGACTTGTTGCCGAATTATCAATGCTCGACTTCTTGCTGCTTTATCAGTCTACGGCTCCTTGCCGATTTGTCTATGGGCCTCATTACACGGAAGGCGGTAATGGTTAACGGCCACCGTTAATGGTAACGGTGACCGTTAACCATTACCGCCTTACTACGAGGTCCCTTAGCGGGTTGGTGCTTTAACGCCTGCTTTTTGCAGGCGTTAAAAACCAACCCGCTAAGGGACCTCGGAGCTAATTAGGGCACCGCAAAATTGTGGTGCCGTAATTAGCGCCTTCCCCATTCCCATAGAGCCCTATGGGGCAGAAATGGGAATGGGGAAGGGCAATGGCGGAAGGGGGATTTATCGCCCCTCCAACCTTGGAATGGGGCGGTAAATCCCCTTTCCGCCAAGGCAGTGCCGGTATTTTACCGGCATGAGCCATGGCGCTATTAGTGCCATGGCTCACCGCCTTCCGTGTAATGAGGCCCTATGTGTCCTAAGTCAAGGACCATACATCATATGTTGTTTTGTTTTGATTTGGGTTTAAGCGAAATGCTGCTTGTTCCTACAACATGGAAACATGCAATGGATTTGATTTTACGGCCTGCTCATTATAGCTATGCATAGCTATGAATGAATATGGAGTCAATGGGCCTCATTCCGGGTTTGGAGCTAACCATGGAGTAATTAGCTCCATGGTTGCCTCCGAAACTGTCCCAAATCCGGCATGGTGAATGGAGTAATTACCGGTCCATTCCAGGGTTGGAGGGACCGGTAATTCCCCATTCACCTTTTGCCCTTCCCCATTCCCATTTCTGCCCCATAGGGCTCAATGGGAATGGGGAAGGAGGTAATTACGGCACCGTAAAATACGGTACCGTAATTACCTCCGAAGTACCTTTGCGGTTCCCGTACTTAACTCCTGCTAAAAGCAGGAGGTAAGGAAGGACCCGCAAAGGGAACTCGGATACGGAGGTAAGGGATTACCGGCATCGGCACCCTTACCTGTGCCGGTAATTCCTTACCTCCAACCTCGGAATGACCCCCAATGTACTGGCCTGCTCATCACCACATATGTAAGCATGTTTGCAAGCATGTATGTATGATATGATCAAGTTATTACACGGCTTAACGCTTTGCTACAATATGGTTACATATATGAATGAATGATAACACAAAAGTCACATGGTGGTAATATAGACAACTAGGAGTTTCTTTGAGCATTAAAGCACTTTGAGTCTACTTGTGCTGGTTATAACAGTACAGTTGCAATTATAAGAGTTGCACTATTGACTGCCTTTCAAGCATGTATCACACTACATGCTCTTTCTCTTCAAGGCACTGCATTCTATTCGCTCTTTTAAAGCTGATGCTAGTGTACTATTATGAGGGGAATTCTGTCATTAAATGGTATCTCATATGTTGATCCTAGCCCCCAGGGCAGAATGCGGTGCAATACCGTGACACTCCCTGTGGACACAGCTTAACCTCACTGATGGTACCCAACAAGGTAGAAACACAAGGTAGAAACACGTATCTGGGGTTGCTAATGCTACTCTTGTACAGAAGAGAATTGCTTGGACTGTGGGTGGGACCAGAATCATACGCTAATGAATATTTATTCTCTGGAAAAGGTACAGTGTGCTAAAACATGGTTGTAGAGCCTCCTGAAGGAAAATCATTGCATTACTTGTCTGTCGTCTTTCACAGTAGAGGGACCCCCACCATTTTGGTTAAATGGTGGTAAAAACGTAGAATGACTGCCAATACATCTTGTTTAGGATGATTTACTAATGTCCTAAGCAGTGTGTTTTAGATTATTTGGACGATTGTGCACATTCTGGAGCATATCCCTTACTGTGTTTTGTCCCTCTGACCGCCCAAAGTAGTGGTTGGCTGTTGTAGTTGACAATACTGACAATTTAACCTATTTCACACCATATTCTCTTGATTTGTTTTCTATCTCTCACCTGTCTATGCTTGTATTCAATGTAGGGCATGCTGCTTGAGGATGTTTGCATGTGTTGAGTGGTATGTACTCAATTAAGTTTGGCAGTCACACCTAATGTGGGTACACAGAAATATAAATACTTTTTAAAAATGTGGCATTATAAGTAAATATCATAAGTGTGGTTGATCTGATTGCTTTAAACGTGTGAGCTATGCAAGAATTATTACCAAGACCTAGGTGTGTACCAAATATTTTCAAAATGTAAGTGCCATTTTGCAGTACAACGGGTGAAAAAATGATTCATCTGTCTCTATGTAAATCTCAGTGCAAAAATCATATTTATTTCAGTAATGATTTTGGACTTGAAAATGTTGATGAAACTTCACCAGATTTTACACACATCTGATCTGGTCAAAGTTGGTGAAGTTTCATTAACATTTATATATTTTGGTGTTTGTGTGTGTGTGTATATATAAATATACACACACACACACACACACACACAGCGGCCCTGTAGTTAAGTTGCTCAACCCATAGTAAGAGCACTTTTTGGGTGGTTTATGACTTCGCCCCCCAGGACGAATCCTCAAAAAACTTTGCAAAAAAATGTATATGGCCCGTCAGACTGATTCTGCGAACTTTGGTGAGGTTTCGTGCAGGGGCAAAGTTATATGGGAGTCCCAAAATGTGTCGTTTTTCCCATAGACACAATGGACACACATTTGCTCACACCTACAGCCAAAATTGCTGGATGGATATTCACCAAATCCGTCCAGTATGTATTTATATAACAACCAAAAAGTAGGTCCAAACAAATTAGTGATATCTGGGTTCGGTCTGCAGACTCACTTCGCTGTTCGGTCCGCGGATCTGCCTCCGATTGGCTCAGAGGGCGGCATAATTTCCACAGACAGCAGACAGGCCTGCTGGTTGGTTTGTGAAAAGAGTGAGATGCGTCATATTTTTGGATCCGCAGACAGCCATCGTGTCGGCAGACAGCGCGCTGGGGACAAAGTCTGGAAAACACATTTTGGGTTATTTGGTGGTGGAAAGAGAGGCTGGGTGAGGAAGTGGAAAAGAGATGATATGGGGCTATTTTGTAGGTGGAAAAAGGTAAGACTGGTGTCATAGCTGTCCAAGGACACTGTGGTAGTTCGCAGACAGTGCTTTGAACGGACAGCTGCGAAAGATATTTGGGGTTAGTCAATGCCAAAAAAGGGTGTAAAAATGGTAGGGAAGTGGAATGAAGGTAATGTCGAGCTGTTATTATAGGTTAAAAAGGGTTTGGAAAAATCACTGAGTCCGCTGTCAATTTTGGTGTCCGTGGACAACATTTCAATTGCAGGGTTTCAGGGTGAGTTTTATTACTTGATGGTGTATGGTAGGTACTTACATAGTTAATTGTACTGTGGTGGTTGAGGCCAGTGGCCAGTTTCTGGGGGCATGGTTGCAGGCCATGGCCCCAAGAATATGTCCACTGGATAGAACCATCCCATTAGTAATTATAACTAATGTAGTAGGAGTATGGGCATAATTACTGTAGTAGTAATATGTGTATAATAATTATAGGTAATGCAGTGGGCGTACAGCGTGTTTGTAATATTGAGGAATGAAGTAATTGAAACGCATATGATACTTATAATTGTAGTACAATTGAGGATAGTGCTCATAGAATATGTATTTGATTATATTATCTATGGTTACTTAGTTTTATGGTGTTACAAATTTGGAATCTCTGCTTTATTTTCTGTGGAAAAAAACAGTACAATGTGTTAAGCAGGATAGTTTAAAAGCTGTAGTTGTATACAATTTTACATATACATTTTTTAGACCCTCATACACAGTACATTGTAAGTACTATGTTTGGTACAGCATTAGTGTATGGCACACTGATGTTGTTTTGACATTACATAATCATTAGGTCATTGGGAAAACAATTCTGTTCTGGATTACAAGGAGGACAGTGTAAGGGTGATAGTATGTTTGTTTGAAGTATGTTGTGTTTAAGGGAATGCTTGAAGTATTTAGAAACCTTTTTGGCATATTATAACTGCATGAGAAATCAGAAGATTTGTTGTCGTATAAGAATTGAGATGACATATTTGAAGTGTTTTGGAATTAATAGTATTTTTCAAGTAGTTGGATACCTGTTGGTGTATTCTAAATATATTGGTCCTCATTACGGGTCAGGCGGTCCGGAAATAACAGTGGCGGTAAACCCGCTGCCACTGTTAATTCCGGACGCCCAATCTTGGGTCCTGCAGGCGGTAGGTGGCGTTCCCACCAGGTCTCACCTGGCGGGTTTAACACCGCCAGCCTGCAGGCAGACGTGGAAATACCAGCACCATCACAAGACTCAATGGGAATGGGGATTTACTGAATTCCGCCTCTGGAATCCCAGGACACCAGGGTGGTAATGTCCTGGTAATTCTGGGAGACACGGAGGCGGAATGGTAATACGAGTCCGGTGGTAACCGAGCTGGAAAAATCGGCTGGTTGCCGCCGGACTCGTAATGAGGCCCATTGACTTTCAAAAGTACTATTGTTGTATTATGGATGTAGTTAGATGCCTGCTGGCATATTCTAACTGTTAATTGTGTTATAGTTTAGTGACTAAATTTGGGTTGAAGGAATATTAAGTAGGCATTTGTTAAATTTGCGGATAACCTATGCTTTAGAGTAACAGAGGTATTGTTGCATTCAAACCAACCACTTATTTTTTGACATATGCAGTATAGTGCCCTGAAGTGGTTGTGGCACCAGTGTGGTATACTATAGCTACTGTTGTAAAGGTTTTCTTTTCAAGAGATACTTGGCCGTGTGTGAAGCCTGGAAGCTTACAACAGTTATTTTTGGTACTATTAACATTGTGCCTTAGAAGCATTAGTATGACATATTGGCTATTTGACTTTATTAATATGGTGGACCGATTGTCTGAATTGCAAAAAGGGCATGATATGCCATGAAGAAGCTGGTGAAATGGAATTAATTCAGGTTTTGGTATGGGTACATATACACATCATTCATTAGGGATGTGGTCTTGTGAAACATAGTTGCAAAGAGAGCATCTATATGTCCACATGCATGAAATCGGGAACACTCTCTAAGTGTTGTAAGGATTATTTATGGCATTTCTATGAAGGACGAGCATTTGCAAACACAACCGGTCCGAGCCATTTAAGTAAATGTTGTGAACATTTGGTGACAATTGAAAGAAGATCAATTGTCACATTAGCATAACAATTTGCTCAAGTTGTATGACTGAATTTAAATGGACCAGAGAGTTCTGTTTGTGGATCGTTTGATGGGCCTGCAGATGTTTCTTGTCTTTTTAAAGTTTTTTTTTTTTTTTACGTGCAGAGTACATATCTAGATGGCGGGTGTATAGTGCCCATAGCCTATTGTATTCCAGGATGCAAGGAATGTCCGCGTTGACTTTGTTGGCATCAAAGTTAACTAAGAATAGACCAATGAGTGTACACAGATGTGAATGTGCTACATAACTCATACCTTATTTAAAGACTGTGCTGCCAATGTTAATCGATGCATGATCTAGGGTTACACCATGTGATTTGTGAATAGTGAAACATGATACTGTCTGGACAATTTCTTTCAATCTTCTGCACGTTTGTCAAAGTGAATGTTGACAAACTGAATGTTGTTGTCATGTGGATATGTTTGGAAGACAAAAACTGTACAATTTCTCCATTGACTAACCTGTATTTTACATCAAGGTTATGTTTTAGAATTACTCTGAAGTTTAATGCCAATGGTATTGCGGTATTGTTTGTGTCCTTATGTTTTGAAAATAGGTTGACCTTTCACTGGTGTTAACTATAGGAGGTCTCTTAAAACAATAACATGTTTTCCTTCAAACAATTCTTCCTATTTGGGTTTTAGGACTTCTTGCATTCTGAGATGAAGTAAAGCCATCATGAAGATGGAAACTATGCTTACTTCATCTATCTGGACCACTTTTGTTTGTTTTAGAATGATGCATACTTCAGTAGCAGAGTCTGCTGATCATTTCTAGTTTTCTAATTTGTTTTGGTGTTCTAAGGGAATGAGCAATAGTCGGTGTAAAGTTTCAAAGCATACGTAGCAGGAATCCTCTATATATATATTTGTGAAAGAGTTGAAGAACATTTATTTTAAATATAAATACACCTGTACTGTCATATTTTGAGAATAACAATATAAGTTCTGATGGTGTGAATTTTTTTTGTCTAGATGGAGTTCACTTCACAGATGTCAGAAATACAATTTTCTTTTACAATGTTAGGAATGGATTGCAAATGTTCCTGTAAGAAACTTGTAATGGAAGATGTAGCGTGTACAGTAGTACTGTATATAAAAGGTGTTTGTTAAACTCCCCCAAAAATAAATATTTCCAGAGCCAACACTAATGATTAAATAAGTTACATTGTTTTTAATTTCCCCCCTCTGAGTGGCGGAAGTCTGAGGACAGCACATGCACATCCAGGTCTTTTAAGGTTGCCTGGCATGGAAAGGGGACTGCGAAAGACAGTGGACTGTCGTGGATGTATGTAGACATCAGAGGATCAGCCAATCAGGTTTCCTGGGTGTGGTGTAAAGAAAGAGAGGGTAGCAGGAGTTTTGTTAGTAGGAGTTGTGAGAGGATTAAAAATGGCCATGTCTTTCAGCAGGCAGAGTGTTTGTATTTGGGGCTCTCTTGGGTTCATTGGTTGAAGGTGTATGCTGAACATTGTGGAATAGCCAGAAATCTTGGATTCCCTGAATTGGAAGTGTTCTGGTATGGAGTGTGAGTCATGAAGTGAGTGGACTTGCTCCCATTTTGTGAAAATATAGTTGAATTGAAACATCTAGACATTATTATTGTTCATTGTGGAGGGTACAGTTTGTGAAACGTGACTGGAATTTCATTGCTGTTTGCAATGAAGGACACGTTGAGAACGTTGATGGAAATGTTTCCTAATTCAAACATAATTTTTTCACTCATTGCCCAGAGACAGATGTGGATGTGTTCAAGTTAATTTGGTCCACAAATAGAAACAGTGAGTCACAACATCAATAAAGATGTGTATCCTTTTGTTCAAGATGTTGGCATGACATTGTTTCATAATAAGAACATTACATTTGATAGGGTCAACATTTTTTGGATAAATGGAGTCCATCTAACTTATGTGGGTTCTCAGATTATAACAAACTAATCTAACTAAGAATCTAACTCAGATTCTTGTGGGAAACATTCAAAATGCTATGAAACAGTTTTTGTGAAAGTGAGAAGAAATAATTAAATTCAATAACATGTTTTCTTAGTTTAGTTTATGAAACAACAAAATAAAAAAGTATATAAAAGTGAAAAAAACAAAAAAAGTTAAAATGTTGCGATGCCCCTTTTGAAAATTATGACTTATGTTGATCAAGTATATTGAATATCTTTGGAGACGTATGTGCGCTTGAAGATCTACCATTAAGTGATTCTTGTGTGATCAAAACTTGTGCATTCCTGGATCAAATCAGGTTTGGTTTTAAACGCAATATGGAAAGCCAACATGGAGCTTTAAGAATGGGTTTCCCGATTGTGCAAGATCCAGAGCGAGTGGTGCAAGAAAGCCAGTCATTAAAAATGACTAAGGAGCAATTGAGTGCAGATAATCAGTTTAAACCGATTTGTCAATGTCCATATTGTGGCACGTTGCCTAATATACAGCAGGAGAAAGTAGAATTCATGCAGGCATAACCATCAACAAAAGAAAATATAAAAGAAATCTCTTTGGCAAGTTGGAACACAAGGGGTCATACACACTTGCAATGGGGGCAGAATAATGGTATAAATGATTTTGACATTGTGGCCCTACAGGAAACCTGGATGATGACAGTACCGGTGTGGGATGACCATGAAGTTGAGCTGGTCCCAGCCATGCCTGCGTTAAAAGGGTGGCCTACATCTGGTTTGTTGGTTGCTGTAAAAACCAGCAGGGGTTTGAAAATGTCTTCTTGGGCGACTCCTAACAATTTTATCCAATTGGTTAGGATCTCTAATTTAAATCAATCTTTGGCAATAATCAACCTATATCGAAATCCTGTGGGTATTTCAGATGATGCCTTTTATAAAGATCTGTCTAGTGTATTAGAACTGATAGCTAAAGCTAATGACATCATTGCAACACTTTTGGTGGGAGATCTAAATCTTAACTTGTTGATTTGAAAAATCAAGACAATCACAGGTTACACTGAGATGGATTAATTTTATGTGAGATAGAAACCTAAGAATGGCAAACGGGTCAATACTGGGTGAAATTCCATCACACCACAAGTGGCAGAGAGGTTCTTCAAAGTCCACCATTGATTATATTTACATGAGTGATATATTATTTACAACAGTAACAAAATTTGAAGTGATACAGCAGACACTTAGTGATCATCATCTCCTAACATTATACTGGCCATGAGCTGATTATTCCATTGGTAACGAGCAAGACTGGACCCATCAGGTGTTGACCATTAATAATGCTAAAACGCGCTTCAGATGGTCTGACCGTACTCTATCACCATTGAATGACATCCTCACAAACCAACAGTTGTTGAGTAATTTCGATTTATAAGTGGGTGTTTTGTCTTCTTTCGGAAACGTATATATTACCAATGGTGTTCAAGGGGCTAAACACACACATAGCTTTGATTTTATTCTTCAACAAACAAGAGCATCTCACAGGAGAGAAATAAGAGCCATTTGCAGACTTCCTGCTGGCGAACGAGAACAAGCTATTATATCTGCCAAATGTAGGTATCGTAATTGGACACGTGCAAGAAAAGCTAGGCTTTTTCAAAATGATAGCAAGCTATTTATGTCATCCCTGCATAATAAAAACTCTGCACAAGTTTGGGGTTTGCTTAGTAAATGTACTTCACAGAGTCAAGTGAGCTCTCAATTGAACTGTGTATAAGAATGTCAATGGTTGGCTCAATTTTCACATCTGTACGCTGATGAGAGATTTGCACAACATAAATATGAAACTAAAACAGCATCATGTTGCACACTGGAGTGCTCAGAGGAAATAGTGGAAGAGCTTATACATACGTTTTCCTCATCTCAGGCAGCAGGGCCTGATGGGTTGAACAATTTCATGTTCAAATAGAATCCAAAACAATGGGCAGTTATTCTCAATAATGTCTTGCAAAAGATCCTAAACACTCGTAATTTACCAACGTTGTGGTGCTCGTTGCTGATCGTCCCAATTTTCAAAAAGGGCGACCGCGGAATGGCCATGAGCTACCGCCCAATTGCTTTGCTCGATGTTCCAGGCAAAATCTTCTCAAGACTAATATTGAGAGATTTTAACTTATGGACACGGACGTCTGAACAACGCGATCCAAACCAGACTGGATTTGTGGCGGGCATGGGGACGGCAGTGAACCTGCTCATCCTCAATGCCCTTAAAGCAAAGGCACACATATCAAAACAACCGATTTATTTTGTGTTTGTCAACTTCACTCTGCCTTTGACACTGTCTCGAGAATAAAACTAATGACAAAGTTGATCAAGGCTGAGTGTCCGGCATCACTATGTGACATCATATATGCCTTACATTCGGCCACATCAATACAAATAAGGTTGTCCATGATGGGCCTGCTATCATCAGCAATTCCAAGAGCAAGAGGGCTGAAGCAGGGATGCATCCTTGCTTCAGCCCTCTTCAATTTTTTCATTCATGATGTAAAACAGAATTTTGTGAATGTGTGCTCGGACTCTCCAAGAATGAATGGGATTGGCATTAGGGCCTTATGGTATGTGGATGACTTGGTTCTAGTTTCGAAGACCCCAATAGGGTTACAAAATCTATTGACAGCACTAAGTACCTATCTTGAGCAGAATGAATTCATCATTAATCTGAAGAAAAAAAAACAGATTGTGGTCTATGCGCCTAGAAATACAAACAGAAGTAGGATGGATTGGAAGATTGAGAGTACCAGTATAGAGATTGTTCCAAACTATGTATATTTGGGGCTGTTGTTTGA
Organism: Ambystoma mexicanum; assembly: GCF_040938575.1. NCBI lineage: Eukaryota > Metazoa > Chordata > Amphibia > Caudata > Ambystomatidae > Ambystoma > Ambystoma mexicanum. The sequence continues at coordinate 823,899,254 of NC_090933.1, forward strand.
TAGTAAACCACATGACAACTCACAGTTGAGAATAATCGGGCACAAACTAACCACAGCCATATCACAGACAAGGTTAATACTCTATAAATTTGGCAAATTTTCCATTAAATCGGCCACAATGTATTGGCTTCAGAAAGTAACACCTACGATCCTATATGGAATGGAGACTAATAAAATAATTCCGATGATATACCTTAACAAATAAGAGTTACAAGTTGTAACAAGTTGTAACAAGTTGTACAGCAAATTGATATGTTGTACAAACAAAAACCTCATACAGTATTTGTCAATGTGGAACATGGGTGCCTACAATGGGCATAGAGGCTTTAACCATAAATGTCTTCCTAAAGAGTTCTTGTTTAATGTACACTTACCAATCACAGGCATCTAAGCAGAGCATCCTGAACAATGTATGCTTTTTCCTGGTTGTTATTATTGATGGATTGCACTCCTATGCTGGCGGTCCTCTGAGGTGTTTACTTCAGCATAAGTGGTGTTTCTGCTTCTGGTTCAAGCATTACTGCAAAGCAATGATACATTTCTGGTTTTCCCAGATGGAATTTTTAATGTTTTTTATTTTTTCATCCAGTAATTACTGTTACTGCATGTGTGGCAGCAAAGGTCTAATCATCCAGTACAGCTCTCTTTACAACACATGGTATCGGTATTTACCAGACTGATTTTCTCCAGACATTTTATCACCATCATCTTTGAATAAAGCACTGAGTAAATTATTTTTCTCTCTTCATGAAAAGGTGACAACATTCCTGAGAACAATACCACCATGGATGAAAGAGGATAAGCATTCAGTGTTCAGGGGACCCAACAAGTGGTCAATGACCTTATGGGAGTCAATAGAAACAAAGGTTTTCTGAGTAGCTGCAAACCATACTATCTGAGAAAGAGGCCAATGCGACATCCACGGGTTGTTGGCTACATGATGTCTAAAACAGAACCTAGCCAAGCATACACAGATATGGGGCAGGATGTGGGACAAAGTAATGGCTGTATTAGCATATACCCACATAGAGAGATATATTACAAAGCAATGGGATGACCTGAAGAGGCGAGCACTCAAAATAATATCTGACCACATGGATGCATACATGGCCTCTGGTAGAGGCACCATTCTAGTCCCTTTCATGCACCCGCCATAAGAAAAAGCAGCAATAGTAGTTGACATCACTGGCATTACAGGAAGTGTTGATGCTAAGGCCAGGAAAGGCACACAGTTTGATGCCAGTGTGGATCAAAGAACAGTCAAACATGCCACTACACCTGTTGTATGAGCCATGAATTCAAAAGTGGGCACAGCAACTAAACAACCATGTAACTCATGTGTCTAAAGAGAGCAGATGAAGAGGGCCTGCCATTCTTAAGATCATGGGGGCAAACAACTCTGTCCGCAAGCATCAGTACCCTAAGTATAGCAAGCACCACTGCAACCTCTGTACTGACCAGCTAAAAGGCCATTCAAAATAATGCACCTACCTGAGAAAGAAGGGGATCCCATAGATCCATGGGCCGCCTGCACAGATCACTCCACCGGTCTGTCCAGTGCAAATCCTCTTTCCAGAATGCAAAGTCAATCCCATCAAGCCATCAAGCCCTCCAAGCCTGCACAGGCCTGCCCAGCTGAAGAAACAGTCAAGTCACCAATCCACTGGTGACAGGGCATGTGCCTGTGGTTGTTGGCCAGGATGCCATTCAGGACATTATTCCCTCTGAACTGATTGCAATTCATCCATGTGATGACATGACTGAGGATTTAGAGTCATTTTATTAGGCACTGATGGAGGCATAGGTGTTACGGGTGTGTGGTCCCCAGATTCCCCGGTCCATGATGACATCTGTATTCACACATGTGAGACACAGTAATCAGCTGGACTAGGGCATCATACAGTTCATCCAGAAACATAGCCAAAATGTGCTGCATGACTACAGAGTGGGTAAACACATGTATATTATCATCGATCTGCATGACCTGGAGACAAGACTCTGTAATCAGGAGTTTATCAATGACAAAAGTTATGCCGTCACTGGGCATACAAGAAATGTTGGTCAGCTTTTGTTACTGCTGTGAGGAAGAGTTGACAGCGTGTTGAGTACAATTGTACTGTAGAGACAGAGAATTAGGGAGGGTACAAACAGCATTAGACAAGGATTCAAACTCAGCCATATTGGAGCAAATGGAACACTCCCTTCACTCATGCAGTCCATGTTGTCTGCCAATGCAACGGACCCACAGGTCAGTGCTCACCCTCCAGTACTTGTAAGACAAGGTAGCTGCACCATGTGAGGGATGGGGGTGCAGGATTCACTTACTCCAACACCACTCATTAATGAGGACTCCAATCTCGTCATCATTGACGTCTAATTCGACAAATCTCGTCATGCAATATAATTGGTTAGGAAAGGTAATTAAGTATAGGTGCTATATCTGTATATGATAATGGAGCATGCAGATTGGATAACTCTTATGGGGTGGGCATCTACAGCTTTTAGTGTATTTAATTCTGTTTCGGCCTCTCCACCTGCATGGGCCCCCCCTTAGCTTGACCTTCATGGGGCAGGCTGGTATGCTTTGAAGTTTGAGTCTTGTTAGCTGACGCTCTCCTCCCTTTCTCTGGTTCACCTCGATTTCCTAGGCATGAGCCTCTCTTTGTTAAGTTTCGATTCCACTCCTTCTCTTGCCTCTGGCTGGGTTACAAAACTTGGCCTGTTAGGCCTCTGGCAGCCGGGGTATATTTCTGCTTTACATAATAGAGTCGCACTTGTATAATGTGCCTTATTGAGGTAGATATATGGTTGGCGCTTGCCGCTCTAATCTTCTACTAAGCATTGCAAGCAGCATCGTTTTCTTTAGCCTCTTGAGTTCCAAGCCTATTTACACACGTTTAACTGGTCGGTTGCTTCCATCTTGTCTCGTAGTAATGTTTCCTTACGTTTTAACATTGTCTCTTCTCTGTGTCCATTACATTTATTTTCGTAGCTACTCGCACTAGCGTGCTTGTCTTCGATAGCTGTTTTTGTTCATTTACGAGTCTGTCCAGGCCCTTGTGTCATTTCCACTGGCCTTCCATTAAGGCTCTTTGGGTCTCTTCATGGACCGTCTGTAGGTACTCTTCGTTTCGTATCAGCGGCTGGTACGGCTGTCTGATAGGGTACCGTGCTACCCAGGGTTGTCTGGTTATGGGCGCTTCAACAGGTATGGATCTTCTGATGTACACTTGGCAGAGCCCCAGTGCAGCTCTTTGTTGGTTCATTTGTTCCTCATACGTCACATACCTTGGTGAGTACTCTCCTGGTACCTCAAAATGAGGGGTAGGGGTGCAGGCCATGTATGGGACCTCCTCTACACTCCCCTCTCTGGTCGGTTCATCGACCACTTCTGCAATCTCCTTTGCATTTATTTCCTTTGATTCTTCTGTGTCATGTTCATCATCTTCAGGGTTTGTATATGATGGTGTGAATGTGTGAGTCTTTGGGGTCCATATTTCTATCACCCCTTTGAAATTTCCTGTTGTTTTCACATGCTCATCTTTGTTCCAGTTCATTAGCTGACATTGTCCATTTGGGCTGCAGTAGATACATTTTCCTTCATACCTTCTTCGTTTCTTAGGATATGTGAACTTTGTTCCTTCTGGTGCAAATTTGCTGGCCTTCACAAAGTCTCTTATTTCTTCATCAGTCAGGTCTCTGGGCTTCCATCCTTGTTCGACATCAGCCATTAATTTCATCCCTATGGCTTTCTTCGCAATTTTCTTGCACTGTGCAATGATTATCTTGATAACACAGAATCCTAGCAGTACCATTGCTAATAGTGCTCCCAGAAACTTGAATATATCTGCCATCCATTGTGAGACCCACGAGAATAGGTCCCCAAACCAGCTGTCATCGTCCGCTTCATCACCTTCATCGATCATCTGGTTTTTCAAGGTTGTCAACATACTTATAGCCTCTGTTAAGGTTCCGTTCTCTTCATCGTGCGATGGTACAAATGTGCAACATGATTCTCCAATTTTTGCACAAACACCTCCATCCATTGCTGTGATCATGTCGAGCACATATCTGTTCTGGAGGGTCATCAGTCTGATTACTCTCAGCTCTTCTTTGATCGTGTTAAATCCTTTCATAGTGGTATTGATGGTCTGAAATAACTCCCATCTGGTTATCTGCAATCATTTAGCATTCACTCCAATTTGGATGTGTGGCAAGAGCATCGTGGTGAACACTGTTGAGGTGAGGCTGAACAGCCTGTGTTTGTATGGGATTGCATTAAATGCCTCTTCTGATTTGGTAGAAAAGTAATTTTCTCTCTTCATTCTGGATACCAAATTCCACAGATCTCCTTCTCCTTAGATGAGCATCTGCTTTCGGAAAACTGTCCAACTTCAGGTCATTCTTAGGGATCACTAGCGTGGGAAGGTGGATGCTCACCAGTGTGCATATGCCTCCCCAGTTTTTCGGTAGTCTCATGTATGCCTTGGATCCACACGCCCAGTAATGATCCATAATAACTGCGGTTCCTTGTGTCATTCCTGGGGCTTCAAAGATTCGTCCGCAGTTTACATTCTCTCCCATCTTCCTCGTGCCATTATTTCGGAAGCATAGTTTTGGGCTTTCCAGTGGTACTATCTGCAAGGGTCTTCCTCTGTCTTCGACCCATGTTAGCAGCTTTACCAGTTTTGGCCATAGAGGTTTGCACAACCTCTGCAAATTCTCTATTGCTTCTTGGCAGTCTCCAAAGACCACCCAAGCTTGGCAGATTACTACTCCTTTTTCCCATCCATCTCGGGAGACCACTGTTCCCCAAATCTTCATTTGGCCTGTGTTCTTCCAGGTCTGAGCCTCTTCTGCAGTTTTTCCTTGAACTTTCAATCTTGGGTTTATTACCCAACGTGTTCCTGATCCTTTGACGACAGGATTCTCGTATGTGGTCATGTGATTCCTTGTGTGCGCCCTGTTTCTTGTTTTAATGTCCTGGACGTAGCCATCTTCATCCGGGTAATCCTTTTCATTGGCCCATATCAATGAGGCATCTCTTCCCATAAATTGTCCTCTGGTGTTGAACATTGCTACATGTGATATACAGTGTGCTGTGGGTACATCAATTTCTTCAGCCACGAAGATCTTGGATTTTCCCATACTATATGGTAGGAGTGCACAGACGCAGCATTCTCCTTCTGACCAGCCTCGTCCTACTTCCTTCATATGCTGGTACCATATGTTGTTTCTGAGGTGGGCTGTGCTGTCCAGGTAATCGTTGAGCTCATTGTTATCTTGATGCGGGCTTCTCTTGATTCTTAGCGTTCTTCTGTAGTTTGCTATTACTGTCTTTAAAGGCATATGTGCTGCTTTTCGACTCGGTAGAGAGGGCTGCCTTGGCTGTATCGCAGTGGTAGGAGAAGGTTTTCGTTTCTTTTCCTTTCCTCTTGTAATCTTCTATAGAGGTTCTCTAACCACCATTGGCTCACCAACTCCCCAATGCGTGGCCGTGTCGTAGGTCTGGTGCTTGTTCCTTGTGTCTGAGCTGGCGTGTTATACTGTTATAGTCTCTGTAGTTCTATTTCTCAGTTCCTCGTGCAGTTTCTTTGCTCTGACTATGAATGGGAACAAGTAATCTATCAGTATTTGTGTTTTCTCTGTGAGTTCCTTTGTGGCTACTTCTGTTCTTTTGAGTGATTTTGCTATGCCCTCTTTCTTTGGTTTGTACTTGGTTCTCCTTGGTTGCTTCCACTATTTTCTGGAGCTGATTGTTCACCAGGCAATTTTCCCTTCTCTGCTGCCTTCGTTGGAGGCCCTGTAGCCATAGACACTTGCCCTTGTCTGTGTGCATCCTGTGTGTGGGTGCGTGCAGTGGTCAGTGCCTTGTTTTCATTCATTCTGTGCTGACCCTGTCTCCAGCTTTTCTCATCATTCGTTACCTCAAGTGTGACTGAATCACCGCTAAATATATTTAATTTTAGTTTTTTAACTTTACTATCAGGTTTTCTTGGGACTGGGATGACTATATAGGGTCTGGGTGCTTTCGTAGGCCCCAGACGTTCATTATCTGGTGGGTGCACTGAGAATGGGACATTTCGTGCACCAATAAAGAAAGCAGTTCTGATAGTCAACGACAGAAAGACAATGATAATTACTACGCATATACACTTAATAGACTTGTAGGACATCTGGCAGTATTTCCTTCCAGGGAAGCGGGGCGCCCCTGTGCTGGTGGTAAAACCAGGTTACTGTTCTGTGCCCCCATTTCAAACAAGTCCATAGTCAGTTATTTATTCCTCTTCTTGCTCTGATCTCGTAGCTCATGAGTTTATTACTACTAAAGTGACAAGTGCTTTTTGTGTGTTCCCCCCTCTTGCGGGTGCTGTCGGTAATCTCTGGGTATGTAGTACAGTTCCTGTGCTAGACTATAGAAAAGGGTTAGACTAGCAACTTTGGTACATCACATTCATAATGCATATTTACTGTAGGTAAAGACCCAGTGCATTCCTCGAATTTGCCTTGGTCCAGAGGACATGGTGGAACCTGTTCAATGCGAAGGAATGAAAAGATGAAACTGCTAAAAATCACACAAAAATAAAATGTAGTAAAAATAAAAATAAAAATAAAAATAAACGTGAACATGAAAAAATAAATAAAAATAATGAAAAATAGAGGAAAAAGCAAAACGAAAAAATAGGAGGGTGTAGTTCTTGTCTCTGCTCTCCTCGATCTGTCTTGTGGCGGAAAATTGAAGAACTGTATCTCTGTCCTTGTTTTGTTCCACGACGAAAAGATAAATCACTGTCTCTCTGTCTCCACGATCTGTCCCACGGCGGACGTCTCACTGAAACCTCCTAAGGTATTCTCGCTGGAAGTTAGATAGCTCCACCTGGAGCATTATGCCGTGGAGGAGTGTGCCCATGTGTGGGGCGTTGGCTGGATCTCTAAGGAAGGTGATGACGTCAACATCTGCAGGCCTCCCTACCATTTCTGGTTAGTCTGTGACTATTATAAGCAGGACATTGTGCGCAAGCCGGGTGTCCTCGGGTGATAGGGACATTTGTCCTGTTTGGCAGGGTCCTTGTCATGAGCTTTTCTTTTGATTCACACAGTCTCTGCACCTTCCTGTTACGTGGACTACCACAAGGTGATTTAGCTTAGTCCACAGTTGGTTCAACTGAGCTAGGTTTCTTGGGTCTCTGATGAAAGTACGTGTGTCAGTTGTTCTCCCGATGAGTCCTGGGCATTTCTCGATTATTTGAAAGAACAAAGTAAATGTGAGTTTGTCAATGTCTACTGGTGGTGGAAGCATTTGTGTCTTTTTCACTGTGCTCAGACAGCTTGTCGAAGGTTTCCACGATGACAGTCAGTAGTTGCCAGATTATTTTCTTGTTCGCAGGGCCTTGAATAAAGTCTGTGACACTGGTTTCTCTCCCTATGAGCGACGGATATGATTTTACTACCAGTTGAAAGTAGGTTAACACATCCCACTTGAGGTCTCTGCTGGGAGGTACCCATAAGTTCTGTGAACAAAATCTCAACATTGGTTGCTTTCAGGACACTGTGTTACGCTCTCAAGAAATGTCTTTCTTCTCTTTTTTTTCCAGTCTATCAGAGTCTTAATTCTTTATGCTACTTGGGCATGACGTTATTTCAAAAGGTCATTTTGTCAGCATTGGTTTGGCTTTGTGTGTGTAGTTCTCTTCTTTATCCTGCAACTGTGGTGCACCTAATGTTCGTTATTGTTCCTTATCACCTTTCTCTGGTTTGGGGAAATGTTCTTTAAAAGTCACACATTGAAACAGAGTTCTTTTGTCATTGTTTTGCTGCTTCTGCGTCCTTCTTCCTCGCCATGGATCTTGTCTGCACGTGTTGAGGTTCTTCCCCATTGCCTGTGGTTTCCTTGTGGTTGGATGTAGCTGGAGGGCTTTCTCCTATAAAAGGTTTAATGTCATTCAGGAAGAGCCATGCCCTTCTGCCCTGGACTTTGACAGCTGAAGGAGTGCAGTCCTCTACGATGAAAGGGCCATTGAATTGTGGCTCATCCCACTTCTTCCTTGTAAAGTTCCTTCTGAGAACAGCGTCCCCAGGGAAGATTAGAGGTGCGCATAACCCTTGCGCGGCGTCTGTTTCAGCACTTACTGTTGTATTTTGTACTGTGCTGCACCCTTTTCGCTGTCACTGCAGCTGGCCTGAAATTACAGAGACGCTGGATGTCATACAATTCAAGTACTCCTGCATCTCTGTCCCCAAGACCTCACTGGTTGGCTGTGCATCAAATCTAGCTCTATCTCGGGGGGTAAGAGGGGTCCTCATCCTTCTGCCTGTGACTATCTTGTGTGGCGTGAGATGATGGTCGGAGCCTGGTTGGTTCCGAAGTGCATACAATGCCACTGGTAGACAGTGCAACCATCCCTTTTTTAATGTGAGTTTCAGCTTGGATATCCTCTCCTTCAACAAGCTGTTGAGCCGTTCACATATGCCATTCCCCTCCGGATGATACGCTGACGAGAACTTGTGCTTTATACCAAGCAACAACCTGATCTGCTGAAAAACTGCATTTATGAGCCCCATTGTCTAACCTCATTACCTCTCACACCCCCCATCTTGGGAACACTTCCCTCACTAGAAATTTGGCAGCACAGGTAGAGTCTGGGTGTGCACAGGGACCGGCTTCTATCCATCTAGAGAATGGACACACCACCACAATTAAATACCTGTACCCGTTGCACACTTGAATCATGTTGACGTAGTCAATATGTCGACGTAGTCAATATGCAAGTGCTGGAATGGCCCATTTGGCCGGGGGATAACTCCTCTTACTACTTTTAGTGTGTGACACGAAGAATGCAACATGCTCTGATACATTTGGTGTAAACCAGTCTTCTGCGAGCGTTTCAGCAAGATTTTCTTTTGACATATGTATAGAGTAGAGTAATTGCTCCAATGCTACTCTCAGTAGGGCGACAGGCATTACTGGTTTACCAGTACTGTCTTGCCTCCACAACCTGTCAGAGGGGTTTAAGGAACACCCTTGATGCTTCCACACATTGTTCTCTCCTGGGGTGCCGCCACTTGTATTTCCATTAGCTGAGTCTACCCCATGTTGCTATAGGCTTCGGGTGCGGCTCGTGCAAACATCATATGCTCATGGATACGTGCCACTTCCACGTCCATGATTGTTTTTTCCTCCTTGGATGCCATATGCTTGGCTTCAGTGTCCGCTTCATGATTTCCACGTGACACGAAATCTGTCCCTTTGGTGTGGGTGGCGCATTTCACGACCGCAATACCCACTGGGAGCTGTAGTGCCTTAATCAGCTTGTCCAATAAGGCTGCATGTTGCACTGGCGTGCCGTCCGCTTGGAAGATCAGCCCCTTCTTTTCCAGCGTGCTAAGCCTGAGTGCACGGTAGATGTCACATAGGCAGAGTCACTGTACACCGTCACTTTCTGGTCTGCATGATTCTCAATGGCGAGTATCAGCGCCAGTAGTTCTGCAGCTTGCGCAGATAAGTGAGATGGTATTCGTGCACTGACGAGGAACCTGGAGCTCTCCATTCGCTAGGTGCTTTATCACGGCCACGCCTGTGTATCTTTGTCCATCTTCTTGGTCGATTCTTGATGAGCCATCAATAAACACGATCTCACCACCTGCCAGGGCATTTTCCTTTACCCTGGGGATTTCATCATAGAATTCCTCATAATTCGTGCAGTCATGTACGGGTTCTCCCTCTGTGACCGGCTCAGCTATGAACGTAGCTGGGTTCACAGTCTTCCATCGCACTCTTTTGATTGATGGGTTTGAGATAATCACTTCATATGCGGATGCTCTCTGAGATGTCAGCATGCCCTTTGGCTTCTCTAATATGGCGAATAATGAGTGCTCGACGTACAATGTCATGGAGCACCCCATCACAATGGATGATGCCTTTTCAATGGCGAACGCAGTAGCTGCTAGATTTTGTTCGCATGGGAAGTGGCCCTTCATGACCGGGTCCAAACTCCCGCTGTAATATGCTAGGGGTTTGTACCCCAGTGAGGTTCGCTGCGCGAGCACTGCCATCATAAGATTGCCATTGGTGTGTGAGAACAGGTAGAATTCCTCTGCATAATTAGGAATCCCGAGAACTGGGGCCTTACAAATCGCCCCCTCGAGTTCTGCAAACCCCTTTTCCATTGCCTCAGTCCATTCGATTTTTTCCCTTGTCATCTGGGCCTTCTTTAGGGCCTGAAGCAATGACTTGGTATACGAGCTGTAGTCGAAGACCCATGCTCTGACATAATTGCACAGGCCTAAGAAGCTTTGCATTTGTTTTATCGTGAGCGGTTTAGACGTGTTCATGATAGCTTCAGCCCTTTCTGGGGTTACCTTTTTCCCTTCATGTGAGACCAGCTGTTCTATGTACAGCACCTCTTGCTGACAGTATTGTAGCTTTTCCTTGTCAACTTTATATCCTTTCTCAGCCAGGATAGTCAATAGCTGGACAGAGTCGCGCCTGCATTGTTCCTCAGTGACGCTGCAGATTAGGATGTCATCCACATACTGCAAAACAACACTGTTTACTGCAATATTGCTTAGGTCCATCAGCAGGACTCTGTTGAAAATGGATGGAGACTCACAGTATCCCTGTGACAGCCTCATGCTTTTCAGGTGCATTTGCCTAAAAGTGAATGACGTCAGGTCTTGTGAGTCACGGTGCAACAGGATTGAGAAAAACGCATTTTTCAAGTCAATCACCGTGAAATATTTTGCCTCAGTGGGTATGTTGCATAGAATTGTGGATGGAATAGGGACTAGTGGGAACTCTGCTTCAACTATATTGTTCAATGCTCTTAAATCTTGGATTAAATGCCAAGACCCTCCCTTTGATTTCTTGACAGGGTAAATCACTGTGTTGCAGGGTGATTCTGACGTCACTAGGATGCCCTGCTCCATCATGGCGGAAATTGTCTTTGCGATCCCTTTCATCTGCCTCTCTGGACATAGGATATTGTTGTGCTCTTGGTAAAATTGCTCCTGGTTTTAGTTTAAATTTCACTTCATCTGCCCCCTTGAGGAGGCCTACGTCATAGGGCCCTGTAGTCCATACTGTGACAGGCACTTGGGCCATGTCATCATGTCTGGACCTATCAGTGCCAGCATCATTCTCTGGGGCACCTCCCGTTTGATTATTTTGTCCCAAAATATGAAACTCACTTCCACCTTTGTCTCTTCTAGGTCAGGGTGTTCTTCGAACAAATCGTCATCAGTGACGTTAGTCACTCGATACCCTTCTTCGATGGTGATAATCGCACACCATTGTCTGCCTTCGTCGTCATATCCTTCGACCAATACCACCTTCCCTCGTACTGCGGCAGATTGTATCATTAAGGGAAATACTTGCCCTCCTCTTCATGCATATGTATTCTGAGTCTGAATAGAAAGTCATCAGGTGTCCTCATAGTTCTATCTGCGAGGCCTGGCAATCCCACCATGAGCACCCGCACGCCATATGCGAAGACTTCTGGCTCCAATAGTATAGCTCTTATGGCTATACGTCCGGAGCATGCTCTGATCATTTTGCACACATTTGAATAATGCATTCCAGGAGTGGAGCATACTATACCATTCTCGGTAAACGAGATTGTCATATTCAATTTAGTCATTAAGTCCTGACCCAGGATGTTTACTGGGGTCTGACGTGAATATAATAAGGATACATTCATTTTGCGCTCCCCCACGGAGACTGGGAGTGCATCTGTAAAGAGAACTCTACTGTGAGCTCCTGTGAAACTCTGAGTATCTATGGCTTTGCTGGGCAAGCTAAACTTGCCTTCTCATATGCACAGTTGGGTCGCACCCGTGTCAACTAAGAAGGAATATTCTTTACCCCCTCTGATGACATTCACCCTAGGTTCCCTATTAGGGTCTGGTGTCACTGATAGGATAGAACACATCAGAGTCCCCCGTGAGCTGTCCTATGTCATATATAAGTTCGGCCCGCTGTATACTTGCTGATTTCCCCCATTTCCAGGGTTGACTCCCCCTCCGAAGCTAGTGCCCTGCGACATTTGCGGTGCTGCCGGCTGGGATTGTCCCTGCGGTATGTTCTCCATGTGCGGGGGTTGAACCTCTTGCTGTGCACCCTGCTGCAAGCCTGGCACCTGCTGCTGCACTGTGTGATTTTGTGCACCGCCCTGTTGCGGGATGGCTGGCTGATTCACCATGCCTGCCCACATTCCTTGGCTGTTTTGCCACATGCCTTTGCTTCCGCACATGCGTGCCACATGTCCTGTCATTCCACACAGCCAACACACTGGTGGTGGTCGGGCCATCTGTCCATCTAGCGTAGCTGGACTGCCCATCTGTACGTTCTGAAAGCCACCTTGATTACCTTGAAACCCACCCGGATTACTCTGCCATCCTCTTCCTCCGAAACCGCTTTGTCCTGCCATCCATTTGTCTTTTGCGAATGTTATCTCATCAGTTCTACCTTTGTTTCCCTGTTGTTTCTTTCCTTCGTCATTGCGTCTCTCCTTGTCCCTGAGGAGGCAAGAATAATTTTCTGGTTGTTTTCTTTATTGTTGTCTTTACTATATGTATGCGACTCATATGCGGGGTTGCTATACCCCGTGGCTGCCTTTAGTTCTCTTAACGGGTAGAGTGCCTCTGTCTTGCTACCCTCGATGGATGGCTCAGACGGGGCTGGTGGCACGGTAGGCGTCTCACCCCCCTCCGTGCTTATATTTAATATCCAATTTGCAAGAGGCTCTTCCTCCTTCGCCTGCTCAAACATCTTCCATAGCTCTAGAACAGCAAGACGTTTCTATAGCTTCTTGCCTGTATATGTGGCATGTAGATAAGTCGTCATGTGTTGTAAGACGGCTTTTGATAGGGACCCTTTATGTGGCCAAGGCATAAACATCTTGTGGGCGGTACCCTTAACCCACTCTGTGCTATACTTTTTGAATTTAGGTGCATGCTTAGGTAGTTGCTTGCATAGATGCGCAAGTGGGGTGACCTCCTCCATTTTAATTCCGTTACCAACAATATTTATACAGTTTGTTATCCTTCTACTAGTATGAGCGAGCACCAGATACGCAAGCTCCAATCCAATGTTTTCCCACCAAAATGTATACTATCAGTTAACTCAAAACCATCAATTCATTTGGCGATTCCCTCTTCTTCACAGAATCGCATAAAATCAAATTTCATCTCACACTATCAACAATACAGTTCACTTACATTCTGCATACAACAGAACACATAGGACAGACACTTGCAGACTAGATGGACACCAGCTGGTTATACATATACCTGCCTTCTAATCAATACCCCATCATGGAGTTTAAACAAACTCCTTTAATGTGTCTTTAAACGTCATCGTAGTCTAATTTTCCCTTACTATATGAGCTATAAGTTCATGTTTCTTCTGACCGCTGTATTAAAGCGCAGGAACAAGGCGAATCCTTACGTTTTACTCTCGGGTGCCCCCTCATTAACCTTATGTTTTTCTCTCGGGTGCCCCCGGTAACCTTACGTTTTTCTCTTGGGTGCCCCCCGGTAACCTTACGTTTTTCTCTCGGGTGCCCCCCCCCCTGGTAACCTTACGTTTTTCTCTCGGGTGCCCGAGTTATTAACTCCTTATATATATATACAGTCTTCTCTACTTCTGACTAATTTATTTTTCTCTGCCACCCTCCGTTACCTTTCCCGTGCTTGTTCTAATGCCTACAAGACATTTGCTATTGTTTCACTTACCGGCCACATCTTTTCCTCTCTGGAGCTTCGGAATCACTGCCCCTTCCTCTTCAGCCTCTTGCGGTTTTTCGTCCGATTGGCTGCCTGCGGGAATGAGAAGGGTTATGCTTGGAAAGGCAGGTTCCTTCAGACCCACTAAGGATTTTTATGGACTTACTCTATCATTGTCCACGGGAAGCTTCTCAGCCTACTCAGCCGGAATGGCGAAAGGACTCGTGATATTGCCGAAGGCCTAGAGTTACTTCGTGCTGTCGGTCTATAGGTGTCTTATAACTATATTAATCAATAATCCATAATCGATGTCCGAAACCATCCTCACAATACCAAGTTTACAGGCGGGCGAGATGTCCACCAACGGGCCCCTAGGTCAGTGCTCACCCTCTAGTACTTGTAAGACAAGATATCTGCACCATGTGAGGGATAGGGGTGCAGGATTCACTTACTCCAACATGACTCAATAGTTTGGCAAAGGGAAGTCAGTTTAATGACAAGTACCTCAAACAGGGAAGCAGTTAGGAATCAGCATTGTTGCGACCACCTGTCTCGCTCCGACTTCCTCGAACTTCAGGTGAACAGTAACTTTTATGCACCAATCTCGTCATCATTGACGTCTAATTCTACAAACCTTGTCATGCAATATAATTGGTTAGGAAAGGTAACTTAAGTATAGGTGCTATATCTGTATATGATAATGGAGCATGCGGATTGGATAACTCTTATCGGGTGGGTGTCTGCACCCCTCCCTCTACATCACACGTGATAGACGTCACTGCAAGTACAACATCTCATTGGTTCTACAATATATAGGACCCTAGATAACTTGGTCCATTGTGATTGGGCAGGTTACAACTCTAGACATAAATCTCCACTTTTAATTAGCAGCATGCAGAATGGACACTGAGGTGCCAAGTGTCCCAAGTTTCACCCTGCCTCCCTTCCATCAATCAGTATCTTGGGCTATGTGTCAATTAGTTGGCTGTGTATGGCCTCGAAACTGTAGTCACTTATCAGGAAAAGTTAGGGCATTCTCGGGTTCTGGGTGACATCAGGTGGTGGTACCTCTTCGCGCCTGTCTGATCACGTGCTAGTTCACCATGAATCTGCTTCAGTTTCCAGCTTTTAGTGTATTTAATTCTGTTTCGGCCTCGCCACCTGCATGGGCCCCCCTTGTCTTGACCTTCATGGGGTAGGCTGGTATGCTCTGAAGTTTGAGTCTTGTTAGCTGACGGTCTCCTCCCTTTCTCTGGTTGACCTCAATTTCCTAGGCATGAGCCGCTCTTTGTTGAGTTTAGATTCCGCTCCTTCTCTTGTCTATGGCTGGGATTATGAAACTTGGCCTGTTAGGCATCTGGCAGCCTGGGTATATTTCTGCTTTACAAAATGGAGTCGCACTTGTATAATGTGCCTTATTGAGGTAGATATATGGTTGGTGCTTGCCGCTCTAATCTTCTACTAAGCATTGCAAGCAGTATTGTTTTCTTTAGCCTCTTGCGTTCCAAGCCTATTTACACACGTTAACTGGTCGGTTGCTTCCATCTTGTCTCATAGTAACATTTCCTTACGTTTTAACATTGTATCTTCTCTGTGTCCATTACATTTATTTTCGTAGCTACGCGCACTGGCGTGCTTGTCTTCGATAGCCGTTTTTGTTCATTCATGAGTCTGTCCAGGCCCTTGTGTCATTTCCACTGGCCTTCCATTAAGGCTCTTTAGGTCTCTTCATGGACCGTCTGTAGGTACTCTTCGTTTCGTATCAGTGGCTGGTACAGCTGTCTGATAGGGTACCGTGCTACCCAGGGTTGTCTGGTTAGGGGCACTTCAACAGGTATGGATCTTCTGATGCACACTGGGCAGAGCCCCAGTGCAGCTCTTTGTTGGTTCATTTGTTCCTCATATGTCACATACCTTGGTGAGTACTCTCCTGGTACCTCAAAAGGAGGTTTAGGGGTGCAGGCCATGCCTGGGACCTCCTCTACACTGCCATGGGCATACCTTGGTGTCTGTCAGGCAGACTCTTTCCTAGTCCTCCTCCTACCACAACAAGGAAAGACAGGGGAGAATATTGTCCCTTTTGGGGAGGAGAGGAGAGAGGAGTGATATATGGGGTGATTGGTGGAAGGTAGAAGAGGACTGTATTATGAGGTGTTTGGAGAGAGGTAGGGAGTGGAGGTGCGTGTTAACGGGCGTATGGGGGACGCAAAAGAACAAAGCCATGAATGCTTCAATGTGCAAGTTTGAATAAAATACCCTCATTCCGAGGTTGGTGCTAGTCATGGTGCTATTAGCACCATGACTAGAACCAATGCCGGTACCGCCACCGACTTGGTGGTATGGGGCCTTACCGGTCTATTCCGACCTTTACCAGACCGGTAAGGCCCCATTTGAAAAGCCATTCACCATTCCGACCTTTGCCAGACCGGTAAGGCCCCATTTGAAAAGCCATTTCCCATTCCCATTTGAGCCCCGATAGGGCTCAATGGGAAGGGAGAAGGGGTCAAGAATGGTACCGCAAATTGCGGTACCGTTATTGACCCCGGTATCCCTCTGCGGGTCCCGTCCAGAATGCCTGGTTTTACCAGGCGTTAAGGGAGGGACCCGCAAAGGGACCTCGGAATAGGGCGCAAAGGGATTACCGGCACCGGTGTCATTACCGGTGCCCGGTATCCATTTGAGCCCAGGTCGTAATGACCCCCAAAGTCTCATAGAACATCTATGCTTCTGTGCTATTATGTGGATGGCCACCAATGTATTGGTGTCAACTAGGGACAGTATTGTGAGCATACAGTATGTGGCTGTTCATGTGTGCATAAACTGCATGCCCTGCCGCCAGGATAACATTTTCTAATCCCACATTGGTGCGTACACATATGCTTCTATTTTCAGGAGTCATGGATGTGTGGGCCTTGTTCCCATTTGTGCTTCCCAAGTCATCATGTAGGTATTTATCCACAAGATATTTGCAGCAGACATGCCCCAGAATCTATAATCATGTAGCAAAGATGTAGTACTCCAGAAGTGTCTCTGTCTTGGGAATCCATGCTCATTTAATGCATGCAAAGGCCTCTGATACAGGTGATAAACATGTACCCACCAAAGCCAGTATGTCATGAGTTTTTTTTTAAATGTACTATGGGGCCATAATATTGTGAATTCCTATAGAGTAAAGATTAATAACCACTGTACTATACCAGGTGATGGTTCAACTGGACAGATAGGTACTGATACTGAATTAATTTCCAGACAGATTTGGAATATCATTACATCTACATTCCAAATGATGCATTTACTAAACTTTTCCTTATTATTTGGTATTCCAACACATCCTTTTGGAGAGGCATAGGTGTTCCATCATCATCATATTCATTGCCAATTACCAAAGGTTTTGTTTCATTGTGGGGGTGGGAACATTCGACCTTTTGCACAGATTGCTAAGGATGCAACACACAGTGATGATTTCGCAATCCTTTTCAGGTGCATACATGAGGGCTCCTTCTTTTCTCTGTAGACAATGGAACCTGGCTTTCAGCAGTCCTCTCAAAGTTGTCCTTTTGTGGGACACATTTTAACATTGCTCATCTGGGTCTGTGGTTTTCAGAATGGTGTCATGAGCCATGGCTGGAGCAGATACCCGGCATTAAATGTTGGGATGGGGGTAGAAGGCGAGTCAGTGCTGCATGCTACTTTGGTGTACATTCACAATTATAGATCATAGGTTCCAAATCAGCGAGTCTTTTCCTTGTCCTCAAGCCCAGGGACCGTATCTCTCAATACTTGAAATAATGTTAAAGTGTTGGCAAGTCTTCATTTATTTCTTTGTAAAACTGAAGACGTAGTTATGTTATATGGTAAGCACAAAAGTGATGGGTGGAAGGTTTTGAATGAATCTGAACCACTGTCATTACTCTGGGCAACCTTCTGCACCACCGTTTTTTAGCCCGTCTGCACCATTGCAAAAGGGGTCCAGCCATATGCAAATCCGTCAGGTAGTGCCACCAATGGTAGCAGCCCAGCCCAAACTGCTAAGCCAGGTCCCCTCTGCATGGAAACACAAGCAACCCCAGACATGTTTCGGCCTTGTTGAGACCCAAGCTACTCCTCACTGATGATGCCCAACAAGGCTGAAACATGTCTGGGGATGCTTGTGGTCTCGTGCAGAAGGAATGTGACCTAGCAGTTCGGGCTACACTGCCCATTTTGGCGTAGGGCCAAGCCTGATTTGCATATGGTTTTTCCCCTTCTGTAATGGCTTGGCAGGCTGAAAAACGATGGTCTGGAGGGTTGCCCAGAGCTTTGCATGTAGTTATGATTAATTCAGAACATTCCAGCCATCACCTTTCTGTTTTGCTAAAGTCATCCCGAGTGTGACAGGTATGCCCAGATGTGGGTCCCGAGTCTGCCGGGCCTAGAGACCCAAGCTACTCCTCACTGATGATGCCCAACAAGGCTGAAACATGTCTGGGGATGCTTGTGGTCTCGAGCAGAAGGGATGTGACCTAGCAGTTCGGGCTGGACTGCCCCTTTTGGGGTAGGATCAAGCCTGATTTGCATATGGTTTTTCCCCTTCTGTAATGGCTTGGCAGGCTGAAGAACGATGGTCTGGAGGGTTGCCCAGAGCTTTGCCCGTGGTTATGATTAATTCAAAACCTTCCAGCCATCACCTTTCTGTTTTGCTAAAGTCACCCTGAGTGGGACGGGTATGCCCAGACGTGGGTCCCGAGTTTGCTGGGCCTAGAGACCCAAGCTACTCCTCACTGATGACACCCAACAAGGCTGAAACATGTCTGGGGATGCTTGTGGTCTCGTGCAGAAGGGATTTGACCTAGCAGTTCGGGCTGACTGCCCTTTTGGGGTAGGGCCAAGCCTGATTTGCATATGGTTTTTCCCCTTCTGTAATGGCTTGGCAGGCTGAAAACAATGGTCTGGAGGGTTGCCCAGAGCTTTGCCCGTGGTTATGATTAATTCAAAACCTTCCAGCCATCACCTTTCTGTTTTGCTGTAGTTATGTTATATGTCTTGTTTTCCTGGTGAAGGCTGCATTAAGTAATCTGTAAATTAGTCATTATATGGCATAAAGAAAGGTTTGTGTAGTATTGTAACATCTGTGCATTGTAGTGAAATGCATTTATTGGTTTACAAACTATAGATGTTGTAGGGAATTCTCTTTAAAAATTGCTGATGCACATACTAGTTTGTAATGACTTAAATGTTAAATAATTAAAATAACAGAACAGAGGCTTATTTTTCTCCGAAAATAAGTTTTATTTTCCTTTACAGCATGATTAATGAACACAACTTGGTAATGGCTGTGTACTTGGAATACAATCAGTATTTTTTTAGTATCAGTATTAACCATTAATATTCAGTATATTTATTTTTCAGAGATCAAATATGGAAGAAAGAGGCAAGCGCGTATAAAGGTATTTGGTAAGACTTTTGATAAATATAAATGTGTAATAAATATATATACATACAAAGAATTGTTTCTTTTTAAAATAATATTATTTCTAGCCATGGTTAAGGTATTAGCCAATGAATATCAGGAATCTTTTAGTGTGGCTAAGGTGAGCAATGACAGGAGTGCTTTTATTTGTGACTAAACGCCTTTGTTAACTGCGGCTACAGGCAACAATTGAAGATCATTTAGACCCAGCCATGCAAACCATATTGATGGAGATAAGAGCCTGGAAGCCCTTGATGCAAAAACTGATAAATGATAAATGATAAATGGTCAGCATATGAATCAAGAATGGTTGAAGTGGAAAGTTGAGAAAGGGACACAGAAGATGTCACCAGTAGAGTGGCAAAGTTAGAAACCACAAACAAATCCTTACAGAAGCAATCGGAAATCCTCAAAAATAGAAATAGAAGGAATAATGTGCCGTTGTGGATCTTCCAGAGTGTGTTGAAAAGGACAACTCCATCTTATTCCTTTCTACTATGCTTCCAAATCTCTTGGATCTTCCCACTACTCTGCAATTGAATATTTAAAGGGCTCACTGTGTGGGACCTATCAACTCAGTACGCAGTACAAATAATTCCTAGAGAACTTCTTTGCCCTTTTGGATTATATGTATATCCATTTCATAATGAACAAGGTCAAACAATTCAAACCACTCTTATGGTTTATGCATATCTCAGGTTTTTTTCAAACGCAACAGCCACAAGGAAAAAGGAACTACTTACATTTAGACTGGCTCTAAGGCAGTATAATGCAAGATATGGTATTGTTCATCCAGGAATCCTCAAGGTTACCCTCGAGTGCCACACTGCTTCTTTTGAGAAACAAACTGACCTTAGACAGTTTATTGAGGCTCATAGGATGGAAGAAATGGATACTTCAATGGTTCTATGCTCTTAGATCGCCAGGCTTTTTTTCCGCTGAGTTTTTTGCCAAAAGTTTTCAGCCGAAACAAACTCTGTGACTTTTTTAAACATATTTGGGTGGTCCCCCCAAACCCTCTTCCCTATTTTTTAGTTCATATACCCCACACCACTCCTACCCTCTTTTTGACCTTACCCACACAGCCACTATTTTTTTCGATGTGTTTCGATGAGTTTTTCAGCCGAATAAAAAGCCTGGCGATGTAATAACATCTTACCATGTTGTCCTTCAATAACTGTCCCCCAAAAAGATTAATAGGAACTAATATGTCACAATTTAATTAGTTATCAATTATAACTTCTGGCGGAGTGGAGGTGCAGTCTGGCCTTCTCTAACTAGGCTCTCCACCCCCACTATATTACTTGCCAACATTAATTGGTGTGGCTGTTTCCTTTAGCCACGTTGTTACTTTCAGTTGAAAGTTTCATTCGTTATGGACGAACTTCATGTTGAAACAGTTTGTCTCTCCTCTTTCCTTGTGTGTCTCTCCCTTTGTGTTATTATTTTTGCAGGATAATCAGCCTATTAATGGTAAGGATATAATATAATAATTCTATGTCCAATGTCATAATAGCAACTAGGAAGACTCTGTATACCTTCAATATTAAGGATTGTGTTTTTTATGTGTACCTATGTGTTGGATATTGGCTCCATGAATGCATGGAGATAGAATGTTGGTGTGCCAGTGTTGGAATTTATGTGTATATGGGTTCCAGCCAAAGGGTTCTATGAGAGTCAGTTGGGGAACTCTGGCCTGGTTGGTGGGACCCAGTGTGTGTATGCTCTATACTTTATCCTATGTAACCGGCAATAAAGCAAGGAGCTGAAGAACTTATAAATTAGTCCAGCATCTTCATTACATTGGCGACAGGTTCAACAAGGACCGTTCTGCGTGCCAGAGAAAAGTGGAAAAGCAAGGAAGGCTGCTGGGGGGTGGGGGCAACAGGAAATGTGAGGAAACACTCCCCCCCAATCAACAAAGTCCCACCACCAAGGGCCCCGAACGAGGGAGTGGACTACCCAGGGTAACATTGTGGGTAGCGACCAAAGATACAGCGGCAAGCAGAGGTTGAGTTCTCCATACTGTAAAAAGGAGTTCCAGTAGTGAAAGGAAGGGGAACGTTAACAGTATGCATTAAGACTGTGGCAGTACGTCCATGAGTCTGTAACGCAAGGTGCATATGAGTTCAGGAAATGGGCACAGCAAGCCTTTCTGATTCAGGCTGGGAACTGAGTTCTTAATGACTGCAACGGCACAGTGGCGAATGGAGATAAGTGTTAGGCGGAAACCTGTGCAGTTCCCTCTGGGACCACTGCAAAAGATTTAGGACCACAGGTGTTGCAATGAACCCACTTGGTAGCAGTCTGTACCACACAGATTCAATTGGTAGCTGTGGCTGAGCAGTCAGACTTCTCTCAAGAAAAGTTGGTCAGTATAGGGAGCATACAATATAGGGTAATTCTCTGCAGCAAAACGAGTAAACACGCAACCAGGCTTTAGTATAAAGATAGTAAGTTATTTATTGATAACAGAACGTCTACGAAAAATACTAAAGCGAAACACGGCAAATAATTCAAAATACAATTACTCTGCAGAATGGAATAAGATCAATCCCCCGAAACACCCTATCGACAACTCTAGGTTCTACGGCACCACTTATTTACAGACAGAGGTGTATACCTCAACCCAGATGACACTTGAATATTTAGTGAGGAAGGGAGAGAAGAGAAAGGCAGGTAACGAAGTCAACACGGTTCGTACTGAAGCGGGTAAAAATGCAAGGCAAGAAAGCATTAATCACACTAGATCATACAGTTCGGCGGCCAGGCCCACTCGGTGAGAGGCCAGGCACGATGTCCTGGAAAGTCTCTACGGGTGATGCATTCAAGTCTCGTTTAGCAAATTGGTTAGCGACAGGTGGAACCAGTTCAGAACAAAGAGTGAATAAAGCTTGGAGGCAACCCAACGGAACGGAGAGGAATCAGATACCTCACACGAACCGATCGAAAAGGGAAGCCAGGCGGTTACGGTACCTTGTTGTGGAAGACAGCTCCGACGGGGGCAGTTGTTCCTGGTGGTGGATGCACGACGGGTCTTGGCCAAGAGAAGAGATGCTCTCGTCGTCGAAGAGAAGATGTCCGGTGCACCACCAGGGAAGAAACCAGCCGCGGAGTGCTCCGTCACAAGGCACCACCTTTCGATCACGGTGCAGGAGTAGTGGCTATCTGGTTGCCGGGTGCTCTGCACGGGCAATTCGACCACTGCGTCCTGGGCGACCAAAAAGCACAAAGAAGAAGAAGACTGGTTGTTCCCACCAGCCAGGGAAAGAGCCTCTCCGGCAGGGAGATCTCTTCTGTCGTCGGGAGATTGTGAGACGATTCCGCAGGGCTCCACCGGAGGTGTCGTCGTGCAGGTCGATTCAGCGTTACCCTCGTCGGATTCTTTAGGTCCAGTGGCGACTTCCTGAAGATCCAGTCCCAAAGGCCCTGCTTTTATGCAGACGTCCCCCATTCATTCAGCCTAGCTTGTCAATCAACACATGCTAAGTGGTGAGCGGGAAGGCTCACCACCTGGGCCAATCACTTCAGAGTGCGACCTGAGTTGGCAAGGCAACTCGGTCCAGGGTGTCTAAACCCTCTCCCACACCCCTGAGGTAACCCAGACAGAATGGCGCCACCTTTGCGGGTCTCTGTCCAGAGGCCCGCCAAAAGTGGAACAAAGGGCTCAACCTTTGGTTTAGGAGTCACAGAGAAAAACACAGACGCCATTTTACAACCCGAGTTCTGGCAGAAAATACCACTCGATAAACCTATTTAAGATAAGTAGATCGGTGGTACGTTGGAGATTAACGAAAAAACAGTATCAATCTTCAACAATGGGACGGATCCCATAGGGTTATGCTCGGGGTCGAACATAACAAGTAGTTTCCACTGCCACCAGCCAAAACTCGACGAGGAGGGACGGGACAGTGCCCCCTGGAGTAACAGATCCAGGAGTAATCGTATTACCCCTACTAGCACGTCCACAATAAGATGGTTGGTACTAGTGCTGTTAGTAAATTTAGGTCTAGTAAAGCCAATGGTGACTTTACATGCCTGGGGAGACAGTAGTCAGTCCCCGGGTATGGAGTCTATGGTGGGGGGACCCGCTAGGGCGCCCCCGTGTCACGACACGTAGGGTGCAGAGTGACACACATAGAAAAACCTATGAGACCCTATGGAGTAAAAGACCCCATAGCCCATCGAACACATTGACATCTCAAAGGAATTACACACATACATGTCCAAGAGTGAGAGGAAAAGGGTCACACTCTTGGCAGGATGGGAAAAACAAACTCCAGAAATCCAGCAAAGCTGCTGGGGGACTCACTAGGTTAGGAAATTCAGCCTAAACAGAGAATTCTCCCTAACACTCGCCCCCCCAGACTAAGGGACAGGAGGATTTAATCCACTCCTGGATGAATCTCATACCTCTAGTCGATGATATACATCCTAGAGAGACCATCAGCATTTTGGTGGTGACACCCTGACCTGTGCTCAATGGTGAAATCGAACCCTTGCAGGCAGATCGACCATCTCAGTAGTTTTGGGTTTTCCCCTTTCATTTGCATTAACCATCTCAAGGGTTGGTGGTCAGTCTGAATAACAAAAGTAGAACCATACAAGTACGGCCTAAACTTCTTCAGAGCCCACACGATAGCAAAGCATTCTCTTTCGATTGTTGCCCACCTTGTTTCAGGATCCTTCAGCTTGCGGCTGATGTAGCAAACGGGGTGCTCCCTACCTTTCCCATCCAGTTGACTGAGTACGGCACCTATCCCTACATTGGAAGCGTCTGTCTGCACAATGAAGTGTTGGCGGTAATCAGGAGCTCTGAGTACTGGGGTTTGGCAAAGAGCCTTTTTCAGGTTTTCAAACGCCTGATTGCACTCCTCGTTCCATTTAACCTTTTTAGGGAATTTGGGCGAGGAGATGACATTCAGTGGAGAAGCTATGGTCCCATAGTTCTCTATGAAATTCCTGTAATACCCGGTGAGGCCTAGGAAGGCTCTCACCTGAGTCTGAGTAGTCGGTGTTGTCCAATTTTGCACAGCTTCAATCTTACTGAGCAAAGGCCTTATTTCGCCACCGCCTACCTCATGCCCAAGGTAGACTACCTTACTCTGTCCAATTTGGCATTTACTCGCCTTTATGGTCAGATTGGCTCGTCTAAGAGCCTGCAAAACATCTCTTAGGTGGGTTACATGTTCGTTCCAGGAATTGCTGAACACTGCTATGTCATCCAAGTATGCCATGCAGAAGTCCTCCATCCCGGTTAGAACTTGGTTTACCATCCGTTGAAACGTAGCAGGTGCATTTTTTAGTCCGAAAGGCATTACCGTAAATTGGTATAAACCAACGGGGGTAGAAAATGCAGTTTTCTCCTTGGCATGGTTGGTCAGGGCTATTTGCCAATAGCCTGACGTCAAGTCAAATGTGCTGAGGAACTTGGCGGCGCCAAGTTTATCCACCAACTCATCTGTTCTTGGCAAAGGGTGGGCATCAGTCGTGGTGACTGCGTTAAGAGCTCTATAATCCACGCAGAATCTAAGTTCTTTAGATCCGTCCTTTGGTACTAACACAACTGGGCTAGACCATGGACTAGTAGAGGGCTCTATTACCCCGAGATCAAGCATCTTGCTGACCTCACCTTTGATGTGGGTTCTTACGTTTTCTGACATGCGATATCCTCTGCTTTTGACAGGCAGACAGTCACCAGTGAGTATCTCGTGCTGGCCCCAAGGGGTCAAGCCTGGTGAGAGCGAGAACAGAGAGGCAAACTGATTCAACATAGACTTGCACTCTTCTTGTTGCTCGGGTGTCAGATTGGAGGAGAGATTTACTCCTTCAATGTTTTCATCTAAAGGTAAGCCTCTGAGGAGATCCGGAAGAGCTTCACTCTCTTCTTCTTCCTCGGCCGATGCTAGAAGCAACGCTCCTACATCAGGTCGTGAGACATACGCTTTAAGTCGGTTGGTGTGAAAGACTGTCGGAGCCTCCTTGGGGTTACCCAAGTCCACCAGATAGTTCACCTCGCCGAGCTTACCCACTACTCGGTAGGGTCCTATCCATTTATCTTGCAAGGCCCTCTGCCTTGTGGGGATCATAACAAGAACAAGCTGGTTTTGAGCGAACTCAACCATGTTAGCCTTTTGATCGTGCCAGTGCTTGACCAATGCTTGTCCAGCTTTCAAGTTATCGCTTGCTTCTGTCATCAGGTGCGACATTCTCCTCCGGAGACCTATCACGTAGTCAGTCACTCTGACTGGCTTGGGGGAAGGAGCACTCTCCAACCCCTCCTTAATCAGGGCCAAAGGACCTCTGACGGGATGACCATAGAGTAGTTCGAAGGGAGAGTAGCCTACTCCCTCCTGAGGGACTTCTCTATAAGCAAAAAGAAGGCATGGCAATAGAAGGTCCCACTTACGCTTAAGGGGTTCTTCTAGAGCACCTATCATGCTCTTCATGGTTCGGTTGAACCGTTCTACCAACCCATTGGTTTGTGGGTGGTAAGCCGTTGAGAACTTGTAAGTTACTCCGCAGGTTTTCCACATGGCTTTCATGTAGTGGGACATAAAATTTGACCCCCTGTCAGAGATAACTTCCTTAGGAAATCCGACCCTAGTAAAAATACCAAGGAGGGCCTTAGCCACAGCCGGAGCTGTAACAGTCCTCATAGGAATTGCCTCAGGATACCTAGTAGCATGGTCTACTACAACAAGTATAAACCTGTTGCCTGAGGAGGTTGGAGGATCAAGGGGACCAACGATATCAATCCCTACTCTCTCAAATGGGACTCCCACAACGGGAAGAGGCACTAACGGTGTCACATTCTTGGACCCAACCTTACCAGATTTGGCAGGTATGGCAGCTTCTGCAGTGTTTTTCTACTTCGGCCCCCATTTTTGGCCAATAGAAGTAGAGTGAGAGCCTTTCCTTAGTCTTCTTGAAACTCAAGTGACCAGCCAAAGGAATCTCGTGGGCTAACTGCAAGAACTGTGGTCTGTTCTCTTGGGGTACTACAAGGCGTTTGTAGTCTCCAGGTGCAGACTCGGTTGGTTCACTATAGAAGAGGCCATCTTCCCAGTGCAACCTATGTTTCCCAGGCTCTTGCCCTTCAGCCTGAGTTTCTGCCTGACGGCGAAGACCTTCCAGAGTTGGACATTCTCTCTGTCCCTTACTGAAGTCTGCCCTGCTGGGTCCACCTTCTGCCAGTAACGACTGCAGCTCAGGATGGTCAACAGGATCCAGATCTCCAATAAGTTCCTGGCCTTCCATTAGCTCTTCTTCAGAGTCTAATTCTACCATACAGGGTTGTACTTCCCCCTCAGCCTCAGCTGGAGGTGGAGTTACGGGTGTGACGTTGGACAACCGCGGGGAAGTCCGTGTCGGCTGCATCGGAATGTGGGCTGTTGGTTTTGGTTTGGAAGTTTTAGGTTTCCCTTTTACTTCTGTGTTCCTAGAGACAGCGGCCGCCATTTCCAATGGAGCAGGAGTGATTTCTTTCTTCATCATCTCCCCGAGAGTACCGCGCAGGGTCCTCTCCCTTGCAGGTCTGGTTAGCTCCTGTAACCGTTTACTAGGAGGTCTGGGAGTATGCGATACAACTCCGAGAGTTTTTAAATCGTTACCCAACAGTACGCGTCCTGGTACCTCACTCTGTATGCTGACAGGTATCTTTACAGTCATGTCGTTACACTGGATGAGAACTGGTAATTGGGGAAGCATCTGCACAGGCCCTCCAGCTAACTTGGTGAGGCGTTTGGGTGCCTTAGCAACATCCTCAGCCTGAAAAAACGATTTATCCACCACAGTTATGCTGGCCCCAATGTCCCTAATGGCAGGCGTCTCCTGACCATTCACCTGGACACTGTCCTTATAATACTCTTTAGTATTATCGGGGATAGAATTATAGACATCTAAATTCTGTTGTTCCCACAACCCCAGAGATACTAAAGAAACGCTGGCTGAGACTCAAATGGGTTCGTCAGCTAGCAGTAGAAAGTTTCCACTTGCCATTTGGACTTCCTCCTCTGGAGCGAAGGCTAAGGAGACAAGCTGGACCCCTGAAGGTTTACCCTTACATCTGGGATCTCCTTTCACGTGATCAGTCGAGCCACAAACAAAGCATTTCCCGAATGCTTTCTGGAATGGTGGCTTGTTCTGACCTCCTTCCGGTTTGGCACCAGAAGACACACTATTCTGCTGTGGTTTTCCCGGTGGCTTACCCTTCTGGTTTTGTTTGGGGCCCTCTTTGGAATGTGGGTTATTCGAATTCTCTTTTGAGTCTTTTTTAGGCTGTTTTCCCTCGTCCTTTTTCTGAGTTGCCCCAGAATCCTTGTGAGTAGCCCTGTTGGCAACCCACAAGTCAGCAGTCTTAGCTAGAGCCCTGGAATCTAATTCCTTCGAATCAGCCAAGTGCTGTCTGAGCTCAGGAGAACAGGCATCATAAATCGACTCCAACATAAAAAGATTTTGCATACCCTCGTAAGTGTCAACTTTGTAACCCTTAATCCATCCCTCTAAGTTTTTCAACCCTTCACTCACCCAGGTAGCCCAAGGGGTACCATCATGCTTTTTGAGGGTTCTAAACCTCTTAAGATACTGGGAAGGGGTCTTCCCGAATCTAGCTATCAAAGCTAGTTTCACACTTTCGTAATCCGTCTTATCCACCTCCCCCAATTCCATTACCACATCAGTCGCAACAGGAGGAAGCCTAGAGAACAACCAGGGAAGCAACGCATTCCCGGTGATGTCCTGGAGCCCATGATTGTATTCAAACAGTTTCAACCAATCCAACACATCCAATCTCGGTTCGTACATACCCACTAATTCCTTCGGCATCCGGGGTCTTTTGGGACTGGAGCTCCTAGAGGAACCAGAGGAGAGAGAAGCATTTTCCATAGACAACTTTTTCATTTGTAACTCATGATTAAGCTCTATTTCCCTGAGTCTTAACTCAGCTTTTTTCTGCTCAGCCTGGGCATTCATCCGTCTGAACTCGAGCTCTTGGTTTCGTTCAGCTTGAGCCAAGAACCGTTTATATTCTAATTCGAGCTTCATTTTTTCAAGTTCAAAATAAGCAGGGTTACTTGTGGGACCTGGTATGGGCCCCGTAGGCACAGTTGGTAAGGCAGGTAGAGGAGCTGGGGAGACAGTTTCGCTAACCTCGCCGTCCTCGTCAGCCTCTTCATCGCTATCATCAGAATTACGATTCAGATCAACACCATTACTGTTATCTACAGTTGCTGGAGAGTTTGGTTCCTCTGAACCAGTACCCAGACTTTGGTTCGCCAGCAATCTCTCTATCAGTTCTAACTTCTTGCCTTTTACAGGAAGATTCTCTTGTCTACAGAGAGCTCGCAGACTCTCAGTATTTTTATCCGACAAAGACTCTTGGCTGTAAATTTTCATTGTAGACATGTTTTTTGAAAGTTGCTTTTGTAACGTTTTGTGGTTAGTCGTTCTACAGCGTCGAAAAACACTCTAAACTGTATACTCGATACTAATCCCACCGCTGTACACCAGTGTTAGGCGGAAACCTGTGCAGTTCCCTCTGGGACCACTGCAAAAGATTTAGGACCACAGGTGTTGCGATGAACCCACTTGGTAGCAGTCTGTACCACACAGATTCAATTGGTAGCTGTGGCTGAGCAGTCAGACTTCTCTCAAGAAAAGTTGGTCAGTATAGGGAGCATACAATATAGGGTAATTCTCTGCAGCAAAACGTGTAAACACGCAACTAGGCTTTAGTATAAAGATAGTAAGTTATTTATTGATAACAGAACGTCTACGAAAAATACTAAAGCGAAACACGGCAAATAATTCAAAATACAATTACTCTGCAGAATGGAATAAGCTCAATCCCCCGAAACACCCTATCGACAACTCTAGGTTCTACGGCACCACTTATTTTCAGACAGAGGTGTATACCTCAACCCAGATGACACTCGAATATTTAGTGAGGAAGGGAGAGAAGAGAAAGGCAGGTAACGAAGTCAACACGGTTCGTACTGAAGCGGGTAAAAATGCAAGGCAAGAAAGCATTAATCACACTAGATCATACAGTTCGGCGGCCAGGCCCACTCGGTGAGAGGCCAGGCACGATGTCCTGGAAAGTCTCTACGGGTGATGCATTCAAGTCTCGTTTAGCAAATTGGTTAGCGACAGGTGGAACCAGTTCAGAACAAAGAGTGAATAAAGCTTGGAGGCAACCCAACGGAACGGAGAGGAATCAGATACCTCACACGAACCGATCGAAAAGGGAAGCCAGGCGGTTACGGTACCTTGTTGTGGAGGACAGCTCCGACGGGGGCAGTTGTTCCTGGTGGTGGATGCACGACGGGTCTTGGCCAAGAGAAGAGATGCTCTCGTCGTCGAAGAGAAGATGTCCGGTGCACCACCAGGGAAGAAACCAGCCGCGGAGTGCTCCGTCACAAGGCACCACCTTTCGATCACGGTGCAGGAGTAGTGGCTATCCGGTTGCCGGGTGCTCTGCACGGGCAATTCGACCACTGCGTCCTGGGCGACCAAAAAGCACAAAGAAGAAGAAGACTGGTTGTTCCCACCAGCCAAGGAAAGAGCCTCTCCGGCAGGGAGATCTCTTCTGTCGTCGGGAGATTGTGAGACGATTCCGCAGGGCTCCACCGGAGGTGTCGTCGTGCAGGTCGATTCAGCGTTACCCTCGTCGGATTCTTTAGGTCCAGTGGCGACTTCCTGAAGATCCAGTCCCAAAGGCCCTGCTTTTATGCAGACGTCCCCCATTCATTCAGCCTAGCTTGTCAATCAACACATGCTAAGTGGTGAGCGGGAAGGCTCACCACCTGGGCCAATCACTTCAGAGTGCGACCTGAGTTGGCAAGGCAACTCGGTCCAGGGTGTCTAAACCCTCTCCCACACCCCTGAGGTAACCCAGACAGAATGGCGCCACCTTCGCGGGTCTCTGTCCAGAGGCCCGCCAAAAGTGGAACAAAGGGCTCAACCTTTGGTTTAGGAGTCACAGAGAAAAACACAGACGCCATTTTACAACCCGAGTTCTGGCAGAAAATACCACTCGATAAACCTATTTAAGATAAGTAGATCGGTGGTACGTTGGAGATTAACGAAAAAACAGTATCAATCTTCAACAATGGGACGGATCCCATAGGGTTATGCTCGGGGTCGAACATAACAAGTAGTTTCCACTGCCACCAGCCAAAACTCGACGAGGAGGGACGGGACAGTGCCCCCTCGAGTAACAGATCCAGGAGTAATCGTATTACCCCTACTAGCACGTCCACAATAAGATGGTTGGTACTAGTTCTGTTAGTAAATTTAGGTCTAGTAAAGCCAATGGTGACTTTACATGCCCGGGGAGACAGTAGTCAGTCCCCGGGTATGGAGTCTATGGTGGGGGGACCCGCTAGGGCGCCCCCGTGTCACGACATGTAGGGTGCAGAGTGACACACATAGAAAAACTTATGAGACCCTATGGAGTAAAAGACCCCATAGCCCATCGAACACATTGACATCTCAAAGGAATTACACACATACATGTACAAGAGTGAGAGGAAAAGGGTCACACTCTTGGCAGGATGGGAAAAACAAACTCCAGAAATCCAGCAAAGCTGCTGGGGGACTCACTAGGTTAGGAAATTCAGCCTAAACAGAGAATTCTCCCTAACAATAAGGAAATGCCATCTTCTTCAAAATAAACAGCATTACTCGAATCAATATTCTCATTATTACAGAAAAACATACCAGCTCTAAGCATGAAAGCAGACATGACTCGGTTGACTGCACACCTATCAATGTTTTGCTATCAAAGATCAGCTGGTTAATAGGACGTCTCTAGACAGAGATATAATCAATGTTTTCTCTAAATTCTAGCAAACATTATATTCTGCAGAGTCACAGCCTAATAATCCTCATTGCCAATAATTCCTTTGTCAGGATTCCCACTTTACAGGTCACTAGATGATCCCATCTCTCCAGATGAAATTTTTAAAGCTATTAGAGACTTTAAAGAAGGTAAAGCCCCGGGTCCAGATAGAAGTCAGTTTGATTTTTATGCACACTTAAATAACATATTAGTGCCCAAACTCGTTTCTCATTTCATTACAGTGAAGAAAGCTCAAGGAACTTTCTCAGAAACCATGTAAATTTTGTTTCCCAAACCTAACAAGGATTCCAAACTTCCAAACCATAAAACTTCCGACTAATATCCCTCATAAAAACTGACTGTAACATCTTTGCTAAGACCCTGAAGAATAGACTTGTTCTTTTCTTACACATTGTTATAACAAATGACCAGATAGGGTATGCCAAAGGTATATTGTCCTCTTCTAATTTCAGATTATTCCCCGATATT
Source organism: Ambystoma mexicanum (assembly GCF_040938575.1). Classification (NCBI taxonomy): domain Eukaryota; kingdom Metazoa; phylum Chordata; class Amphibia; order Caudata; family Ambystomatidae; genus Ambystoma; species Ambystoma mexicanum. The sequence goes on from NC_090933.1 coordinate 823,930,756, forward strand.
TTAGATATTACATCCAAAAATGCTTGTGCAGCTTTGGCTCCTGATCCGGAAAAAGCATTTGATAGGGTAGAATGGGATTATATGTCCTATGCCCCCAAGTGCCATGTGATGGGTGGCCCCATTCTTTTCATGATTAATGTGTTATATTCCACTCCTAGAACTCCTAACTTTACAAATGAAAACATTTCCTCCTAATTTCCTCTATTTATAAGTACGTGTCAAGGATACCCCTTTTCTCCCCTTCTTTTCGTATTGGCGAGGGAACCTTTTCTAGAAGCAATTAGACTGGATTATACTATACAAGGAATTGATGCTGGTGAAGTGCAAGTACAAGTTGCAGTGTATGCAGATGATGCCCTTCTGCTCCTTATAAATCTAAACACTAGTATTCAACACCTGTTGGACATTATTTCACGGTTTTCATTAGCCTGTGGTTATAAATTAAACACTGATAAATATGAAATACTACCTCTCAATATAACCTGCACTAAACATCAGATTCAAGCTTTTGGTTTCAAATGGAGCCCAAAGAGAATTAAATATCTAGGTATTCATATTTCTTCATCTTTTAAAAATATCATCAAGCAAAATAATAATATTGACTATCCAGAATCAAAGAATTATCCATCACATGGTCTCCCCTATATCTGTCCCTTTAGGGTGACATTGAGAGCATTAAAATGATGATATCTACAATAGTTTTATACCTTCTTAATATGCTACCAATCCCCCTTCCTTCTTCTTTCTTTAAAGCTATTGATTAATGTCTGACTAAGTTCGTATGGGGGGAAAAAGCAACATAGAGTATCAATAAGTTATATTTTAAAATCTACTTCTGATGGTGGAGTAGGGTTTCCTGATTTAAAAAAAAATCAGATTTTGTCTTGAAACAAATGCAGATGTTATGTACCCCTGTAGATCATAATAATCTGCCTGTATGGTTACTCCTAGAAAGAGCTATAGCATCCCCTTGGTCACTTGTTTATTGCTATACTATTAAAGGGAAACATAGATTAATCAAATGCATAAATGTTACTGTATCTGCTCATTACTTTAGAGCCTATTTGTATCCTTCTATTGTCAATTCATCAAAGTTAATTTCACAATATATCTGGTTAAATATGTTGGTATGAGTAAATGGCAAATCTGTTTTTGGACACCTTGGCTCTCTAGGGGGATTAAATATGTGAATCAGTTATTTTTTCAGGGTGTGCCAATTACTTCCAATCCATTTGCTGAAAGGTTCTCTACGAGCACCAATATATTATATTTATTAATCCAGTAATGGAAAATGTTGATGTTTTTATTATTTCACATATCTACTCCTCATAAAGACAGATTACATCACATACAAAATCACAATTATGGTGCCTCCATGTTTTATAAGGTCTTATCTGGTGAAACCTCTTTGGATCCTGTGTGGGAGTCACAAATAGCATGGCACCATGAATGTAATCTAAACAATATTTTATTTTTTATTTTATTTTATTACATGCCCAGACTCTTAGGTATAACAGCAAGGTTACAGGCAGCTTGGTTAAAAACAATTATTAGGAATGCCAACAGGGCGCAATACAGAATATTTAAAACAATGCGTAAGAGACGGTAGCATGTCCAAGAATTGACAGTCTAAGTCAGGCATGCATGATCAATCTATATACAGGGCGTCAGTGAAAAACAGAAGCAGACTTTTTCCCTGAGACATGGGATAGAGTGTTAGTCTTGGTTTTCAGAGATTTTTGGAATCCTGTGAATGATTCCTCATTTATGATGAACAGGGGAAGAGTATGCCAATGTGTGGGGGCTAGGTATTGGAAGCTGCTGCCTCCTGCCTTGGTGGTCTTTTAGCGAGGGATTGTTAGGAGTGTTTGGCTGTTGGATCTAAGGGGTCTCTTATTCTTTTCTGGTAATGGCATGGTTAAGGTAAATAGGGGCACTTGTGTTGAGGCATTTGAATGTGAAGCACAGGGTTTTAAATGTGACTCTGGCTCTGATGGGGAGCCAGTGGTGGTCTCTTCTGATATTAGAAATGTGGTCAGCTTCTTTTCCTTTGCAGATGGGGAGCAGGTGCAAGTGGATCTAGGTCACCTGGCCTAAGCCCTGCCCGCCTGGTGCCTTCCTGCCTGTTGCTCTTTTTCACCACTTAGCAAGCCCCGCCCACCTGGTGCCTTCCTTCACCATCACTGTCTTGTGGTCAATGCTGGATTTGACTTTTATGGACTTCATTCATTCACCGTGTGTCACTCTTTCTCAACTCTCATGCTGGACTTCTTTTTTATCTTGTACTCATGGGGGCCCTGAATCATGCTGTTCCCATCTTCATCGTATCCTGGCTTGCAACATTATGTGTTACTACTGACTTCTGCAATTGTATTCACTCTCCACTCTTGCTTCTCCACTCTTTTTGACTGCTTACGCTCTTTTCTCTCCTCCTTTCCCTTCTCCCTTTTCCTATCTCTTCCCCTTACTTTCTTCGATGCACTTACTCTATCAGAATTGTCCCTGGACCTAATATGATAGCAACCTCGTCAGTTTCCTCCACCCTCCCATTACTGTTTTTCCTCCCCACAATCCCTCCAGCACTATCTGAAATGTCATCAGGCCTAGTATGATAGTCGCTTGTTTTGTTCCTCCCCTTCCTTTCTGCACCCCTCTCCCTCACCTTTTGTTTTTCTCTGGCTCTACCAGAAATGTCATCAGGCCTAGTACGGTAGTCGCCTGTCTGTTTCCATTTCCTTCCCACTCTCCCCCTCCCTTCCTTATCTATGTCTTAGCTCTTGCACTATCTGAAATGTCGTCAGGCCGAGTATGATAGTTAATTTCACATCCTTACTGTTCATGGCCTGTAAGAGTGTGGTTGTATTTTCCCTTGTTCCCTTTTAAGTCCAGGAGTGCCGTTTCTGTACTGGGGTTGGGGCGGAAGCCAGATTGCCTAGTGCCAAGGAGATGGTTTTGTTCGAACTTGGTTATATGCTACTTTATTCAGTATTTTAAGGAGAAATGGGACAGTTTTTATTGGCCTTTTGTTGGTGGGCACAGTGGGGTCTAAGGAAGGTTTTTTCAAAAGGGGAGTGACCCAGGCTTCTTTAATACTTGTTGGGACCAAGTTGGTATTGAAGGATGCGTTCACAAAGTTGTGGGCACAAGATTTGACTATTGATGCTGGGACGGAGTCGCCTTTGCAATTGGAGGCTTTGAGTTTAGAAATGGTGTCAAATACTACTTTTTGGGAAACTGGTGTGAAATGGAATGGAGAACTGGTGATCTCCTGAGGTGGCCGGGTGGGATTAAGAATGGCAGGTTTGTTAGCTAGTAATTGCTTTTTGGTTATGAATCTATTTTATTTTGGAGTAGTTCTATTTTGGCTGCTAGTGCGTCTTAGATAGTGGTACACCACTCTTTACTGGCGATGGTGGAATTTATGGGTTTTCCAATTCTTTTAGAATAGCGAATAGTTCTTTGGAATCAGAGGTGGCATTGCTGATCCTGGTATTATAAGCACTGGATTTGTAGGTAATAATGGCTGTTTTATAGATTTTGTTTATCTCTTGGTAGGCTTTTTCTGCCTCTGCAGTGGGATGCTTTCTGAAGACATGTCAAGCGCACGTTTGGTTCTTCTGAGGGCAATTAGGTCATCATTGAACCAGAAACAGGAACGTTTGTCTGAGCGTTTAGTTTTGGTAGTGAGAGGGGCTGCAGCATTAATAGTTGCAGTGAGGCAGTTATGGTATGCATCTGCTGAGACGCAGGGGTTGTCACTAGTGATTGAGGTGGAATCTAGGGCTTTTGAGAGAAGAGGCATTAGATTTTCTAGAGTTAATTTCTGTGAGTTTCTAGTTTCGTATGTATTGGTTGTTTTAGGTTTACTTAGAATGGGTTTGATGGGATTAAGGGGGAATGCAATGTTATGGTGATCAGTCCAAGTAAGAGGGGAGATGGCATCAATGGTTATGTGTGTGTTTAGAGAGAGGATCCAATCAAGGGCCCTACCTTTGATGTGTGTAGGTGCATTCACTAGTTGGATGAAGATCATATCCTTCAGGGAGGAGTGAAGTGCTTCTGCTTTGGTGTCTTGGCTGTCGTTAAAGCCTAAGTTGAAGTCTCCCAGAATGATGCATTTGGTATTGGGTTTTATAAATGGAGCTAATCGTAAAGGAATTTCAGTTTCTGGGTGGTCATTAGGGTTGGGGCCTCTGTACTATTAAGTTGAACATATTTTTTTTATTTATAGGAAATTTTACGAGCAGTGTTTCATATCCTTCAATGTTTTCAATGAGACAAGATCTGAGCTGTAGTTTAGTCTTAGCTATGATGGCGACACCTCCTCCTTGTGAGTGGGTCCTGTCTGTTCTAAGACTGGTATAGTCTGTTGGAATAGTAAGTGTTAGTAGAGGGCCTGAAGCCTGATGGAGCCAGGACTCTGTGACTACTAGTAGGTTGAGCTGAGATTCCATAATGAGGTCTTTGGATTTCTACGGCATGAGCCCCTAGGTAGCAGGCATCTATAAGTGGGCCTTTGAAAGTAGTTGGTAGCTAACTGGGTGGGCCAGGTACTACATGTGACCTTAGTTTAGATGTTATGTACAATGAAGATAAAGGTTGTCCCCCAGTTTGGAAGATCATTTCCCAGGTTACTACACCAGCCAGCTGACTCCAAACTCTATCTTTTTTTATCACAGAGTTTTCATCACTCACACAAAACCCTTTAAGTGCAAGGCAGAAAAAAAGGCAGATGTGGGTGCTGCCTACATGCTGAGGGATAAATTAAACATATGTCTGATGACTGTGAATTTCTGAAGATGTATTGGAAAAAAAAATGTGTGGAGTATAATGGAAATCATTTTCAGGATACAACATGGTTTTAGTTAAAAATGTCTTCTACTAGACAATGAACATTTACAAGGTGTCTTGGATAGTAATGCTTGTCATTTGTTTGACCTCCTTATCCTAGTTGGCCAATTGGAAAAACCTTGATCGCCTTAATTATACAATTTGGTGGAACTCTATATGCAATATTCATAGACTGGAAAGATGCAATGCCTCCTCCCCTTTTCTTGTATATAAGCATGAATTAAATTCGATGTTGTTCCTTAGCTTTTTATCTAATGTCGCTCCTAATTTATACTGCACCCTACTCGATTATAGTATCCTGTTCCTGCCCCCACTCCCTTATGTGTATGTCTGTTTTTCTTTTAGCTTTAACATTGTTGTATTGCAGCAAATCTCATATGTCTACTTTGCCTTCATGAATTCTTATTACCAATATTTGGATCACTCTGCATCAACTGTTATATCAACATTTGTTAGATCCACTGTTGTTATTCCCTGCCTTTTATTACATTTTTCAAATACAACTTTTTCAAACAAAAAAAACCTCTGGGTCAACATTTTAACTTCATTGTTGCTATGAAATGCAAAACAGTTAAAAATAGTTAGCCTCTTCTTGATTCATCTTAATTTCTCTGGGACAAATAAAAGGTCAAATCTCGCTATTCCACTTTTCCCCTACCTTTTCAGCTATTCTACTAACTTTACAGAAATATGTTATTTTGGCTGAGAAAGAAAATATGTACATGTGCCTCTCGCTGGCCCTTGGGCACCTGCATTTTCAGAGCCTCCCTTACAACCAACAATTATCTGATCCCCCTGAACGTTGATTCAAGATATCCTCAAAGTGTTCTGCTGATGCAGGCTAAGTCTGATCATGGAAACTCACACAGCGGGGATGATTTCAGTTGCTGCCCATTCCCCAGCATTAAAATGGAATATGAAATGCGTTTGACCATGCACAAGGACCCTCCGCGAGATCTCAGCTGTGTTATTGGGGCTTTGTGGAGTCCTGCCCATTAATTCAGATGCCTGACTTGGGGGCAGGACTGCCAGTGTGTGTGGTGCTAACTGGACCATGCTGACAACTCTGGCAACTTCATCAGATGCCCTCCATTGGGTCCACCAGGTGGCACGATGGTGCCTGAACATCAGCACAATAGAGGTGCCATTATTTCGGGTTTGAAGCTGCTAACCTGTATGCAGCACACAAACCCCTGGGCATCGGCACACTCCAGTCGACTTGGTTGCCTGGTGTATAAGAGACAATGCATCACAATGCCACTGAGAGTGATTGATAATGTTGCCTCCCCACGAGTCGCAGGCATTAAAAAGTGGGTATCAACCTACCACTAAATAACCTTGGGCATGATCGGAGAGGGAGGGAAGAGGTGAGACGTGCACCAACCCTCCCGGATTTTATGTTCCCTAAAGATGGGCCAAATGGCTCCTGTATAGAGAACTGGCATCATGGGAGAGCGTGTTGTTTCTAAGGTTTGGCTAGATGCACCCACTGCAAGCTCAGTGAGTACCCACGCCCCACTTCCCTTCTTCTCCTTGTAGTATACAATGAAATGCCAGCATCTGCCATCTGAAGTAAAGTTGGAGGGCTGATGTGTTCAAAGATGCCCCTTAGCTGCTGCTCATGTCTACACCTGAATTCACGAGGCAACATAGTCCTAGCGAGTTGAATGTGAATACCCTCTGTGACATCCGGCATACTGGGTCACTTTCATCAGCTGCCAGCTCACTCAGGTCTAGCGAATGCCAGATGCTCGAGGCTCTTGGGTGTGGTGGGTGGATTTTTGTAGATCCGCAATTTTGTCTGGGCTTGATCTCAAGTGTTCAAAGCAGCATCAGAGGCACCTGTTGAGATATTGCTGATTCTGACATGGCAGATTGCTACTGTGAGGTGCTTGGGTTAGGACATTTGTGCCTTAATCCTTACCAGGCAAGGAGGATAGCTCAATGGCAACATGGTTGCCTTAGGAGCAGGATGATGCAATGCAGTATGGTATTGAAGTACTACAAATAATAATAATAATTATATTTCCTTCCGGGTCCTGTCTTTAAACTTGATCTTCTAAATCCTACTCGGGAAATCAGCCAAAGTTGCTCCTCATCACTTTGACGAAATTCCCAACAGGATTATCTCATTTGGGTCATAAGCACATGGAAGTGTCCCAATATTGTATCTGATCTAGTTGTCTAACAGATATCTGTGAGAATATGAGAACCTTCTAGTCATTCGGTTGTTTAGGTAGGCTGAATCTGCTGAAGCATATTTCAGAGCACATACATATACTTTGAGGCAAACACTCCCTGTTTGGTGAAACCTTACCTGAGTTGACAGTGAAAACCCAAGGAAAGCAGAAATATGAAATTGCAGCTTGATAGGGAAAGATGTGCAGCACTCATCCTTCTCGACCTATCTGCCACCTTCTATACCATTGACCAAATCATACCCTACTCACGACAGGCTACACTCCTTAGGAATCAAAGACTATTCTCTAACATGGATCTCCTCTTTGTCAAACAAATTATACTCCTCTCCTTCCTCCTCCCTCTCTCCCCCTCTCAGTTTTTATGCCAAAGCTGTACAATTTTTGTGAAATTGTTTGGTCAGATGATATGTCATCCCAGAGGTATTATTAGGCCATACAAAGGGAAAAAGGTGCTATATAAATGACAACTAAAATACAATACAGACATAAAACTCATGACGTTAGCCGAAGACCAGACAAAGAAAATATTTCCATACTATTGCCTGTAGCCATGCACTCCTGTAGAGGTGTGAAAAATCAGATACACTGGCTACCAAGTGAAATATTCATCAATTACTGCTAGAATTTACAAAGGAAAATGAAAGGAGGAATTGGAGCTTTCCAAATTCATCCCAGAACTTCTTGGCAAAGGAATACCTGTTTTACGTGGAAGACACCCTGTGTGACAAAGCATATGAACAGGAGGGAATATCTTTGTGGATGTAGTCAATGGAGGCCCACAGTAACGCAATCCTTATGCAACAGGAACACGTTGAGTTGCTGCCAAAACAACATTAATGTTTCAGGCATTTTGTCATACTTTATCAAATCCTCAACACATTTATCACCATATCGATGCTCCATAAGGGGGATTCTTAGAATCAAATCAATGTGAGTCCATGTAGAAATTATTTACACCTGAAGCAATAAATATAATAATGTAATTTTCTTTGAGCCCACAAATTGATTAATACTATTCATAATCTGCTCAATAGCATTTTAAGTTAGTTTTAAGACTAACCTTAAATCATTTTTGTTATCCTTATTGTCTTATTTTCTTTAGCCACTATGATATAATTTGACTATGGTCAAATATATATATTGTTCTTATATGTATTTTAAAGATGTGTCTTATCAAGTTCAACTTAATGAAGAGAGGAACATAAGTTTATCTTGGAAAGAAAATTGCAGAAAAACAGAGTATCTTTCTGTTTTATGAACCATGATTGTTTGTGCTTACCAAGACGACAAAGTGCAAGATTCAAAATGGGGCACGTTTTTTGAAATGTCTTGATAATATGAAATGCATCAGTGTCATTGGCGTGGACATTATTTCTCTTGCTCATAAGCCAAACATATTGATGAATTGGCCCATTTAGGGTAGCATTTCTTTAAAGTCGGATAGTCTAATCAAATGTATGTGTTTATTACACACTAAATACATTAATTATTCTCTGGTTTATTTACTTCATGTCACTAATAGACCGATTCATGGAATTAATGTGCGCCGAAAAAACGGCGCACGCGTGCGAAAACGTGCGATTCGCAGTGAAATAGCGAAAATCGCAGTGCAAGTGCGATTATCGCACAGAAAACATCGCACATCAATTCATGGAAGTCCGTGCACGCGCAAAATGTGGGATGTGCGCTGAAAAAGTGCGCGGCGCATGCTGGCGCACGCTGGCGCACAGGTCATCGAACGCCGTGCGATAAGGCCACAGCGAATTCGCACATAGCGCGGCGCACATAACAAAAGTAGGCGTAACACGGGGTGTCACACGCAGAATGGGGAACAACTCGTGAAAATGTGGGCGTCACGGGGGAAGTACAGGAGGCAAGTGCGCAGAATGCCCACACGCTCGCCTACAACACGTATTCATGGAATCGAATAGGGAAAAACAGCGCACGGCCAAAGACGCGCACAGGCCCATACATGTCTGCCACACGAAAGCAGGCGGTAGCGTCCCTGCGCAGGAAAAAAATGTGCGCCAAAGTTCTACACGCGCGAGAAGGCCCACACGCGATCGGGCCTGGGGGAGCGTGTGCGTGTATCTCAGGTGCGCGAGAAGTTCCACACGTGATCGGGCCTGGGGGAGTGTGTGTGTGTATTTCAGAGGTGCGCGAGAAGTTTCACACGCGATTGGCCTGGGCGCGTGTATTTCAGAGGTGCGCGAGAAGTTCCACATGCGATTGGCCTGGGCGTGTGTATTTCAGGGGTGCACGAGAAGTTCCACACGCGATTGGCCTGGGCGCGTGTATATCAGGGGTGCGCAAGAAGTTCCACACGCGATTGGCCTGGGCGTGTGTATTTCAGAGGTGCGCGAGAAGTTCCACACGCGATTGGGCCTGGGGGAGCGTGTGCGTGTATTTCAGAGGTGCGCGAGAAGTTTCACACACGATTGGCCTGGGCGCGTGTATTTCAAAGGTGCGCGAGAAGTTCCACACGCGATTGGCCTGGGCGCGTGTATTTCAGGGGTGCGCGAGAAGTTCCACACGTGATTGGCCTGGGCGCGTGTATTTCATGGGTGCGCGAGAAGTTCCACACGCAATTGGCCTGGGCGCATGTATTTCAGAGGTGCGCGAGAAGTTCCACACGCGATTGGCCTGGGCGCGTGTATTTCAGGGGTGCGCAAGAAGTTCCACACGCGATTGGCCTGGGCGCGTGTATTTCAGAGGTGCGTGAGAAGTTCCACACGCGATCGGGCCTGGGGGAGCGTGTGCGTGTATTTCAGAGGTGCGCGAGAAGTTCCACACGCGATTGGCCTGGGTGCGTGTATTTCAGGGGTGCGCGAGAAGTTCCACACGCGATTGGCATGGGCGCGTGTATTTCAGAGGTGCGCGAGAAGTTCCACACGCGATCGGGCCTGGGGGAGCGTGTGCGTGTATTTCAGAGGTGCGCGAGAAGTTTCACACGCGATTGGCCTGGACGTGTGTATTTCAGAGGTGCGCAAGAAGTTCCACACACGATTGGCCTGGGCGCGTGTATTTCAGAGGTGCGCGAGAAGTTCCACACGCGATTGGCCTGTGTATGCGATTCCATTGGACCAAAGGCCCTGACAGCGCAGGCGCGTCTGTGACATGACACGCGCGGGCATGTCCCTGTACCCGGGGGAATGTTACAGGACCAAAAACTGCACGTCCGAATGTCAGCCCGCGTAATTGGAGGATAGTGCCTCAGTGCGTATACGCGGAAGTGACGTTGGACGTGTGGTGTGGTTTAAAAGGTGCGTGTAGTACGTCATTTCCTTGTACGTGCTTCCCGTGGAGAGCGAGTGGGTGAAATCTGTACTTCTTGTCGATTCACACGCGATTTACTTCACAGCGTTTCTAGTTCGTACTCCCTGTTACCTCTGTCAGTATTTTTCTGATTTTCTCTTCGACCTGTTTCCTCAAACAGCGTTGACTTCTCCTTTTGTCCTGTCTCCTCAGACAGTGTACAATTCTTCTTTTGGCGGGGGTGTTGCCAATGCGCACACACGCGTATTTTTCACGCTCTTTTCCCAGGCAGACGGTGAGTCGCGCACGTATTTACCAACTGTGCTAGCCCCGTGTGTAGCGTACACCTTCAGAGGTCATTGTAGGCTGCGTGTAACATGCATACGTTCATTTTTGTGTTTCTGGGTGCCACAGCGTAGTGCAGGTTCCTTTTCCCACGCACGTGGTCTACAAGGGGTCGCGTGCACGTCATTTTCTGTTTTAGGGGTGCCTTTGCGTTGTGTGACCCGTCATCTTTCCCCAGGGGTTCCATACAGCCTTGCTAGAGCACTTGGGTACGAATTCCATCTAGTACCCTACCTCTTTGACCCCCAATTGCCCAGGACAATTGTCCACTGCAACTCCCATACGCACAACTCCATCAGTGCCATGGCTGGGAGGCGAGCAAGTGGTAAGGGTGGCAAAGGTGGACGAGCCTCAAGAGGTGGGCGTGGTGGGCGTGGTAGGGGACGTGGCCAGGATTTGCAGACTCCCCCTAGCCCCCCACGTGTGGAGGACCAGTCAGGGACACACATCCTCCCCCCCATGGTTGAGGAAAACGTGGCTGACACCATCCCTGCTCAGCCCTTGTTGGACCGACACATTGTGGCACCTGACCTAGCACAGGGTGACTCCCAGGCTGACTTCCAGGTCGCCAAGTCTAGGCCACGGGTGGCGGCGCAAGCCAGTGTCACCAGGCTACGTGGTACAGGGGCAGCCATGTCATCTGCTGCCCCGAGTAGGCGGGTGGGGAGGCTTCAGGGGAAGCTGCAGCTCTGTCCACCCCAGCTCTGACTCTCCCAGCAAGGGCAGTGTTGGTCCCGGTACATCAGACTGAGGTTCCCCCTGCCATCATCACACTTCAGCTAATGCCTGCTGAAAGCCATGTGGTCAGTGTGCCATCGCACACTACTACTACACAGTCCACCGGTGCTCCTGCCTCTAGTGTCCAGAGCGGCGTAGGGCACTACGAATCCCCACCACCCACAAAAAGAAAGAGGAAGAGTGCTCGTCCAGTACAGGCTGATGACCCCGACACGGCTACACGGTCCGGCACGCCAAGGAAGCCTAGCTTCAATGATGCCGAACTGGATGCACTTGTGCAGTATGTGTCCGAACATGACGCCGAAATGTTGGTCACTTCAGGTTGTAGGATTACACCTGCTCAACGTCAGGCACACTGGCAGTTCATCGCGGACAGCATAAGTGCCCTTGGGTTTATGAGGCGCACAGCTGTTGAGTGCTACAAGCGCTGGAACGACCTTAAGCGTAGGGCAAAGGAAAAGCTGGCCTCAAGTCATGCCGCAACTCTGGTGACTGGAGGTGGGTCTCCACAAGAGGACATAGAACTCACTCTACATGAGCATGTTGCTGGGACCTACGTCACAGAGGAGCAGATCCAAGGTGTGGGAGAACTGCCAGATTACGAGGCATTGTCCGGTGAGTGCACATGCATGTGTGTGTGATCCATGTGTATGTTGTTTGTGGGAGGGGTTCTGGTTGAGCGCCAGGTCAGGGTGTGTGTGCCTGAGTGTTTTGGGCCACCCATGTGCTTCATCCAATACATTCGGCGCCCCGGGATTTGGGTATTACAGTATCCCTTCTGGCCACAGTAGGCGTTTTGCACTACATCGCGCCAGTTGCCCTTGAAGTGGCATCTTGCTACAACATTGTTCCGTATTTAGCTGTGTTCATTCAGGCTGATTGTAGAAATTCACCTGGTTCTACTGCGCATCACTCTGCCCTATTGTCACATATATGACATGCCTATGGTAGATGCCATCTGTGTGATGGCATGTGTCATGTATGTGTATTGGACATGCCACTCACAGGCCAATGTGTGATGGCACTGCTAGCCAGCATGCAGCTGATGTGTTGCTCTCCCATCTTGGTGTCATCAGTGTGTGACATTTTCCTCCCCTTCCAACTCATGGACAGTGCATGCATGGGAGGGTTATAGTCATGTGGGACATGTGTAAATCAAGTACTGGTACTGTCGCTTGTCTGGCCTAATAGCGTGCCATGGTGCTAATGCCTGTTTCCATTTCTTGCCTTTCATGTTTTTGCAGAGGATGACGCACCTGATGCTGTTGAGGGAGAGGAGATGGTGCAGGCCCAGGAGGGATCTGAAGCACGACCAGGCACCAGTGGGGGATGTGGTTTGGTGGTGGGGGAGAACCCTCTCTTGCTGCAGGCCATACTGTCCAGGGGTGTCCCTGGCTGCACCTATCCAGAACTCTTTTCAGGTGTTGATTCGGATGAGGCCTATGTGGATTCGCAGGTATGTGTTCATGGAAGGGATACTGTTCTGTCCGACCCACCTGCACCAGGGGTAGAGCCCACTATGGGGATGTCAGTGTTGGTAGGTGTGCCTGTGGTGATTACGGATGCAGGGCCACACTCTGCAACATCTGATCCTGTTCCTGGGCCAGCAGTTCAGAGGGGAAATGCAGTCCTGCAGCCTCAGGCAGTGCCGACACAGCAAGGCGCAGTTCGCCTTGCTCCAGACAGGTGTGGTGCCCGCCAACGCGGTGGCCGTCCGCCACCGGGCAATACCGCATGGGAGCAATCCATTTACGGTATGGCCAACCAACAGGCAGCATCATCAGAAATGATTGCTCAAGCCATGGAGAGGGTGGCCACTTCCATTGTCCCCCCAGAAAGGCAGATGGAGCTACTACAGCAGGCAACAGACTCCATTTGCCAATCAGTCAGGGAGGACATGTTGGCGTCCAACAGGGACAGACAGGCTGCCCTGGACAATCTGAGGGAATCAATTTCTATAGATGCCCAGAGACAGAGGGAAGCCCTGAGGGGAGAGGTCCGGCACCTCAGGCAGACTCTTGTGGACCTTGAGGCTTCCACTGTCACCAGGACGGAACAGCTGCTGGAGCGTGTCACCCGTACGCTCTCAGCAGAGATGCAGGCAACTCGGGCGGATGTCCGGGAAACACGTCGGGTGTTGCATGGGGATCTCCGCACCATATCCCTCCAGAACGAGGCCTTCCACACCCGCATGCTTGCTGCCATGGAGGACCAAACTAGGGCTTTGCGTGGGCTGCCTCCCATAGCACCACCACCTCCTGTGGCAGCAGCAGCAGAGGTTGAGGAGAGCGAATCCAGCAGTGAATCTCCCACTATTTAGTAGCCGTGCAGGCCATGAGCCCATGGAGGTGTTTTTTTTCGCAACATTCACGCAGGTGGCTGTTGGTGGGCACCCTGTCCTCGGACCTCCTGGGTGGCCTCCCCCACCCCCCCCAGCCCACACATGGCCATTTTTGATTTTTTATTTTTGATTTTTTGTTGCAGTGTGTTGCCTTGTGTGGCTCCCATGGGCATCCACTGTATTCAGGCTGGGCACATGCAGGCTTGTCCTCAGTTTGGGTTAGATGCTTGGGTTTGTGAGACACACACCGCTCCTGCTTCCCGTTTCCATGGGCTTGCAAAGGGTGTGCCCAAGTGACAGTGACTTACACAGTGACGTTGGACTCCCACGACATGTGTGGGCAGTCTGTAGTGGATGCTGTGTATACATTCCTAGTGCATATTGTTGTTGTATTGTGCACTGCATGGTTTATTGATGTGTGCTTGTGCATCCATGTCTCCCTCCTAATTTGCAGGTTCATTCCTCATGTCTTCACAAGGCCGTCCACTTTGGAGATGGAGCTCATGTTGTGAGCAGTGGACTTCCAGATGTGCGTGGCAACAACACTGTACAGTTGGAGGTGGTGGATGTGCTGGCATTCTCATGTTGTAAGACTACGTATCCTTTGCCTTAGTACTGTCATGTTTACGCTATGTCAATTGTATTGTGGTAAGTATTTGGTCATGTGTGTTGTTGTTTCTACATTTATGTGGGCATATTGTGTGTGGCCAGTTTCCATTAGGGACACTGTACTTTGTGACATGTGTCATGTTTGGGGGATGACTTTGTTTGCTCTCACATGGCATGTCATGCCATGGTGTGTTGGGTGGCAGTGCTGGGGAGGGGTTGGGTGACATGGCACTGTTGTCATGTTGTGTCTTGCAAGGGGGTAATGATTTTAGCAGCATAGAAGTGTGTCCTTTGAACACAGCATTGGTGGTGTTTGTGTAGGTAGAGAAGCACACAATGGAACACTTCCAGATGTACAATCTCAGGCTGGTATGGTTGTCACAGTTAACTGTCCATTGACACATCATAATTGTCAGTTACAATCATCATTGATTGTCAGCTGGTATGTGCCAGGGCTGTGTGCACTCCACAGGGGTGTGATTTTATGTGAAGTAATTAGCCACGAGCTGCGTACGGGCTGCCTCACCCCGTGCCCTTTCCCCTCCCATGCGCAGTGGGCATGCATGTGGTTGGGGATGTGGGGGCACCACCATGTCCACGGCCAGGCCCCGGCGTGTTGCAACATTGTGCAGGACACATGCTGCCACTATGATCCTGCACACTACTGGGGGAGCGTATAACAGCTGCCCGGCAGAACGGTCAAGGGAGCGGAAGCATGACTTGAGCACTCCGAATGTGCGCTCCACAATGCCCTGGGTTGCAATGTGGGCTGTGTTGTATCTTACCTGGGGTGGCGTGGTGGGGTTCCGAATTGGCGTCATCATGTGGGTGCTGAGAGGGTAGGCACTGTCCCCTGGGGAGGTGGTGATGGGTATCATTAGTGGGGTTGTGACTTTACTCAGTATCTGACATGCATGCATGTGCAGTGGCATTTATACTCACCGAGCAGCCATGTATCGCCATGCCGCCCAGCTTCTATGTCCCGGTTTAGAGTAGACATTCTGTAGATGAAACTGTTGTGGGTAGAGCCTGGATAGTTGGCGTATACTGAGGTGATGATTCCCTTGGCATCACATACTACCTGGGCGTTGATGGAATGCCAGTACTTGCGGTTTCTATAGATGTGCTTAGTTGCCCTGGGGGGACGTAGAGCCACATGGGTGCAATCAATGGCACCTAGCACTTTGGGGAATTGTGCCACCCTGTAGAAATCCTGGGCAACAGCCTGCCTTTCTGCAGGTGTTCTGGGCAGGTATATGTGCCTGCGGACTGATGGGCGTGCAGTGATGATGGCCAAGACCTGGTGTAGGCAGCGTGACTGCCTGGCCTGTGACACCCCCCCCAATATGGCACTTGTCCGCTGAAATGATCCAGTGGCCAGGAAGTGCAGTACATTGAGGACCTTCTCCAGGGGGCTGAGTGCTTGGGAGCACAGGGTGGTTGATGTGAGGTTATCCTCCCACTCACTGACCAGGTCGAGTATTAGGTGAGGTGGAAA
This sequence comes from Ambystoma mexicanum, assembly GCF_040938575.1. NCBI lineage: Eukaryota > Metazoa > Chordata > Amphibia > Caudata > Ambystomatidae > Ambystoma > Ambystoma mexicanum. The sequence goes on from NC_090933.1 coordinate 823,946,594, forward strand.
CCTGTACCTCCCATACACATGGTCATCATGCATCCCAAAAAGGCTGGTTCTGGGTGTAAAAATTCTGGCCCGGACTATCCTCCTCCTCCTCCTGTGGTATCCCACGGCCACTGCTGCTAGGAACGGTATGTTCATCCTGGCGTCTGAGCTTGTTTGTTGTTTACGTGCACTTTTATGCTGTGCGGGTGAACGTACGCCTACTTCCTGCTGGCGTACGTGTTTCCGGATTGGCCACGTTCGATTCCATGAATACGTGTTGTAGGCGAGCGTGTAAAACTTCCCGCGCAGCCCTGGAATACCCGCACCCAGCCCAATTGCGTGTGGAACTTCTCACTAACCCCTGAAATACACGCACCCCGCTCCCCCAGGCCCGATCGCGTGTAAAACCACCCGCGAGCCCCTGAAATAAACGTACCCCGCTCCCCCAGGCCCGATCGCGTGTGAGACTTCTCGCGCACCCCTGAAATACACGCACACGCTCATCCAGGCCCGATCGCGTGTGAGACTTCTCGCGCACCCCTGAAATACACGCACACGCTCCCCCAGGCCAGATCGCGTGTGGAACTTCACGATCGCGTGTAGTACTTCTCGCGCACCCCTGGAATACACGCGCCCAGGCCAATCGCATGTGGAACTTCTCGCGCACCCCTGAAATACACGCACACGCTCCCCCAGGCCCGATCGCATGTGGAACTTCTCGCGCACCTCTGAAATACACGCGCCCAGGCCAATCGCGTGTGGAACTTCTCGCGCACCTCTGAAATACACGCGCCCAGGCCAATCGCGTGTGGAACTTCTCGCGCACCCCTGAAATACACGCACACGTTCCCCCAGGCCCGATCGCGTGTGGAACTTCTCGCGCACCTCTGAAATACACGCGCCCAGGCCAATCGCGTGTGGAACTTCTTGCGCACCCCTTAAATACACGCACACGCTTCCCCAGGCCCGATCGCATGTGGAACTTCTCGCGCACCTCTGGAAAACACGCACCCAGGCAAATCGCGTGTGGAACTTCTCGCGCACCCCTGAAATACACGCTCCCCCAGGCCCGATCGCGTTTGGAACTTCTTGCGCCCCCCTGAAATACACACACCCAGCCCGTTCGCGTGTGAAACTTCGCGCGCACCTCTGAAGTACAAGCACACGCTCCCCCAGGCCAGATCGCGTGTGAGACTTCTCACGCACGCGTGTTCCCAAAACCCGTAATAACCGTTCCCCGCTTTGCGTTTGCTGTTTGCCAGTCCGATAAACTGGTACAGGGTTGGCGCAGCCCTTTGCGATGGTTTTGCAATCTTGATGGCTTTTCCTTGCGCGTGGGCATTCTTGGGGGCGTAACTGGCGCTGCTGCAGGGTTGCTGCGCCACTCTGCGCCACGTCTGCTTTTGGAGGCGAGAATCCATGAATACGCTGTGCACGGAAATTGATTTTATTGCACGCGGCTGGCGCAGACATTCGCACGGGCACGCTGTGCGCCAGCCGCTTGCAACACTTTTGTGAGGAATTACATGAATCGGCCTGTAAGTGGGTAACATTATAATGGTAATTTTTGTAACATATTAGGATGTCAAAAAACACAATTTGAGTAACTATATGCGATGGGCTGGTGATCATTTATCTTTAACATACTAATGAGTTTGACATGATGTTTTTGCTAACATCTTTTGCTCTAGTACAATTTATATATGATTTTCAAACTATATAAATTAGATTTTTCCTAGTTTGTTATGTTATTTAACTTTATGAGTATTGTTGTAGAGCACATTTTGTGACATACTTATTGCCCATAAACACACTTTGATGTACCATAAGATAATACCATTTTTGTTAAGCATGCTTAGTCTCTCATAAGTTTGTAATGAAATGTGTATTGTTTGATGTCACTTACATGCATCCATTCTGTTGATCCATTTTGCTTCCTCATGTCACAATTTAATTTCTTTGCTGCCACCCCTTTGTGACTATTGCATTTCTGTAATTCCTGTACATTTGATTTCTTATGTCTGTCTAGGTTCATCCAATCTACAGCTAGAACATACTTCTCGTCTTGATTTCTGATAGCTCCAATGTGTTTCTAGATCCTTGATTTGAGTTTGTGAAGTATACTTCCTATGTACCATTTGTTGCAAATCCATTTGCTAGCATACACTGCAAATGTAGTATTACAATTAATAAAACTGTTGATTGTATGATTTGTTTTCATTTGGTAAAGTTATTTCTTTTTATAGTCTATCATCCGTTTGCAGGTAACATAGGATCCATATTTGAAGTTACCATGTGTTGGTTGAAGCCACCCTGTGTCTGAAATTGTTTTATACACTGGGACTTATTTTATTTTAAATGGCTGGGCTGGTGTGTTGCGATATACAATAGTTGCTTTACTCGTAAAATACTGTTGTATGTCTGGATCAAGGGCTAGAATGTCTCAGTGTTTTTGTAATGTTGTTGTTAATATCTGGTGTTGTAAGGTTTGCGTATTTTCCTTTCTTGGATAAGAGTTCTTGTTGCTGTTTGTCTTGATCCCTATGTTATGCTCTGTTGATAATGTTAGTGTCATATCTTCTTGATATACATGTGTCTTTAGTTACTGCAGTGTGCTTTCCTTCACTGCAAATTCTTTTACTTCTGAGCAGCTCTCCAAATGGAATGTTTTTATGTTCATGCTTTGGAGGATTATTATTTGTGTGTGGAATAGTGTTAGCTGTTGTAGGGTTGACATATTGTGTAGTATGGATTTTGATATCTCACACATGCAATTACAAGTTCAAAAATGTATCCTTTCTGTACCCTCATCCATGTTCAGTTTGATATTATATTCATTATTGTTGAGATATTTGACATAGTGTTTCACAGTGTTAGAGTCACCATTCCAAATGGCACAAATATCATCTGCATATTTATCCCTGTAGATTATGTTGTTATGGCTAGTAAAGGCTGGATGTGCCCAAGCATGTTCAGTATCCTAATGTCCCATATAAATATTTGCATATAAATGTGCATATTTTAATACAATAGCTGTGCCTTGGGCTTGTTTGAAGATAAGACCATTGAACATAAAAATATTATCATTCAGTGTGTGTAATTAAGTTTTAAAATGATGCAGTTGGACCCGCCGGATGTGAGAGTGAATGCCAGTGGGGGAACCTACATTAACATTTTAGGAATGTTTGAGGCACGACTTAAATGCAAGTGAAAGAAACCAATAGCTAAGGTATATGCCTCAGCCGAGGGTGGTAATGTCTTAAATTGGTATGAACAAAGTGACATGGGGATTAAAATTGATCCCAATTTGCCAGGTCACATTCTAACTGTGACTGATGCTGTGAGTCCTGAAGAAGAAACAAATGACATTTTCCGGATGGCACTAGGATGTTTTAATAGATTTCACCATGAAGTACAAATAAAAAGGGGTGCAGTATTGAATTTTCCTATTGCATTAAGACAAGAAGCAATGCAAGAAATGAGCAAATTGTTAAGGAATGGTGTGATTGAGGAAATGGAAGAGTGTGTGACTTCGGTGGCTGTGGTACGAAAAAGTAATGTTCAAGTGAGATTATGTGTCGATCTCAGGGGACTTAATAAGGTTGTGGTGGTGGATACATTTCCCCTTCTGATTTTGAATAATTGGTAAGAATGTCTGCAGGTGCCAAATTGTTTATTACAACTAATTTGGCCTTTGCCTATCACTAAGTTACACTTCACCCATATTCAAGACACTACATCACATTAACTCAAAAGGGACATTTAGATTTAAAAGAATGCTGTTCAGTCTAGTGTCAGAGGTCACACGCTTCCAGAGGGTGACACATACCCTCCTAAAGTGAATTAAGAGAATAGTGCACTTTCACGATAATGTTTTGATCATAGGGAAGGAGGTACTGCAGCATGAATGGCGATTGTGTGATGTTTAGGGACATTAGCTCATGCTGGTCTCACTCTTAGAAAGGAGAAGTATTGCTTCTGGGTAGAATCAATAGATTACTTGGGCCATAACTTAAGTTATCTAGGGCTGGAACCGAGGGTGAAACTGATCTCAGCTATAGAAAATGTGAAACCTCCTAAAGATAAACAGGCAGTGATGTCATAACTAGGCCTGGTAGAATACTATTCAAGGTGTTTGTAAGGCATTCTGAAGACAGATGTGAGAGCATCAGAGAAGTATGCAAGAGTAAATAAAGAAGCCAATGATATCTCACCTGCCTGGCAGAACACATTGTATTAAGTAGTTATTCAAACATTTATGGTACAAAGATTTTAAAATAAAAGAATGGTTCAAAGTTGTATAGAAATATAGATTTTTAATTAAAGAATACAAATTCAAATAACTATCTAGAAAGCACAATTAAAAATACACCCCTGTAAGAAAACACAGAAAATGCTAAAGTGGTATAAAAAAACACTAAGCTAGAGGAACCAGGCAAGCAATTGCAGCAATGTCACTGTTCAAAAAGGATATGTATTCCAATAAATGGCTTGAAAAGGGGCTTAGTGGCCACTATGGTCACACAAGTGAATCAGGGGGACAGGGCCACTTCACTGTACCAAAGGAAAAGCTGGCCTCAAGTCATGCCGCAACTCTGGTGACTGGAGGTGGGTCTCCACTAGAGGACATAGAACTCACTCTACATGAGCATGTTGCTGGGACCTACGTCACAGAGGAGCAGATCCAAGGTGTGGGAGAACTGCCAGATTACGAGGCATTGTCCGGTGAGTGCACATGCATGTGTGTGTGATCCATGTGTATGTTGTTTGTGGGAGGGGTTCTGGTTGAGTGCCAGGTCAGGGTGTGTGTGCCTGAGTGTTTTTGGGCCACCCATGTGCTTCATCCAATACATTCGGCGCCCCGGGATTTGGGTATTACAGTATCCCTTCTGGCCACAGTAGGCGTTTTGCACTACATCGCGCCAGTTGCCCTTGAAGTGGCATCTTGCTACAACATTGTTCCGTATTTAGCTGTGTTCATTCAGGCTGATTGTAGAAATTCACCTGGTTCTACTGCGCATCACTCTGCCCTATTGTCACATATATGACATGCCTATGGTAGATGCAATCAGTGTGATGGCATGTGTCATGTATGTGTATTGGACATGCCACTCACAGGCCAATGTGTGATGGCACTGCTAGCCAGCATGCAGCTGATGTGTTGCTCTCCCATCTTGGTGTCATCAGTGTGTGACATTTTCCTCCCCTTCCAACTCATGGACAGTGCATGCATGGGAGGGTTATAGTCATGTGGGACATGTGTAAATCAAGTACTGGTACTGTAGCTTGTCTGGCCTAATAGCGTGCCATGGTGCTAATGCCTGTTTCCATTTCTTGCCTTTCATGTTTTTGCAGAGGATGACGCACCTGATGCTGTTGAGGGAGAGGAGATGGTGCAGGCCCAGGAGGGATCTGAAGCACGACCAGGCACCAGTGGGGGATGTGGTTTGGTGGTGGGGGAGAACCCTCTCTTGCTGCAGGCCATACTGTCCAGGGGTGTCCCTGGCTGCACCTATCCAGAACTCTTTTCAGGTGTTGATTCGGATGAGGCCGATGTGGATTCGCAGGTATGTGTTCATGGAAGGGATACTGTTCTGTCCGACCCACCTGCACCAGGGGTAGAGCCCACTATGGGGATGTCAGTGTTGGTAGGTGCGCCTGTGGTGGTTACGGATGCAGGGCCACACTCTGCAACATCTGATCCTGTTCCTGGGCCAGCAGTTCAGAGGGGAAATGCAGTCCTGCAGCCTCAGGCAGTGCCGACACAGCAAGGCGCAGTTCGCCTTGCTCCAGACAGGTGTGGTGCCCGCCAACGCGGTGGCCATCCGCCACCGGGCAATACCGCATGGGAGCAATCCATTTACGGTATGGCCAACCAACAGGCAGCATCATCAGAAATGATTGCTCAAGCCATGGAGAGGGTGGCCACTTCCATTGTCCCCCCAGAAAGGCAGATGGAGCAACTACAGCAGGCAACAGACTCCATTTGCCAATCAGTCAGGGAGGACATGTTGGCGTCCAACAGGGACAGACAGGCTGCCCTGGACAATCTGAGGGAATCAATTTCTATAGATGCCCAGGGACAGAGGGAAGCCCTGAGGGGAGAGGTCCGGCACCTCAGGCAGACTCTTGTGGACCTTGAGGCTTCCACTGTCACCAGGACGGAACAGCTGCTGGAGCGCGTCACCCGTACGCTCTCAGCAGAGATGCAGGCAACTCGGGCGGAGGTCCGGGAAACACGTCGGGTGTTGCATGGGGATCTCCGCACCATATCCCTCCAGAACGAGGCCTTCCACACCCGCATGCTTGCTGCCATGGAGGACCAAACTAGAGCTTTGCGTGGGCTGCCTCCCATAGCACCACCACCTCCTGTGGCAGCAGCAGCAGAGGTTGAGGAGAGCGAATCCAGCAGTGAATCTCCCACTATTTAGTAGCCGTGCAGGCCATGAGCCCATGGAGGTGTTTTTTTTCGCAACATTCACGCAGGTGGCTGTTGGTGGGCACCCTGTCCTCAGACCTCCTGGGTGGCCTCCCCCACCCCCCCTAGCCCACACATGGCCATTTTTTATTTTTTATTTTTGATTTTTTGTTGCAGTGTGTTGCCTTGTGTGGCTCCCATGGGCATCCACTGTATTCAGGCTGGGCACATGCAGGCTTGTCCTGAGTTTGGGTTAGATGCTTGGGTTTGTGAGACACACACCCCTCCTGCTTCCCGTTTCCATGGGCTTGCAAAGGGTGTGCCCAAGTGACAGTGACTTACACAGTGACGTTGGACTCCCACGACATGTGTGGGCAGTCTTTAGTGGATGCTGTGTATACATTCCTAGTGCATATTGTTGTTGTATTGTGCACTGCATGGTTTATTGATGTGTGCTTGTGCATCCATGTCTCCCTCCTAATTTGCAGGTTCATTCCTCATGTCTTCACAAGGCCGTCCACTTTGGAGATGGAGCTCATGTTGTGAGCAGTGGACTTCCAGATGTGCGTGGCAACAACACTGTACAGTTGGAGGTGGTGGATGTGCTGGCATTCTCATGTTGTAAGACTACGTATCCTTTGCCTTAGTACTGTCATGTTTACGCTATGTCGATTGTATTGTGGTAAGTATTTGGTCATGTGTGTTGTTGTTTCTACATTTATGTGGGCATATTTTGTGTGGCCAGTTTCCATTAGGGACACTGTACTTTGTGACATGTGTCATGTTTGGGGGATGACTTTGTTTGCTCTCACATGGCATGTCATGCCATGGTGTGTTGGGTGGCGGTGCTGGGGAGGGGTTGGGTGACATGGCACTGTTGTCATGTTGTGTCTTGCAAGGGGGTAATGATTTTAGCAGCATAGAAGTGTGTCCTTTGAACACAGCATTGGTGGTGTTTGTGTAGGTAGAGAATCACACAATGGAACACTTCCAGATGTACAATCTCAGGCTGGTATGGTTGTCACAGTTAACTGTCCATTGACACATCATAATTGTCAGTTACAATCATCATTGATTGTCAGCTGGTATGTGCCAGGGCTGTGTGCACTCCACAGGGGTGTGATTTTATGTGAAGTAATTAGCCACGAGCTGCGTATGGGCTGCCTCACCCCGTGCCCTTTCCCCTCCCATGCGCAGTGGGCATGCATGTGGTTGGGGATGTGGGGGCATCACCATGTCCACGGCCAGGCCCCGGCGTGTTGCAACATTGTGCAGGACACATGCTGCCACTATGATCCTGCACACTACTGGGGGAGCGTATAACAGCTGCCCGGCAGAACGGTCAAGGGCGCGGAAGCATGTCTTGAGCACTCCGAATGTGCGCTCCACAATGCCCCGGGTTGCAATGTGGGCTGTGTTGTATCTTACCTGGGGTGGCGTGGTGGGATTCCGAATTGGCGTCATCATGTGGGTGCTGAGAGGGTAGGCACTGTCCCCTGGAGAGGTGGTGATGGGTATCATTAGTGGGGTTGTGACTTTACTCAGTATCTGACATGCATGCATGCGCAGTGGCATTTATACTCACCGAGCGGCCATGTATCGCCATGCCGCCCAGCTTCTATGTCCCGGTTTAGGGTAGACATTCTGTAGATGAAACTGTTGTGGGTGGAGCCTGGATAGTTGGCGTATACTGAGGTGATGATTCCCTTGGCATCACATACTACCTGGGCGTTGATGGAATGCCAGTACTTGCGGTTTCTATAGATGTGCTTAGTTGCCCTGGGGGGACGTAGAGCCACATGGGTGCAATCAATGGCACCTAGCACTTTGGGGAATTGTGCCACCCTGTAGAAATCCTGGGCAACAGCCTGCCTTTCTGCAGGTGTTCTGGCAGGTATATGTGCCTGCGGACTGATGGGCGTGCAGTGATGATGGCCAAGACCTGGTGTAGGCAGCGTGACTGCCTGGCCTGTGACACCCCCCCCCCACTATGGCACTTGTCCGCTGAAATGATCCAGTGGCCAGGAAGTGCAGTACATTGAGGACCTTCTCCAGGGGGCTGAGTGCTTGGGAGCACAGGGTGGTTGATGTGAGGTTATCCTCCCACTCACTGACCAGGTCGAGTATTATGTGAGGTGGAAACCTGTACCTCCCATACACATGGTCATCAGGCATCCCAAAAAGGCTGGTTCTGGGTGTAAAAATTCTGGCCCGGACTATCCTCCTCCTCCTCCTGTGGTATCCCACGGCCACTGCTGCTAGGAACACTATGTTCATCCTGGCGTCTGAGCTTGTTTGTTGTTTGCGTGCACTTTTATGCTGTGCGGGTGAACGTACGCCTACTTCCTGCTGGCGTACGTGTTTCCGGATTGGCCACGTTTGATTCCATGAATACGTGTTGTAGGCGAGCGTGTAAAACTTCCCGCGCAGCCCTGGGATACCCGCACCCAGCCCAATCGCGTGTGGAACTTCTCACTAACCCCTGAAATACACGCACCCCGCTCCCCCAGGCCCGATCGCGTGTAAAACCACCCGCGAGCCCCTGAAATAAACGTACCCCGCTCCCCCAGGCCCGATCGCGTGTGAGACTTCTCGCGCACCCCTGAAATACACGCACACGCTCCCCCAGGCCCGATCGCGTGTGAGACTTCTCGCGCACCCCTGAAATACACGCACACGCTCCCCCAGGCCCGATCGCATGTGGAACTTCTCGCGCACCTCTGAAATACACGCGCCCAGGCCAATCGCGTGTGGAACTTCTTGCGCACCTCTGAAATACACGCGCCCAGGCCAATCGCGTGTGGAACTTCTCGCGCATCCCTGAAATACACGCACACGCTCCCCCAGGCCCGATCGCGTGTGGAACTTCTCGAGCACCTCTGAAATACACGCGCCCAGGCCAATCGCGTGTGGAACTTCTTGCGCACCCCTTAAATACACGCACACGCTTCCCCAGGCCCGATCGCGTGTGGAACTTCTTGCGCACCTCTGGAATGCACGCACCCAGGCAAATCGCGTGTTGAACTTCTCGCGCACCCCTGAAATACACGCTCCCCCAGGCCCGATCGCGTTTGGAACTTCTCGCGCACCCCTGAAATACACACACCCAGCCCGTTCGCGTGTGAAACTTTGCGCGCACCTCTGAAGTACACGCACACGCTCCCCCAGGCCAGATCGCGTGTGAGACTTCTCACGCACGCGTGTTCCCAAAACCTGTAATACACGTTCCCCGCTTTGCATTTGCTGTTTGCCAGTCCGATAAACTGGTACAGGGTTGGCGCAGCCCTTTGCGATGGTTTTGCAATCTTGATGGCTTTTCCTTGCGCGTGGGCGTTCTTGGGGGCGTAACTGGCGCTGCTGCAGGGTTGCTGCGCCACTCTGCGCCACGTCTGCTTTTGGAGGCGAGAATCCATGAATACGCTGTGCACGGAAATTGATTTTATCGCACGCTGCTGGCGCAGACATTCGCACGGGCACGCTGTGCGCCAGCCGCTTGCAACACTTTTGTGAGGAATTACATGAATCGGCCTGTAAGTGGGTAACATTATAATGGTAATTTTTGTAACATATTAGGATGTCAAAAAACACAATTTGAGTAACTATATGCGATGGGCTGGTGATCATTTATCTTTAACATACTAATGAGTTTGACATGATGTTTTTGCTAACATCTTTTGCTCTAGTACAATTTATATATGATTTTCAAACTATATAAATTAGATTTTTCCTAGTTTGTTATGTTATTTAACTTTATGAGTATTGTTGTAGAGCACATTTTGTGACATACTTATTGCCCATAAACACACTTTGATGTACCATAAGATAATACCATTTTTGTTAAGCATGCTTAGTCTCTCATAAGTTTGTAATGAAATGTGTATTGTTTGATGTCACTTACATGCATCCATTCTGTTGATCCATTTTGCTTCCTCATGTCACAATTTAATTTCTTTGCTGCCACCCCTTTGTGACTATTGCATTTCTGTAATTCCTGTACATTTGATTTCTTATGTCTGTCTAGGTTCATCCAATCTACAGCTAGAACATACTTCTCGTCTTGATTTCTGATAGCTCCAATGTGTTTCTAGATCCTTGATTTGAGTTTGTGAAGTATACTTCCTATGTACCATTTGTTGCAAATCCATTTGCTAGCATAAACTGCAAATGTAGTATTACAATTAATACAACTGTTGATTGTATGATTTGTTTTCATTTGGTAAAGTTATTTCTTTTTATAGTCTATCATCCGTTTGCAGGTAACATAGGATCCATATTTGAAGTTACCATGTGTTGGTTGAAGCCACCCTGTGTCTGAAATTGTTTTATACACTGGGGCTTATTTTATTTTAAATGGCTGGGCTGGTGTGTTGCGATATACAATAGTTGCTTTACTCGTAAAATACTGTTGTATGTCTGGATCAAGGGCTAGAATGTCTCAGTGTTTTTGTAATGTTGTTGTTAATATCTGGTGTTGTAAGGTTTGCATATTTTCCTTTCTTGGATAAGAGTTCTTGTTGCTGTTTGTCTTGATCCCTATGTTATGCTCTGTTGATAATGTTAGTGTCATATCTTCTTGATATACATGTGTCTTTAGTTACTGCAGTGTGCTTTCCTTCACTGCAAATTCTTTTACTTCTGAGCAGCTCTCCAAATGGAATGTTTTTATGTTCATGCTTTGGAGGATTATTATTTGTGTGTGGAATAGTGTTAGCTGTTGTAGGGTTGACATATTGTGTAGTATGGATTTTGATATCTCACACATGCAATTACAAGTTCAAAAATGTATCCTTTCTGTACCCTCATCCATGTTCAGTTTGATATTATATTCATTATTGTTGAGATATTTGACATAGTGTTTCACAGTGTTAGAGTCACCATTCCAAATGGCACAAATATCATCTGCATATTTATCCCTGTAGATTATGTTGTTATGGCTAGTAAAGGCTGGATGTGCCCAAGCATGTTCAGTATCCTAATGTCCCATATAAATATTTGCATATAAATGTGCATATTTTAATACAATAGCTGTGCCTTGGGCTTGTTTGAAGATAAGACCATTGAACATAAAAATATTATCATTCAGTGTGTGTAATTAAGTTTTAAAATGATGCAGTTGGACCCGCCGGATGTGAGAGTGAATGCCAGTGGGGGAACCTACATTAACATTTTAGGAATGTTTGAGGCACAACTTAAATGCAAGTGAAAGAAACCAATAGCTAAGGTATATGCCTCAGCCGAGGGTGGTAATGTCTTAAATTGGTATGAACAAAGTGACATGGGGATTAAAATTGATCCCAATTTGCCAGGTCACATTCTAACTGTGACTGATGCTGTGAGTCCTGAAGAAGAAACAAATGACATTTTCCGGATGGCACTAGGATGTTTTAATAGATTTCACCATGAAGTACAAATAAAAAGGGGTGCAGTATTGAATTTTCCTATTGCATTAAGACAAGAAGCAATGCAAGAGATGAGCAAATTGTTAAGGAATGGTGTGATTGAGGAAATGGAAGAGTGTGTGACTTTGGTGGCTGTGGTACGAAAAAGTAATGTTCAAGTGAGATTATGTGTCGATCTCGGGGGACTTAATAAGGTTGTGGTGGTGGATACATTTCCTCTTCTGATTTTGAATAATTGGTAAGAATGTCTGCAGGTGCAATAATTGTTTATTACAACTAATTTGGCCTTTGCCTATCACTAAGTTACACTTCACCCATATTCAAGACACTACATCACATTAACTCAAAAGGGACATTTAGATTCAAAAGAATGCTGTTCAGTCTAGTGTCAGAGGTCACACGCTTCCAGAGGGTGACACATAGCCTCCTAAAGTGAATTAAGAGAATAGTGCACTTTCACGATAATGTTTTGATCATAGGGAAGGAGGTACTGCAGCATGAATGGCGACTGTGTGATGTTTAGGGACATTAGCTCATGCTGGTCTCTCTCTTAAAAAGGAGAAGTATTGCTTCTGGGTAGAATCAATAGATTACTTGGGCCATAACTTAAGTTATCTAGGGCTGGAACCGAGGGTGAAACTGATCTCAGCTATAGAAAATGTGAAACCTCCTAAAGATAAACAGGCAGTGATGTCATAACAAGGCCTGGTAGAATACTATTCAAGGTGTTTGTAAGGCATTCTGAAGACAGATGTGAGAGCATCAGAGAAGTATGCAAGAGTAAATAAAGAAGCCAATGATATCTCACCTGCCTGGCAGAACACATTGCATTAAGTAGTTATTCAAACATTTATGGTACAAAGATTTTAAAATAAAAGAATGGGTCAAAGTTGTATAGAAATATAGATTTTTAATTAAAGAATAGAAATTCAAATAACTATCTAGAAAGCACAATTAAAAATACACCCCTGTAAGAAAACACAGAAAATGCTAAAGTGGTATAAAAAAAAACACTAAGCTAGAGGAACCAGGCAAGCAATTGCAGCAATGTCACTGTTCAAAAAGGATAGGTATTCCAATAAATGGCTTGAAAAGGGGCTTAGTGGCCACTATGGTCACACAAGTGAATCAGGGGGACAGGGCCACTTCACTGTACCATATTAATGGTCTTAAGTGGCTGAACAACATTAAAGTGGGCTTCTTAAAGTGTTTCTTGTTATCAGAATTGGTTCAAGATCAGCAAATTCGGCACATAGTTTGAGTTCAGATGGCACTCCATGTGGTTGAGTTGGCATTTGATACAATGCAGTTCAAAGAGCCCAAATGGTTTGGATTGGTGGTTGAGTCTGTTTGAGATGAAGTTACTGCTGGGTTGTGTTGGCGCATGATACAATGGCAATCAGTGATTCAAATCAGTGTTCAAGATGGGTTGAGGTGAGGTCCTGTGGGTTTGATGTGTGCTCAAAGATGCAGCGAATTGAAGACTTCTGCACCGGTGAGCTTGCGTTTGGACTGAGACACCGAAGAGTGCTACTATTGTAAAGCAGTATGGAGACATTTCAAAGATACAGACCAGCAGTTGGAAGATGCAAAGTGTGCCAAAGCAGCACCACAGTTCATGTTGGCTCACAGCGCATTGAAGACAGTTCAACAGTGGTTTAAAGTTGCACAAACATGATAACAGCTGCTGTTATGCTTCCAGTTTCTGAGAGGCTCCATGACAAGGTAAGTCCTATTGTGCTGCACTGCAACTCTATGGAGCTTGACCAGCACCTACAGGGGATTATTTACCGCCAGTAAAGAGCATTGGATCTACTGCAGCTGGGAGAGAATCAGACCATGGTCCAAACAGCAGTTCTGCTCAGCGTTGCCTGAGGATGGTTAGCTGACAAAGCTCACCTGTGTCTTGCGTGCCTTCTATCTTCACCTCACTGTTGGAGGATTTTAGGCCATTGAGGTCCAGTGAATTCTTGTTGCTTTCTTGAAAGTATAAAGTTGAATCGAGAAAGGAGTGGAAGACACCTTCATTATATAAGCATATTGTTACTAGGGATTGGACAAAATCAAGCCGGCTATAAGGTGTCCAATCCCTGTTGCTGTAACAAGTGATCCTTGCCTTATTACATCATACCCTGAGTGCATTGTTCTGATGGAAATCATAGAGATGGATAGGGAATGAGACCCAAAATAAAAGCAAGATGGTGGACCATAACCAGGCATCTCTTATACTAAGAGATTACCCTGCCATCAAACTGATAGGGCAGCAATTATTTAATTTTAGATCAAAGGTACAGAAGTTATGTCAGGGATTCACATTTGACTTTTGGACCTGCTCTGTGCCACTGAAGAGCAGGTGATGTAGGTGTCAGTAGACTGGTGCAACCTAAGTACATGGATGCACTATGCTTTTGACATGGAGCTTTATGAAAGGGGTGGCTAGTGTGATGTGCTGGAGTAATGAGTGGCATGTTTACAACAATCCTTATGTATATGAATAATGAAAAAGGTGTATCTTCCCCTATCTCTAAAGGGTTTTCCCTACCTAACTAAAGAGGAACTTGGATGCTCGTGACCAGCGTATTTGTCAAACTCAATATGTCCATCCTCTGTCCAAACTAACCTATTCTAGCCCTACCACTAACCAAAGACATTAACATAAACAGCTACAGAAGAATTACTCCTTTTTCCTGATGCAATGGTTCAACAACTGCTATTTCCTCCTGGTCGACTTGGTCAGCATTCACGCTGCTGTTTGGGATCCTTTTACCTTAGTTTCTGTTTCACCAATGTAGGTGAAATAACCAGGAGAGTTACTCCCTTCTCTTTGTTCAGTTGGTTCAGCCATTGGCTAACTTTGGATAGTTTCCTGCAACAGTTTTTTTTATCAAACTTTGAACTTCTTTCCAGGCTTCTCTTAGGGCTTGCTTAAAAGTCAAACACGCCTGTTGTTTCCAACGCACAATTATTTCTTGTCTTTCTTTCCCCTCCTGTTGTCTGTAAAAACAATGGGAACTGTTGTCAGAGTGTCCTTGATTTGTTCTATCACTCTGACAAAGGAGATTGTTCTTGAGGCCCTCCCTTGCCTGAATGTCTCATTTAATTATAGAGTGTTGAGGGAGAGTACTCCCAATATATTCTTCTTTTTCAGTCTCTTTGACATAACAACTGAGGCGAGGAAGATCACTATTGATGTCATCTTCACACTTGAAACTTAAATCCCAACTCTGGAGATGAGGGAAATGACTCCTGAGGCTTTCTTTCCTTTCAATATTCTTGATACAATTACTGAGATGGGGAAGATTACTACTGGTGTCTTCTTCCCATTTGGTACTTTTGGCACAAGTACTGAGGCGAGGGAGATTACTCCTGATGCCTTCTTTAGATTTGGTACTTTTGAGGCAATTACTGAGATGAGGTACATTTCTCCTGAGGCTTTCTTCCCATCTGATATTCTTGATACAATTACTGAGACAAGGGGGAGTACTCCCAATGTATTATTTAACTTCTGCAGCCTTTCCCAATCCCCTTCCGGTTCTCATGTGACTCCTGTTAGCTCTTCTTTGTTGGAGACACATTCCGGTTCTTCCTTGGTTGTTCGATCAAAGCATTCCCAAGGGACATTCCCTCTGTTTCCACTCCCAGGTGCCATGCTTCGGCTCTGCGGGGTCCCCAGCCCGACGATGTAGGGAGAGTTGTTGGACCGCTCGGTCCATCTCTTAAAGGTCACGCCACCATCAGGTTGGATTCAAGCTTCCAGTCAGGGCTGCTCTGGATCTGCCTGAAAAAGACTCCTGCAGTCTGCTGTCGGCGTCCTCTCGACTGGAGGTTCAGTTCCCCGACACAGCTTCTTGCTCCCCGGTTTGAACTTCCCGGGTCTGCCTACTTTGCTTCCCATTCGGTCCTTTCTCTATTTTTATTCACTCCGCTGGTTCCTCCCCAATGGAGTGGCATGGCCCTTTGTTTGTGTCCATTGGGTATTCACCGCTTCCCAGTACAATCTGTACTTGGCAAAGGAGTAGTTTTATAGCACCATCAATCTTCTTATTCACAGCACTCTTGGAAGATGATTTGAGAGCAGACTGTACTTGGTGGTATCAATATTTACAGGAAGAAAAGGATTATTGCAATTGCATACAATAGTGCTTTCAGAATGTTTCTAAGCAGACTTTATGGGTTTCATGGACACAAGGGTAAGAGGGTTAGGGAGTGAGGGTGTATCTCCCTGTGATGTCCCACTTTCCACCAGCCCTATTGGGAATGTTGCGTAGTGGGTTCACTTCCCTAGCCTCACAGGATGGGCTCCCCCCTGGGGAGAATTGACGTCATCCCATGAATCGTCACACTAGTTAGCAGACACCTCTTTCAGGAACAGAATGACTTGCTT
Organism: Ambystoma mexicanum; assembly: GCF_040938575.1. Classification (NCBI taxonomy): domain Eukaryota; kingdom Metazoa; phylum Chordata; class Amphibia; order Caudata; family Ambystomatidae; genus Ambystoma; species Ambystoma mexicanum. The sequence goes on from NC_090933.1 coordinate 823,962,774, forward strand.
CAGTTTTATTAATAAGATAAAGAAGCAGGGTTTTTGCACCTTCACCAGAGGGCTTTCTGTCACAACCACCTTGATCTCTGATTCAGAGGAGTTCAAATCTATAATTATGCTTACTGAAGTACTGTGAGAGGAAAAGGATGCACCTTGGGTGGGGCAGAGAGTAGGGATAAGGTAACATGGAGGCATAAAGGGGTGAACCGTATCCAAAGACTCGGATATTACTGACTGCATATCTTATAGTTTATTTTCCCTAGCAATTGGACTGTGTTTTGGGGTTCAAATAGTTTGACATAGCTTTGAATCTTGGGTTACAATTGTATTACATTTGCTGTTAAGGATGGGGCTAATGGACATGCTTGTGATCTCAGAAGTTAAATTTTGGGAAAAGAAATGCTCAGGACAATGAAGCTATCTTGATCAATAATTTTGATGTTATACACATTAAATTAAGATGGAATTACGAGTATTTCATATATATTATTTTCTGGTTTTGTTTATCTTTCTATTATGATTTTTTTAAAGGGGGCAGGGATCCTCCCAGGTTCCTGTAAGATACACAGCCATCATTCCAAAACATGGTTGACTTCGAATTAACAACACTCATACCGAGCGCAAATCATTCTTTTTGAGATTTGTTGAGCTGAATGTGGTAAGGCAATTTTTTTAAGAGATATACTTTCTACAGCAGCACAAAAGTGAATGTCACATAGATCATAGTTTGTTTGATTGTTTGTTTGTTTCTTTATTTATATTGCGAACCCGACCCAAGGGTATTCGGGCGCGAAGGCAGAAAGAGGGTTGTTCAACTTAGGTTACATGTTACAAATAAACAGGGGTACAGCTATGGTTACAATGCTGTAGACATGTAGGGCCTCATTACAACTCAGGCGTTAAGGGTTAACGCCGTCGTTAACCCTTAACGCCTGATTCCAATTTTAACGGCTGCTTTTAGCAGCCGTTAAAATCCATGGCGCTAAACGGCCTTGGTGCTAATTACGGCACCGTAATTTACGGTGCCGTAATTAGCGCCTTCCCCACTCCCATTATGCCCTCTGGGGCAAAAATGGGAATGGGGAAGGGTAAATGGGAAATGGGGATTTACCGCCCCACTCACCTTGGAAAGGGGCGGTAAATCCGCCATCCACCATGGTGTAAACATAGTTTACACCATGGTGGTAAAGTTGGTGTACTTACCGCCTGGGTCGTAATGACCCCAGTAGTGTCAAAATATCACAGAAGAATGTACAGTGAGTTAACAAGAATGCAGATGTGACAGATAAATAGAGCAGAGCAAATATACAAAATATACATGAGATCCCAAATGACAGTAGGGCGAAGTTAGGCATCATGATCTTTTAGCCATTGGATCTGATTGGATCTGAATTGCTGGTAAGGGAGATCTTCCCTTAGAGCAGTTGGAAGGGAGATTTAGTAAGTTTGAATCTAGCTACAAACAAAAGGTTATAGTTAGCTTTTCGTAAGGGGCGAGAGGCTGTTTGTCTGGTGAATCTGTCTATAAGGTATTGAGGGGCTGCATGGTTGAGGCATTTGTGTGTAAGGGAGGCTGTTTTGAGGAGGATTTTGTCTTTAGTGGAAAGCCAGTTGGTAGATCTCCTAAGGTCTGATATGTGGGCATTTTTAGGGAAGTTTAGGGCGGCTCTCAGGGCATTATTTAGAAGTGTCTGAATTTTGGAGGTGATGTATTTGTTACTGCCTATGTAGAGGGCTTTGCAGTAATCTAGTTTCGACAGGATTAATGCCCTTTCTAGAATGACACAATTATTGGGTGAGAGGAAGGGCTTGGCTGCTCTAATTAGCTTGCAGGTGTAGGAGGTGGCTGAAGCCATGGAATTCACTTGTTTACCAAAGGTAAGCGTGGAGTCTATATAAAAACCGAGGGTTTTAACTACTTTGGCTACAGTAATGATGTTATTGTCAATTATGAAAGAGTCATAGTTGGGGCCCAGTTTTTTGATGTTGGAAGAAGTGCCTAGAATGAGGAGTTCAGTTTTGTCATCATTCAGGCATAGACCGTGGGCAGTCATCCATGCCTGGATGATGAGGTTGACTATATTCACAAAGGCCAAATCCTTGTCATAATCTCCCGTCAACGGGATGAGGATCTGTGTATCGTCTGCATAGTTGGTGTAGGTGATACCAAGACCGTCTAGATCATCGAAAAGGGGCTTTGTGAACATATTGTAGAGGGTGGGAGATACGCAGGATCCTTGGGGTACGCTGCAAGTAATGGGTGCGGGGTCAGCAGCTGCTAGAGGAGAGAACACTCGCATTGTCCTGTTATCTAAGAAAGACTGGATCCATGCGACTGCTTCCTCGGAGAAGCAGGCTGCCGTGACCAGATGATTGCATAGTATTGCATGGTCTACCAGATCGGCAGAGAGGTCAAGGAGTAGTAAGAGTGAAGTCGTGCCTTTATCTCTTAGTGTGTCTATTTGTGCCTTAAGGTCTAGGGGTGCAGTCTCTGTGCCATGCTGTGGTCTGAAGCCGAACTGTCGGACTCCTAGGAGGTGGTTTAGTTCCAGGTGGTGCTGAATTTGTTGGTAAGCTACTTTGTCTAGGATTTTCAGTAGGAACGGCACAGTGGTTATGGGGCGGTAATTGGTTGGGATGGAGGGTTGGGATGGAGGGGTCAAAGGTTTGCATTTTGAGGAGGGGGAGGACCCAGGAATGTTTCAGGTTGCTGGGTATAGTACCTAATGTGAAAGAGGCATTTATAAGTTTAGTAATGAAGGGTGAGAGTTCACGGGCGGCGTCTTTTATGATTTGGCTGGACATGGGTCGCCCTGGCAATTAGAGAATTTGAGGGTGAGGATGACTTTCTCGACTTCTTTGGTGGAGACTTTGTGAAAGTAGAAGGGGGGTGTCCAGAGGTTTCAGAGTCGGTAATGGGTTAGTGGTAGCCTTGGAGGGGGGCCTATGTTAACAGTGTTTGGGGCAGTTATGGATTTTTTTTGTTGTTGATCTTCGCCTGAAGCATTGTTATTTTGTTGGCAAGGGCATTTTGTATGCCTGTGCACCAGTTCTTGTCCTTGAGGCAGGAGTCGGGCGCTTGGGTGGGGGATTCTACTTCCTTCAGGATGGCGAACAATTCTTTTGTGTTGGATTTGGCTTGAGTGATACGGGTGTTGTAGGAGGTTTGTTTCGCTAACATGATTTCTTTTTTGTAGAGGGTGGCTAATTTCTTCAGGTTGTTTTTGTTGGTGTGTGAGGGGTCTGATCTCCAGGTTTTTTCGCTTAGGCGTTTCTTTTATCTGATGTCTTTCAGTAAGGGTGTGAACCCGGTATTTAGGTGTTGGCGGGGTTTGCTCTTCCTAATTTTCAGTGGTGCGATAGTGTCCAGAGAGGCGAGCTTCACTTCATTGTATTTTTCTACCATGGAGGCTGGGTCAGACTGATCTGAAATGGAATTTAGGTGGGGAGAATGAGGGAGATAAGATTTTAAGGGGTAATATTTTTTTTGTTTCTAGTAGGTGCAGTGGGGGCTAGGGTACTGTTGTTCATAGGTGTGGTGGCTTCTAAGGTAAAGGATACCATTTAGTGGTCGGACCATAGCTGAGGCATTATAGAGGTGATAGTAGTTGGGCAGTTATGTTCGGCAATCCAGTCGAGGTTCCTTCCTTTGATATGTGTGGGATCTGTGATCTTTTGGGAAAATCCTAGTTCCTCCAGGGAGTTGTTAATTTGTATGGCATTGGGGTCACGTGGGTCATTGAATCCAAGGTTGAAGTCGCCTAGGATGAGGCTTTGAGTGGAGTTTTTTAAATTGTCAGATAATAGGTTTGTGAGGTCTTCCTCAAAGGAGCCTATGGGGCCTGGTGGCCGATAAATCAGGTGGATAATGATGGTTTGATTGTTGGCAATGGTGAGTTTAGCTGTGAGGGATTCGCAGGAATTGGTTTCATAGGGTGAGGAGAGTCTTAGGGTTAGTTTGTTTTTGACAATTATAGCCAGGCCGCCACCTCTAGACGTGGTGCGATCCATGCGTATAAGACTGTAATTGTCTGGGATAGCTGACATAATGGCTGGTCCTGCTGCGGGATGGAGCCAGGATTCTGTGATGGCCAAGAAATCCAAGTTCTCATTTTGGATTGTGTCCGCTATTTCGGTGGCATGGGCTACCATAGAGCGGGTGTTTAATAAGGTGCCTTTTATTCCAGGTAGGGCAGGTGGGGCAAAAGGCGGTTGGACTTTGTGTTGGCATTTAGGGGAGGAGGAATCTCTAAAGATTTGACTGTTGAGTTGTCGTCAGTGTTGGCCGGTGTTGGTTATGTGTAGTGGATTGTTGGTGGTAAGCAGGGTGTGCTTGTTGTGATTAGAGGCAGGTTGGGCATTGGCTAAAGGGTCATAAATTCTTGGGAGTCTGGCGCGGAGTCTAAGGTTACGCTGTTGGAGGCTGCATGGTTTAATGGCCATGTTGGTTTGCTCCGGGGGTACATTACCATGATGTAGCTGATTCTGTGGTTGAACTAGGTTCATGTTGTGAAGGGTGGTCATCCAATTGTGGCCAATGGTGGTCAAGTGGAGGATGGTTCTGAGTAGAACTGTGTAGAGTAGTGTTAGATACATTATAGTGGGCTAGTGTAGGTCAAGGAACCTAAGCGCACATTACTAAAACAGGCACGCTAGATGCCAGTTTGCAGGGTGCAGGTAGCAGGCAAGAATAGGTGGGCTGGAGGCTAGTGGGCAGATACAGGCAGTTGCAAGCCAGTTACTAAAATAGGCATGGGTGAGTGTGATAGCAAGTACATATGCGATTGAGCAAAAGGGGTTTGCCTGGATTCAGAGTTTGTGCTATGGCTAAGAATGCACGCGAAAGCAGATACGGTTGAGCAGGGGGTTCACCTAGGTTTAGAGTTTACGCTAAGCTAAAAGATTCAAATTAGGGCAACAATACATGTGCAAACAGGGTTCACCTAGATTCAGAATTCAAATTAGGGCAAAAATGCATGTGCAAACAGGGTTCACCTAGATTCAGAATTCAAATTAGGGCAAAAATGCATGTGCAAACAGGGTTCACCTAGATTCAGAATTTAAATTAGGGCAGAAATGCATGTGCAAACAGGGTTCACCTAGATTCAGAATTCAAATTAGGGCAAAAATGCATGTGCAAACAGGGTTCATCTAGATTCAGAATTCAAATTAGGGCAAAAATGCATGTGCAAACAGGGTTCCCCTAGATTCAGAATTCAAATGAGGGCAAAAATGCATGTGCAAACAGGGTTCACCTAGATTCAGAATTCAAATTAGGGCATAAATGCATAACTGACACAATTCTTCTCTTTGATTGGGACGAAATATATCGACAGAAAGAGAAAAACAAACATTTTCCCCACAGGCTTTACGGGCAAAAGCCAACATTCTTAGGGCTCTCACTTTGATAGGTGACAGGTGGTTCTAACGTTGGGTGGAGCGAGGCTACACACATTATTAATTTGTTCATAAGAGATTCTGTAGAATACATAAATTAATAGTATCCTCTAACTTGATCCCTAGTGTTTCCTCTGTTTGGATTGGTAAAATACACTCATTGGATAATGTTCACATCTCTCTTTGGATTCATACACTTTCTTTGTCCCTGATTGGGTTGTGGACAAGGAAAATAAATTAGTTGATTTGAGGGATTTGGCAGTAAACACACACATTTCTGAGGTGTTAACTTGATGCTTCTGACACAAGCAAACAACACATACATAAATAAATACACACATACTACATCAACTGACTTGGAATGGGGCAAGATCTAAGAATATGTGAAGTTGTTCTTCAGTGGGGAATAATTAGAAGATTGCCTCACTTTCTGAAGGTGAGAGAAGCAATGTACAAGCTTTAGAGGACAGAGTCAACCCATGTGAGATACGGCATACATGATATGGCTCTCAAAAAAATAGCAAAAAAACAATTAGAATTTCACTATGAGGATTTCTCAGCTTGATCAATTCTCCAAGCCAAACATTCCTTCCAGTGAAACGGGGACAAGGAAAACTTGTTTAGTGGCCAAGATGTGGAGAGAATAAATCCACAATTATATAATACAATTGACTGAATCTACTAGACCTAGTAGGTTTGGCGAAGAGGAAAACATTAAATTGATTGAAACCTGTTACAAGTATCTTGTGGGTAGGGAATCTTTAGATAATGCTGTACAATAGAAATGTCTTTTGTCAATAACTCTACTCAAACTTTCCCAGACTGACAACAATTCTTCAATACAGTCCCGGGCCTAACATGAAAAAAACTCCAGGGCCATTAGGCTTCACTAATTGTTATTGCAAGACCTTTAAACTTGTCCTGATTGCCACATTGAGTAAATTATTTAAATGAATGCAGGAACCAGTGTCAATTTCTCATTCAGTCCACAGCAGTCCTCCTCATAAAGCTGAGAGTGGAAGCCTCTAGTGGAGCCTCATTCTATCCCACATCCCTCGTTACATTTTGATGTAGAAATCTATGGCAGGAATTTAGCCACATTGGTGATGCAAGTTCTTCACTCAATGACAGGTCCCTAGCAATCATGCTTTATAGTGAATTGCAGCACCCACAATCTGGTATAACGGGGGACTATTCTGAGCAAACATTTGCCCTCCTATCTCCTGATGCCCATAAATCATTCAATAACATTATTTGAAATATATTCAACAGCGGTTGGAGGCTTTCATCTTTGGTCCTAGATGCAATACATTGATCAAACAATTGTCCAATGTCCATATACAATGATTTGGTTTAATAACTCTATAAGCAGGCTGATACCCATAACTAGAAGCACACATCAGGATTACAGCCTATGAGTGCTAATCTTTGCCACGTCCATTGAGCCGGTTCAACCAAAGAGTATGCCCAAATCTAAGGTCTGTGTAGTCAGGGTTCTCCACAAAATACAACATTATACACTGATGATCTTATAATTTTTCTAAGAGAAACAAGTATTTCCCTTCCTGATGCAGTAGATATAATTGACAGGTTCGATGAGGTCTATGGGTTCAGAATGAACTATTCCACATCCAACAGCATGATTGCAGCAGAAGAAGCCTTTGATCAATTTGATTGCACAACTTCAAGAAACATTCCTCATTTCAGTCTGGAAAGTTGGGCATAACTACCATATATCTTAATATGAATCATTATACAAAGAAAATGTCTGAGGGTAATGAAAAGTAATGAAAAACATTTGGTTTGCTGGGCTTCTCAAGAAGTGTTCAAGTTGGCACATATCTCAGTGGTCAAAATTATCTTATTCCCAAGGTTATTGTTTGAGTTGCACAACCTACCATACTGAATTACAGTTGCGATGACCTGTGCCTTACAAGGAAAGATATTCATTTTAATGTGGAGGAAATAATTGCCCTGAATATCCAGTAAAATTCTCTGTGGAGGCATGGGGGCCCTGTTTATCAAGAAATATTTGATTTCTTACAAATTAAGGTGAATTCTAGATTGGTATCTCTGTGTGGGAAATGTTGGAGAGATATCAAACACCGTTTCAGAAGGATTCCTGTATTTCACTTTTATCTGGAAAGGCCAAAACAGGTTCTGGGTCGTTCTGACACCATTGACAAAGTCCTCCTACCATTACTGCGATACGAAACCCCAGATTACTGGTGCCTGGGGATGGTTGGATCCCCTATGACCTGTATTTAATAACCCAGATTCCTCACCTGGAATGTCTAGAGGTACTGGGCTGTGTGGGAACACCGGAAACCCATAATGATATGCAACCTTTACTTGAATAGTCAAACTCTTATGTTTCTTTAATTTAAACCATCCTTTAATTTGGAAGAAGATGAACATTTCTGAGAAGTTCACCTATTCCACTGGAAATGCTATAAGGAAATTAGCAGAGCATTAACCGTAACATTGATATGATATGATAGTTTATTTCTAACGTGCTTAATACCCAGAGGTTTCTAAGCGTGGACCCGGGGATCAAATTTGTGTTGCTCCATGCCGTCTTGCTTTCAAGGCGAGCACGTTGCCACTCGGCTATCCTCCCGAGACTAAGAGGTCTAGTGCTATTATTGGTAACAGGCATCACATTTTAAGGTGGGACCAGGACCTTAGTCTCCTGATGCCAGAGGAGTCATGGTCATGCATTTAGGAAAGGACTCACAGAGCTTGATTAAAGAGTGTGCATTAAAATATACTTTCAGTCATATACGTTATGACATAACCAGTACCCTGAAAGAAAGTAGCCCAAACCTGGTCCTGACTCTGAGGGAGGGAATGGCAGTAGAGAGGACCCCAGTTCGGGTGTGTCTCCCTTGTGCCAGGATTCTTGCATGCAGACTGCTGTCTCAGACCATGGCTCTACCCCAAGATGCTCACCAGTCTCTTTATATCTTTTGTGCAGCCTATGAAGTAGATGAGCAATAGAGCACCAAACCATAACCAATGCACCATCTTTATGACAGTGCCACAAAGACCAAGACAACCGTGAGTGCAAGCAACCCTCAAAGATACAGTGAATCAAGCGTCCCGCTTTAGCAGTGGAAGAGCCTGGGAAAGAGAGAGCAGTGTCGGATGAACCATGCAAGCATGTGCCAATTAGAAGCTCACTTCGGCACCCAGGCAGGTGCTCCACCAGTGACTTGTGTTCAATCCGAGGCCACTAAGGATTTGAGAGAGGGGCCAGAACCACTCCAGAATCTATGCTTACCGGGGAGTAGAACCCCCATGGAAACCCTAACAAAGACTGGGACACTGAGCTGGCAGACCTGCATGTTTGAACCCTGGTTGCTCTGTGTGGGGAAAGTGAGAGGGGCGTTGCCCCATATTTAATGCCTTTTTCGAATGTTGCACCTTTGATGGGTGGGGGGCTTAGCCCTCTTATAAATACTTAACTCCCTTAATATCTACGGTCACATCCTAATCTAGTTCTGATTTGTACAGCGTTATGAAGTTTGTAATATTCTTCCACTCCTACTTGGCTCGAGGAATGGAATGACTGCCACTGGCATTACGCATGCCTGTCTAGTTTATGAGAAATACGTGTACTATTATTCTCTATCCGACCCATCGTGTCATTCAGATACGGAATGTCTCTGTTATCTTTCTGAATGGTACCAGGAGGTAGCACCATATTTTTGGGAGAGTCGCAGTTTGAAGTGGATTACTGATGCCAGTCAAATGTTCTATGAGGAGTGTCATGGTGCATTAAAGTGAGGGCTTTCTTAGTAGATTAGGCCTTTTGTAGACAGAATGGCTAATGTGTAAATTGAGGGGGTTAATATATATTGTGTAACACACTCTGATTATCAACACTGCTCAGTGTATTCATTTTGTTCCATATAGGTCATACATATCATTCTTCATTTGTTCTATAAATGGAGCAGCATGTGCTTCAATTTCTACTTCTTTTGAAAGTTTGGTACCAATATTGACTGTCATGTTATGCACCTGTAGCCAGAGGCATCGCTAGGAGTGGCCTGGGGGGCTACAGTCCCTGGTCTTTTGGATGTATCCCTGGATACAAGCTCAGGGGCTACAACCAAAAGGATAGCTAGCCCGAGTCCCAACAGTCCCGACGTTAGTGTAGCTCGGGACCTTTTCCAGACCTAGCAGCACCCCTGCCTGTAGCCAAAAAAGGCAGCCCTGGGTGGGCTGGATTATCCATCTGAAAAGGCCAAGTGTCCCAAATTACACTTAACACATATTTTCAATGCTATACTGCCTCTTTTCACTCCTCTCTGGACTGCACGAAATAATGGATCTATGTGCATCAACTTTCGGTCGTGGACCCCCATCCGAATCGTATGCTTCATTGCCTGTTTATAGACTGTGCCCACCCTGCTAAATCCATTTCCCTGATTCAGTGTAATATCTCATTAGACCCTGCCCAGAAATGACCTTTTCGATGCTCTCTTCAATGGGGCGTCTCCCATAATCGTTTACCGCCACTGCCCGATCGCTTTGGGTGGTTTGTGCTGTGTCCAGGAAACCTTTATCCATTTCCTGAGATTCAGTGAGCCAGGGGTGAAATACGAATGTTAAATCCACAATAGCATTTGCTAAAGGCAAGAGGGAATCCTGAAAAACTATGGACAACTGGTATATATCCCTAAAAATGGAGAAAAAAAAAACATCAGCAGCAACATTCCTGCTCACAACCGAATACATTCGTGAGCATAAGAAACACACATTATTGGAACCACAAACACCATCTCCCATCCACCCTCCCACGTGGCACATGATTGATTGGCTGCCGTCGACCAGACCTAGGCCTCGCATCACGTTGATACATTATGAATAGGGTTGCCTTAATAAGCCATCATGGAGAAGGCTAGTTGGCTAAGATTGATGACTGTTTTCCTGTTCAATAGACTATTCTCCCTTCCAATTCATGGATACATCTTTAAGACTCACATCATGGTACAACAACCATGCTTCCTGTGCACTGAGGCACTTTTTCTTTCTTTCTATTGTATGACCACTTTGCTGTTATTTTTGCCCTGCTTGCCCTTTTTCCCTTTAACCTTGTCTGGCACGTCGCCTTGCGTTTTTTTGATTTATGGTTGTTAACCCCGCAGTTTTCTGAGCCAGGCACAGGAATTATGTTGTGCCTTACTGCATCAACCAAGTCATTGTGGTTGTTTTCTAGAGTGCTTTTAATCAGAATAGGCGCGTTCTTATTCGCATTGATGTCATATAGTGCAGTGGCATATCCAACCATGTCATCTTTATACTGCATGTACTGTACGGCATGTTCCTGCGCAAGGTGAATCCTGTTGGGCTACAAGATTAATTATGATAGCCTTCACACGAGCCAAGGAAGATGTATGGTCTTCTATGTCTCTGTGATTGTCATTACAGCTCATTACCCAGAGATTTTAAAAGCTTTGCCCGCCCCAAATTAGACGACAGTGTGTAATGACGTGGCCTGGCTTGTGTAATGTCACCTCCACTCATTACTCTGCCAATAGAGATATTTATATACTGAGAAGATCATAATTTACCTTTCGATGGGGCTGGGATGTTAGAGGTGAATTTTCGCCAGAGGGGGAATTATTCCTCATCACTTCCTATTGTAAACTAAAGCAGAAGGAATATTTGCTGTCTATAGCGAGTTCGTCTACGAGGGGCGGGGCTAATGCTTCTTCCTCCTCCAACACACTCTCCACATGCATCGCAGCTAGCCCCTTATTACTTTGCAATTCGAAGAATGCTGTGATGTTACCACGTGTGACCTGTGGCTCCACTGTTTGGATTGCAGTGTCCAGATTTAGGTCTTCCACTATTTGACTGGGGAAGTAACTTTCTTTAATTTAGGAAGTTGCCCTTTTGAAGTACTTCTTACATTATAGGGCAGTGGTCGAAGTGTACGAAAAGAAGTAGTGGAACTATGTTCCCTCCTGCCTGTCCCTGCTCCCCACAAACCCCATTGCCACAACCCCTCCCTCACACAATACACCCCCCAAACATGTGCACCTGCTGTTTAAGGGAACGTTCAGTGCAGTGCACTGAAAGTGAAGGTTTCAACTTCTTCCTACACTTTTATTTTAAAACCAAACCATTCCGGAACCGTTCCTTTTAAAAATCAAAGTATAGGAGCTGTACAAGGTAATTTAAAACAGCGTAGGAGCACCGCTCCCGAACGCTCCCGCTCACTTCGACCACTGTTATAGGGCATTTTCTATGTACCAGTAGCCACCTCGCTCTGTGTAGGAGATTTATTATGGGTGCACCAGCTTACTGTGTCGCCTTGATCTCAGGAGTGGAGATCCTGCCGTCAGTCTTCTGTCTGCTGACTGATGACTGCACTCTCCAGCACTCGCTCGGCTACACGATTGCCCCGCGCATGGTGGGGCAGACTTTAAGAGATTTAGGCAGGTGAGGCTAGGACACTGCTGACTGAAGTAAAACGAAGATGCTGACCACCAAGGTAAGCTCCTGTTCTGATGCTGGAGAATTCCTACTGCACTCTCCAGCACTTGCTCACACATATTTTTTATTGTATTATTTTATTATCATTGGTGCCATATTGCATATACATTTTTTCCAAAGTGCACAGGAGTAGGTTGAGGTAGGAAAACGTGGAAAATTACGGATAAACTGTGCGGTTGGGAGAGGGAGCTGTATGTGCAGTATGCATTACACGGTGCATTCCTGTTATATAGATGTAGCATAGTAGCATAGTATACAATGATGGTACATTAATATTGATCATGGTTGGTCAACATATAGTTTAAACCAATTGTGGCTTTTTTCACAAAAGGCAGGCAGACTCTATAGGGATCCCTGGCATACATCTCAAAGGTTAGTCTACCATTCACCAGTGCGATCCTGGTTAGCTCCCCAAGTGCATAAACAGATTGGGCTTCCCGGGCTTCCTCCAGGGGGTGTCAAAGGCACAGGGCTTGTTACTTCAGCGGGCTGTGTGAGTGAGATTAAGGATGATTTTGCTTGCAAATAATGGGAAGGCTTTCTTTTTTATCCAGCCCTTGATATCTTTTTTTTAAAACTGTGGTAGTTTATTTTAAGACCTGGTTCTTTGGGCATGCTGTTTCACACTGTCGGGCGGTTGTGGCAAACGATCTGCTTCCAAACATATTACTGTTTCAATCTGGCTTGTATGAGTCTGTTTACACTGGCAGTTCCAAGTGATATATCTGTCATTAACACCTTGCAGGAGTCGCCAGCCAATCAGGAATCTAGGAACACGGGCTGTGCTGTATGGTACAAGCCCGCGTTCTGAGCTGCTTGGGCAGCCATTGCCCCCGTCCTTCCCCACTTGCCCTCCCACCACATCTCGTAGCACCAGCGTAGTTTCCTACACAGGTGCTAAAAGTGTGTCTTTTTAAAATAAAATAAATAAACATATCTTTGAAGGAAGGCCCGGCGCCGTACAGTGCTGTAATTCAGGAAGCCCATTTGCAATGTTGATGATGTCCAACGTCATCAACATTGACAAATGACTTGCTGTCCAACATGAATGCGCAGCAACCAGTGGCGCTTCAAAGGTACATTTTAAAAATATATATAAACACCATTAGCACCCGTGTAGATAACTACACAGGTGCGATTGGCGATATGTCACTCAGTGGCGTGCCAACCCTTTTGGTAATGGCACTGCTGCCCACATTAACGTACCGTCGCTGCACTTACGTCCTTAACTTGGGCGGCAGGCGGTTACCTACAGGGTCAGCCTACCACCTCTGGGCATATTGCCTCAGTAATGCTTCAAGAATCTGTTGAATTGTGTTGGGGTTTTTGTGGTGATGTTTTGGTGCACTGTGCTCATCACTTTGAGAATGATTTTAGATTTGATAGGGTGCCATTTGGAATCATGACAGATTAGATATAATCATGAACTGTTACATATAGGATAATTGTGCCCACTGCAATCTATATCTCTTGGATTTGCTGGATTGTTGATTTATTGTGCACTAGGTATGGGTTATTAGATTCCTCTATGTTAAAGAGGACAAGGGGTCTTGTTAGGTCAATTTGTTGAGCCAACTCAAAGAGAGTCGATATTTTCTGATGTTGTGGAGCTGTAATTGGATTTTTTGAGTTACCTTTTGCATTGTTGCACTAGGAATAGCAGGCGTCTTTCAGTATGTATGGGATGTTTACTTGATTAGTTTGATTGGGAAGTTTGTTCATTGATGTGCACCTATTGAAAGGGACAACTAAAGGTGGGGGAATTACATAAAATGATTTCTGTTTTATTTGCCTTGAGGCACAGGTTGTTTTTAGTGCATATAATCCTGGATAACACTCAGCACTAGAGATCAGATAATTGAGTCTCCGCTTAATTTGGTGGTAGGGACAAGTTACATGTAGACATCCAGGTAACAAAGTCCCCGCCACCGGATTTTAGTAATTTACACGGCAGAGTGAAAGGGATAGGCAAACGACCACATACAAGTGTATTCACTGCCTTTGTTATCCCATTTGCACTCCGCTGTGAACGCTGCATGCCATGTACGCATGGGAGGCAGCATTTACAATGGATCTCTATAGAGTCTGCCTGCCTTTTGTGAAAAAAGCCAGCAGACGCCATAGGGATCCCAGCATTTGCGCCGGCATGAAAGTCAATGCCAGCATCAATGCTGGAGTATTTATATGATAGAGAGGAAGGCGGACACAGACACCTATGTCACGTTCCGCCCCTCCTCTCCACCATACAAATTGACCAAAATTAGCAGTGATAGGAATCAATGGTGTAAACGTCATATGCAAGGCTTTAATGTTGTTGTTTCCCATTTTGTGGTGCTCACGATGAGCACCTTTTTGATCATGGGGTTGTTTGATCAGCTGTGACCCCGACTGTAGGTGACTGAAGAGTTTCACGCACACATTAGGAATTTATCTGAGAACAGTTCAATTGGGCCTGTAATTGGTTTAAACTATATGTTGACCAACCACGTTAAAGCTGTGAATCATTGGGGTACCCCCTTATTCAGGTTGAGGTCTAGGGATTTGAAGTCCACTAGTCAGACACTTTAAGGTACAAAGTGAGACATTTCAATGTGGTTCCCCTTAGGCCCATAGTGTGCTGAAAGCAATTTGGGAGGCGTTTGTGATCTACTGAGTCATAAACTGCCAAGCAATCCTGGATGATAAGTACTATTCAATTGTCATTCATATGGTAATACGTATATTTTCTATCATGAACAGAAGGAAGAGTTATGTACTCCTCTGACCTCTAAATACTGATTGGTTTTCATGTAGAAAGTTATGGGTATCTGTGTAGTTGGAAAATTGTACAAAGAATATATTCTTCTTGATTTTTACTATGAACAGAATGTTAGAGATTGGGCGGTAGTTGAGGGGGTTTGTAATGTCCAGTGTAGGTTTTTGTTTACAAGGGAAGGGATTATGGATACCTTTAGGGTATCAGGTAATATTATCCCCACCAATAATATCGATATATATATGGTTGTCAGGAAAGGATATAGGCGATATTGATGGGGTTAATATTAGGTTTAAATTGGAGCAGTGGTAATAGGGGTGTCCACCGCTCCCTTAAAAAAAATGGGAGTTTCGGGGGAGTCCCCTGCAGGTTCCATGGGTTAATATCGCTGCAAAAAAACAGCGCCATTCTTGTATGGCAATATTTTTGCGGGAATATGAACACATGAAACCACCTTTAGAGATGCAGTGATCAGGGCAAATGTGAAAGAGGTGTTACAAATTGAGTAAATCATGGGCGTAGGTAGTGATTGTTTATATTTGCTGGCATGAGAGGCAGCCTTGCACAAAGACTTCCATACATCTAGTTGATGCCCTTTCAGAAGGGGAAAGGCTAATTCTTGCCAGGATGCATTCTGGAGAGTTCCTTCAGGTGTGATTTAAAAGATGTTCCTTGAGATTCAATGTGTGCTGGATGTCTTTATTTTTTTTTCTGGAGGGCTGAGGCAATTACTTATAAAGGGTTTGCCTGGGGATGATTTGATAGGGAGTGTACATTTCTTTAATAAGTTGTATATTGCTTATGATTTATGTCATGCAACCATCATGCGGTTTAGGAAAGGCCATCTTTATATGTATCAAAGCAAAGTTGTAGACTTTTTCTGAGATTTGTAATGCAAAATCTTGTCACACATTTGGGATTTCTTTTACTGGTGTTTCACTTTTTCACTTGCATTTAATGCCAGTAAATTCATAATTTTCTGTGTCTTTGAGTGCGCTGGGTTTTTTACCAAGCATGGTGCCCATAGAGCCAGAGTCCACATAATATCCCAAATGAAGAAAATTAGGTTAATGTGATCATTGTTGGATTAGCTATCATATATTTTTGGATGACATAAAGTGTTCATTACATTTGTCAGCCTTTAAATCATTTGTGGGTCTAATAAGAATCTGCAGTGTGCCATGTGTGTTTATTTTATGGATGTTTGATTTGCTCTGTGTTTCCCTGGGTCTGGGGAGATTGTTTAGCAGACAATGGAGTGAGAATATGATCTGGAGGGCATGCCCATTTTCGTGACTTTGTTATGGCTGGGTTCCTTTACCCGTTTCTGAAATATAAAGTTGCTCATTATGGAAGTAAAGTCAGGTTACGTTTGTTCTTCTGGGAACCATGCCATAAGCCAGTGTTGCCAAGAACTAGCATTTTGCCAGAGATGGCTAGTAGACTGATCATAAATCTTTCCATTCTTGAAGGAACAAATTATCGGGGGTGTAGCAGATGCTAAACCACTAAGCAAGTGAATGATGTGCTGGGAGTTAGTGACATTCTATAGGTAATTTATTTTCAAAAGATTTAGATTTCTTGATTGGAAAGATGGAGTTCTGGTAGGACTCAGCATATAGAAGACCATCCCGTTTACCATTTGGTTCGATTCTGTGTTTGACGTGGTGATGGAATCAAATGTTGTGATAGTTTCTACAAAGTTTTTGAAATTGTCTGCCAATCATGCTTTGGCTCTAGCACATTTTTTTAATGCAGAATTTTTCAGTAGCATTGTGGAAGTTCACGGAGTGTATTTAATAGCTGATCACATATTCCAGGAGTATTCAAAAGCCTCAGGAGTGCTGTCTGCTCATCTCAAAGTGGCTTTTTTAGTGAGCTTTAGAGTGGTAGGATTCTTTGGAGTTTAAATGGGGGTTGTCCTATGTTTTTATGTCCTGACTCCGGCATGTTTGTTCTGCACTGAGCGTGTCTGACTTGGTCAGCAGTAAATTGGTTACCATGAGGGATTTTGAGTTGTAGGCATCAGATTGATTTGCATTCAGTCGGAGACCTCCATAACAATTTTGCCATCAGCTTTATCAACTGTGGAAGTTGAGTGTTGGCGAAAGGTTTGGCAACCGTTGTCTCTGTGAGTACAGTTGGCGGCTCAGTGGGGTTGTATGTTGATGCAGTGATAACATCAGGCATTGGAGCGTGATTACTTTGCTTTACATAGCAGGTTTTGATCTCATTTCCATAGTACAGATTGTTTGAATTTGACTTTACTATTGTTACACAAGTTGATAGTTATTTCTAAACACATTTTTAGATGGATATACCTCCCATTAGATTCCTCCACTTATTCTGTTTTCAACAAAGACAATGTAACATGTTCTTAGTATCATCTCTAGTTGTTTTATGTCCATTGCCTGTAACATGATGTCAGAGACCCAGTTCTTGCCATTAGCTGTCCATTAGCTGTCCACAGACCATTGGTAATTGGGATATCAGAATTGGTTACCATTATTATGTGTTTAAATGTGTTCAAAGCAGTTGTAAGGGGGAGTGGAAGGAATCCCTGGGGAACAGTGTCTGGTGAGATGGACATCATTACATCCTTTATTTGCATAAGGATAGCATGTCTTGCTGGTGGATCTTTGTGTGCCAATTCTGAGGGTGGTGGAGTTGCTTTTTGTGTGTTTCCACCAGCTGGTTCTCCACAGTGAGTGGTATAAGCAGGGTGTGGCTAGGCTTAAAAAGCCCTGCCTTCAAGAAAAAAACATGACTGTGTGTGCTGGAAATTGTAGCTTCAGCATGTTTTTTTTTCTATAAAGGCCAGATAGACAACCTGTGCATGGCCAAGGAGGAAGGACCCATAAGGTTAGTAGTCAGTGATTGTGGCAAGTGGCAATATCACCTCCAAACGTAGGGATAGTATCATGCTCATAGATGAGCCAAGATGGGGTCATGGTGGCCCTGGGATGGTATTAGGATAAGTGAGGTCATAGCCTGGATGGCCCCGACAATGACATACATGTGTCTTTTTTTGTTAGGCATGATAAAATCCCAAAGTTTTTTGTAGGCAATAGATTACATATAGTGGCTGTAACTTAATGTACAACACATGCACCAACTTTACACTGTTGGATTAATTATTGTCACTGACTTATTCTACCAATTCCCTGTTTTAACTCCCCCTATTATTGAAACCCTGCTCCAAAGTCCTGGCACAAGAAACCGGCTGTATTTTGTCTGAATATTCTGTTTTATTAAAATAGTGAATAAAAAAACAAAGGTGGAACACTAATTTTATACCAGGGAAGTCACCAAAAATATTATCAAGTGTACAGGCAGCTTTTCCACAGAAAAACAAATCATGCTGCCTCTAATGATCTTGCTCAATAAAAACACAAATAGAGGTCTTTTCATAATCAATATATGAATACATTTCCAGACATAAAATGTAATGTGTTTTCCTGGATTGTGCATACCGGCTTCCCTATGTCTTCAATTTTTCCATCAACAATACACAGTTAAATATACTTTTGATTTTGTTAAATGACAGATAATTTGATGAGTTTTATTTTCTCCAACATCACTGGCAAGTCCTGATATCAGAAAAAAGGTGTCAAATTGCAGTTTCTCTTACGCCACTGACAAGTAGAAGCAGCAGAGAAAAGCAACCCCAAACATATATGGAACATTCACTATATCTTTCCTAATTTATGTATTATTGAGACACAAATGCTGCATTAATAATCTATGGGCTTATATTGAGGAAAGCTGTGCTTTCATTTTGGAGAACATAGGATATTGGTTTGTTTATATTTCACTCTAACATGAGCATGTATTTCTCTGAAGGGATTGGAAGTAATCCTCCTCCCCAGGATCTTCTCTGTTCTGTGAAATGCAATTGGAAAGCTTTTAGTGGTAATTTGAAATTGCATTTGCATTGCATAATTTTCAAGCGATGGACGTGGGCAAGCTAATCTCTAGTAGCTTGAGTCTTAGGGCCTCATTACACGGATGGCGGTAAGGATTTACTGGTGCCGGTAAAATACCGGTACCAGTAAATCCTTACTGCCTTACTACGAGGTCCCTTTGCGGGTTGGGGGATTTAACGCCTGCTTTTTGCAGGCGTTAAAAACCAACCCGCAAAGGGACCCAGGGAGCTAATTACGGTACCGCAATTTGCTGTACCGTAATTAGCGCCTTCCCCATTCCCATTGAGCCCTATGGGGCAAAAATGGGAATGGGGAAGGGCAATGGTGGAAGGGGAAATTACCTCCCCGCCAACCTTGGAATGGGGCGGTAATTCCCCTTTCCGCCAAGGCGGTGCCGGTATTTTACCCGCATGAACCATGGCGCTAATAGCGCCATGGTTCTCCGCCATCCGTGCAATGAGGCCCTTAGAGTATAAAGCTTTTAAATGTATTTAATGATCGTGTAAAGACAGTGTGCAGTTTACTCTGAAATTGCTAGGGCATTCGACTTTAGATCAGTTCACTTTGTGTTCTCTGAATATGGTTAAAAAGCAAAGTGCATTTCATACTGAAAATGATATAGCACTTTATTTTAAATCAGTCCCCCAGTGGCATCCCGCGCACCGCACATCATTCAGTGGCTTAAGTGGTAAAATGTTCCTGTAAACACTGTTCAATTGCTTTTATCCATTTCTATATTCATTTCTAGATGTGTCTTTTAAGTCACACAACCAGCATGGCATCTCACAGCTCCAGGCAGCTCAACCCAGTCACAAATCTCTCCTGAAATTTGCTCAGGCATTCTTCCCAGGGAATCAGGTCTTATTAAGGCAAAGTCCAGTTTCAGGATTCCTCTGGACAAGGCCATCAAAGGAAGTCCTTTCATCATCTTAAAGTATTATAGCACTTCAGCGCTTGGCCATCTGAAGATGTTGCAGAATCGCATTGGTTGGTTGAGTCTTCCCATTGGTTCTCTTCAGGAGTTGACACTTCCAGCGTAAAATACCCTTTTTGATAGGTCCACCCTATTTATACATGCTGCAAAGGTGGTTTGTTCAAATATTAACTCAAATCCATATTTCCCCTATACATTCTGTTCTGAAATGCCCTCATCATTGAGAAATATATTTTTGACAAGGTTAATAAAATATTGTACATTTATTAATAATGTATACATATTAATAGTTCATGTTTAGTCTTATACTTAGGGGCATGCTCACCCTGTTCTAAAACTATATTTGCTTTCTCATAGATCAATTTGTTGTCAATATAGCCTAATTACATGACTAGCAGAGAGGGGACACTCTCTCTGGGAGACTAGGTGCTAACCTTGGTGTACCCATGCCTTAGGAGTCATAAGGACTTTGAAGGCAGAGTTCAAGAACACAAAGCAACACTTTGTCAGGATTGAACCCAGAAAAGCCAAAATACAGAAGGGCTACCTCATATGCTAACAAGCATGCTTCCTGGCAAACAGAAATCTACCAAGTCATTGAAGTTATTTAAGGTTCTCAACCCTGGTAGCTTCTTTAGCAATTTCTATAAATCCTTCCATACTCAGATGGTGCTAATAATATTGTCACTTTATAACACTTTTCAGGTTCACAGACTCTATAACACCTATGCAATCAGAATCAAAAACCACCCTTATGCTAAAAGGTGGCAAAGACAATGCATTTGCTCATGTACAGCCTATTGCATGAATACACATAGATTCCATTTACTTTTACCAAATTATTTGCCCCGAGGGTTGGAAAATAAATTTTCTGAGATCATCAGAGAAGAGAAATCAGATTGTATACAATGCAGGCAAACGTTTAACGATATATGCAGAGTAGATCAATGAATTGAAAAAGTAAATGGAAAGCCATACTGATCTCTTTGGATGCCAAAAGGCTTTGTTGATGGCATGGATTGGCACTGTACCTTTGTTGCATTAAATCAATGGGCTTTAGAAAAGATTGTATAAATAATATTATGGTCTTTTATTGTTACTCGAGAGATACAGTGATAGAAAATGGGGTGAACTTATTACATCTGTTTCCTTTGTTCAGAAGAACAAATCAAGGCGTTCACCTTTCAACAATGCTAAATGCCTTTTCATTGCTTCAGTTGCAGCTAACAAAACACAACACCCCCAAATAAAAATACTACTTAGTGGTGGGCTGTACCATGAAATTCATTTTGTAGATTACATTTTGTTGCTGATCACAGAACCCTTTAACTCTTTGATGGATTTGCTGGACAAACTGTAAACCTATCAAGGGGTAACTGCCTTTAAATTCAAAAGTACAATCATAAACGCTGAATTTGACATTAGAGGCAGAGTACTCTTAACTGGGTCTGGGGAATCATACATTATCTTGGGCTTAACATCACTCTTGCTTCAAAGGATTTATATGTCGCTAAATACCAAAGGCTCTTGAAACAAATCGACTTGAATGGGGACCAATGGAGATCTCATGGCTGGACTTAGTTTAGATGGTAAATACAATCATTCTCCTCTGCTTACTTTGTTATTTTCAGGTCATACCCATTACATTTCTTTAGAATTTTATTCAAAAATTCAGTAAGGTTGTTGTGAGATAAATAAGTGAAAGCCCCCACATCAAGAGGTGGATTGGCTTTTTCATGACTCAGGGTTTATTTTGGCACAGCCAGCTGCTTATCGCCTTTAAATCGGTCAAGCAGTGTTCAGAAATATTTTTGGCAGAGATTGATCATGCTTTGGTATGAATATTTTTTTTTCAAAGGTTTATGTGGCTAACTAACTAGAAAAGGCAACATAATTAATAGGCCTGGGAAATCACTACAAGTGTTAACTCATGGGCTCACATTGTTGTCAAGTATGGGCTTTCCTTGTTTCCTTCACCAACAAATGTGATTAATTAAAACCTGTGTTTCCTCCAGCGCTAGGGTGTCCTACATTGTAGCAATGGCCAGAAGAGGCTTGCACAGCAATGAAGGGTATGTTTTCAGGTTCAGAAACTAAGTAATTCCAACAATGTAAGAGAGACTCTGGCCTTGATGAGCAAGACAGCTTTGCATATCTGCAGATCAGGCATTGCGTGATGCAGCCACCACTTAAGGTGGCATCTACAAAAACCCTGATGGCCTTTTAGATTCTTCAAGTACGTCTCTTTGGCCCAAAACTTTAGTCTTAAGGATATATGCTTCTATCAAATTAGTGGAACAAAACAGAAATGGAGGTTCATGTCCACGTGGTGGTACTGGGAGAATTGACTGAAGAAATACTGTGTCAATTATGGAAGTATGTAGAAACCTTTCGTAACTCTGTTGAATTCAAAGAAACTTTGTTTAACATTATTTACAGTTGGCATTGTGGGAAAAGAAATGAACACATTTGCCCTTGGATGTTTTTAATTGCTGAGTATTTGTTGTATTTCACACTATGTCACTGGGTGTGGTGCTGGTAAGTTTGCCAGAGTTGGATTGCTTTCCACTATTGTATTTTATGTAGCTCTTGAAAAAGAACAAGTTAAAACATGTTCAATGATGGACATGTTTATTTTTAAGAATAGGAATAGATTTCCATAAAAGAACTACTGTTGATATAAATTATTAGATTGAGTCCATATGTATGGTGTAGAAGATATTAATGAAAAGGGCTTACCATGTACGGGGATTTCTTTATGTGTGTATGGTACCTTACTCCAGACACCAGCGAAATGACATTATGGGGGTAATTCATAGAATTCAGCGCACAAGTGGCGCACGCGGCTGGCGCACAGTGTGCGCGTGCGAATCCCTGCGCCAGCCGCGTGCGCCAAAACCCATTTCCGCGCACAGCGTATTCATGGATTCCATCCACCAAAACCAGCCGTGGCGCACAGTGGCGCAGCGACCTTGCAGCAGCGCCAGTTACGCCCCCAAGAACGCCTTCCGTGCAGGGAAAAGCCATCAAAATCCCCAATCCAGCGCAAAGGGCTGCGCTAACCCTGTACAAGCACGGCAAGCGGGCTACGTGTATTTCAGGGGTTCGCGTGAACTTTTCCACGCGATCGGGCCTGGGGGAGCGGGCTACGTGTATTTCAGGGGTTCGCGTGAAGTTTCTGACGCGATCGGGCCTGGGGGAGCGGGCTACGTGTATTTCAGGGGTTCGCGTGAAGTTTCTCACGCGATCGGGCCTGGGGGAGCGGGCTACGTGTATTCCAGGGGTGCGTGAGAAGTTCCACACGCGAATAGCCTGGGCACGTGTATTTCAGGGGTGCGCGGGAAGTTTTACACGCGATTTCAGCAGGGTACGTGTATTTCAGGGGTGCGCGGGAAGTTCCACACGCGAATAGACTGGGCGCGTGTATTTCAGGGGTGCGCGGGAAGTTCCACACGCGAATAGCCTGGGCGCGTGTATTTCAGGGGTGCGCGGGAAGTTCCACACACGAATAGCCTGGGCGCGTGTATTTCAGGGGTGCGCGGGAAGTTTTACACGCGATTTCAGCAGGGTACGTGTATTTCAGGGGTGCGCGGGAAGTTCCACACGCGAATAGCCTGGGCGCGTGTATTTCAGGGGTGCGCGGGAAGTTCCACACGCGAATAGCCTGGGCGCGTGTATTTCAGGGGTGCGCGGGAAGTTTTACACGCGATTTCAGCAGGGTATGTGTATTTCAGGGGTGCGCGGGAAGTTCCACACGCGAATAGCCTGGGCGCGTGTATTGCAGGGGTGCGCGGGAAGTTCCACACGCGAATAGCCTGGGCGCGTGTATTTTAGGGGTGCGCGGGAAGTTTTACACGCGAATTCAGCAGGGTACGTGTATTTCAGGGGTGCGCTGGAAGTTTTACACGCGATTTCAGCAGGGTACGTGTATTTCAGGGGTGCGCGGGAAGTTTTACACGCGATTTCAGCAGGGTACGTGTATTTCAGGGGTGCGCAGGAAGTTCCACACGCGAATAGCCTGGGCACGTGTATTTCAGGGGTGCGCGGGAAGTTTTACACGCGATTTCAGCAGGGTACGTGTATTTCAGGGGTGCGCGGGAAGTTTTACACGCGATTTCAGCAGGGTACGTGTATTTCAGGGGTGCGCGGGAAGTTTTACACGCAATTTCAGCAGGGTACGTGTATTTCAGGGGTGCGCGGGAAGTTCCACACGCGAATAGCCTGGGCGCGTGTATTTCAGGGGTGCGCGGGAAGTTTTACACGCGATTTCAGCAGGGTACGTGTATTTCAGGGGTGCCGGGGAGTCCTACATGTGATTTGACAGTGTGGGTCCTCCCAGGTGTTCCCTGTACACCCTCCACGGCCCCTGCAGGCAGCCCACACCACAGGGGACTACCCTGCATCCCTGGTCATGTCCCGCAGGCAGCCCACCCAACATGGGTATGCCCCCCAGCAAAGGCACATGTCTCCTTGAACTAATGAACACCAACTCATGTCCCCCACCACCCCCACCCCCCAGCACTGTGGGGCACCTGCCAGCAGGCCCCCACCCATGTCCAACTCATGTCCCCTTGCACCCCCACCCCCCAGCATTGCGGGGCACCCTCCACCAGGCCCTCGCCCATGTCCCATCCATGCCCCCCTGCACCTGGGTCCCAACAATCCCCAATCATGTCCGTAATGGCCATCCTCCCCTGCCAAAAGGCCCAACCAACTATCACATCCACCCACATATCAAAGGCAATTACATGTTACACACCCAATGTAAATAATGCAAATGAACACATGTCTGTCACACACAATGGCTGCAAGTGAATGTTAAAACACCCAACATGACATGCATGAAAGTAATGAGATGATACGACACATTGAAGGATGAAAATAAAAATGTATTGAAAATCAACTAGAATGGAAATGAAATTAGAAAAACCACAAAGCAAAACAACAAAAAGAAGATGAATGTCCATGAAAAAAATCCAAAAAATCAAAAAATCCATAGAAGAACTATTTACAAGACAATCCCGGGTCCATGAGCCCAACCAAATGAAACCTAACTATGTCAACTAACTAAAAACTGAACTATATACAAAAAAGTGGCGCATTGTCCAATCGCAACCAAATAAAAAAAAAATAATTTAAAGGAAACCTACCACTAACTATATAACTATATACAATGGCAGCGGGCAAGTCCTGCGGCTCACTCTGTGATGTTGCCGGCCAGGGCATCATCGAACTCCATGTCGATGTCCTGGAGGCGGGACTCTGTCCTGGCCCCGAGGTCTCGCAGGGATAACCCCATGTTCACCTCAAACTCCCTGCGAGCTTCCTCGAGGCACTCAGTCCGCCTCAACGCCCGACGCATGGAGAACTCCGCCCTGACCATGGTGAGCCGCTCCTCTTCCGCCCGCTGCCGCTGCGCACCTATCCGCTGGACCAACTGCTCCCACACGGAAGACACTATCATCCCAGGGTTCTCCTGCCCTCCGGCCGATGCCTGCCCCTCTGATCTTGATGGCCCCGAGCCATGATGCCTCCCACGTCGAGCCTGCTGCTGCCTCCGACGCCACTGCCTCTGCCAGCACAACGGCATCCAGGATGATGGAAACCACCGACGCCGTCGTGCACGTGCCCTGCCCGATGATGCCGTCACATCCTCCATCTGCTGGGGTCCAGTTGCTGTGTTGTCCACCCCTGCTGGACCTCTGACTCCCGACTGTGGCAGGGATGGGATCCCCACCGAGCTGGCTGCATTGGTCAGGGCAGGTCCACAGGGGGCCCTGGTGGCATCTGGGCCGGAAGACGGCAAGGAGAACGACTGGCGTATAGTCTCCACAGAGGAGGAGAGGGCCGCCAGATTGGCCGACACATGCAGGAAACCCCCGAACTCCTCCTGGGAAGCACGCACGGCATCACGAATCACAGCCATGCGCATCGCGACCCCAATCAGGACCTTCTCCACACGGCCAGGGGTCCCCTTGTCCGCAGGTGGAGGGGAGTCAGATGACATGGACATCCCCTCTACCTGCGGACGGGCCTGGGACGGGGCATCCCTGCTGGTGCAAGGTGGTGCACCCACAGGTTCAGGGACAGCGACATGCACAGGCTCCTACACGGTGACCTGTGCTGCCTCCTGCCCCTGCCCCTGGACTGCACCACTTGCACCAGCAGGGATGCCCCCACCAGGCCCCATGTGCGCCTCAGTGGCGGCCTCCTCCTCCTCTGTGGAAACCACCAACCTGGATGGCTCCTCGCCGTCTACCGCCGTAGCAGGCCCCTGTGGGGGCTCACCCACCCCTTCCGCTGTAGCCGTGGGGGCATCCCCGCCGCCTTGCTCCACAGCGCCGTCTCCGCCCTCTCCTTCACTAGCCGCTGCGTAGAGGGAGACATAGAACACAAGCATCAGGGTACTGTAGAATGGTCCCCTAGACAGGAAGCAATAGCAGATGAGTGCCACTGTCAAAGTACACTTCCATCATGTCACACCACAACACATGTGTCAGTCCAGGCAAAACACACACAGTGACAGTCATGGTGCGTGCCATGGACATTTCAATGCATGTCCAATGGACTCTCGAATCATACAATGTAATGGGACTCACATGCATCATGGGTCATGCCTATCACATGCACACACTTCACCTCAGTCACATCCATCTGGCCCCGTACACCCCAATCACAGTGCATACAAGGATGACTAGGCTGCATCAGTGAATCTGTACATTGTCACAGACATGTATCATGCATCCATGGCACTCATAAGTCACAGACACGCAGGTCAGGCACACACACATGGATACCACATATGTATCTGGCATCAGCACCCATCCCTCGCCCCCACCCATGTCCAGGAACAGAGACTGCCATGCTCTCATGTGTGCAATCTGCACAGGGCTCCCCATGTCGCATTCAAACACATGCAACAACCGTGCGGTTCACACATTACAGTTCGCACATGCATTCCCATGATGTGCCTGCACACATACATGCGTACATGGCCTATGTCACACATGCAGGCAAGTATCAGACAACCAGCACACTGCAACATGCCCTGTCTCACACAGCAATGCTTGGCCACTTACCGCTCAACTCCAGACGGGTCTCCCTCTCAAGGACCTGGGCGTGGAGCGCTGGGTGTGCGCGTTCCAGGACCCTCAACTGGATGGAACTCATGCGGCCCCGGCCCCCCTCCACGAGGCGCCGGGCCTTCATGAGGGTCCTGGACCTCAAGTCCTCCCAGCGCTTCTTGACCTTCTGGATGGTGCGGGTTGCCACCCCCTCCGCGTTGATGGCAACCACACAGTCGGCCCAGATCCTCTCCCGTCCTTCCCTGTTGGCGCGGGACGATCCGAAGAGGGCATCATACTGCCCCAGGACTTGCTCCACCAGGACACCAACTTCGGTGGCAGTGAAGCTGGTGCCCCTCTGCCCCTCTGGCCGGGGGTTGCCACTGGGGTCAGATGTGGATGTGCCCGACATGGCAACCCCAGGGGCGGGAGTGGGTGGGCAACTGGGTCCTGGGGCTGGGCTGTGGAGCGATGTTATTCGAGTCGGGAGTCTTCTGTACCAGCAGGGGTGGACACAGCAACTGGACCCCTGCAGATGGCTGATGTGCAGGCACCAAATGGCAGGGCACGGTGGCAGCAGGCAGGCAGGCAGGCAGGCAGGCAGGCAGCAGCAGATGGCACGTGGGAGGCTGCTTGGGGCACTGGGGGGCAGTGATTCGGCCTTCTGGGCAGGAGCGTGGTCTTCCGTGTGTTTTCGCGTGGCCAGCTTGATACGGAGTGATTTGGCACGTGAAAATCCTGCACGTCAGCGTGAAAATCGAGGAAAGGCCCTTAGCGCGTAAGCGCGTCAGCACGCGTACGCGATTTCATTGGACCAAAGGCCCTTACAGCGTAAGCGCGTCTGTGACGTTTTGCGCACGGGCGTTGCCCTGGCAGGGCTTGGTGATCCCGCGTGCATTTATGTTCTGTATGTGCTTTTCGTGCGGTGCGTGTGTTTTCCATCCGTTGGGGTTCACACGCTATTACTTCACAGCGGGTGTTGGCTACGCGTTCTTCTACACGCAAGGCAGACGGTGAGTGGTACCCCGCTCCCCCAGGCCCGATCGCGTGAGAAACTTCACGCGAACCCTTGAAATAAACGTAGCCCGCTCCCCCAGGCCCGATCGCGTGAGAAACTTGACGCAAACCCCTGAAATACACGTAGCCCGCTCCCCCAGGCCCGATCGCGTGAGTAACTTCACACGAACCCCTGAAATACACGTAGCCCGCTCCCCCAGGCCCGATCGCGTGAGAAAGTTCACGCGAACCCCTGAAATACACGTAGCCCGCTCCCCCAGGCCCGATCGCGTGAGAAAGTTCACGCGAACCCCTGAAATACACATAGCCCGCTCCCCCAGGCCCGATCGCGTGAGTAACTTCACGCGAACCCCTGAAATACACGTAGCCCGCTCCCCCAGGCCAGATCGCGTGAGAAAGTTCACGCGAACCCCTGAAATACACGTAGCCCGCTCCCCCAGGCCAGATCGCGTGAGTAACTTCACGCGAACCCTGAAATACACGTAGCCCGCTCAATCGCTTGTGTAACTTCCCGCGCAACCCCAAAATACACGTGCCCCGCTCGCACAATTGCTGTATGTTGCCACTTTTGTAATGCGCAGGGACGCTACCGCCTGCCTTCGTGTGGCGGACGTGTATCGGCTTGTGCGTGTCTTTCGCTGTGCGTGGCTTTGCCCTATTCGATTCCATGAATACGTGTGGTTCGGGTGCGTGTGGGCGTTCCGTCTGCTTCCCTGAAGTACATCCCCAGTTACGCACTTGTTTTCGCGAGTTGTTCCCCATTCCGCGCGTTACGCCCCGTGTTCCGCCCACTTTCTGGTGTATGCGCCGAGGTTGTGCGCTTTCACTGTGCGCGTCGCGCACGCCTTTTGGGATGTTGCAGTGACGTGTGCGCCATGCACGGGTTTGGCGCACATCCCGTGGTAAACACGCGCAGGGACTTCCATGAATCGCACATTTTTTTCCGCTTGCGCCTGCTTGCGCCTGCTTGCGCGTAGATTTTCGGCGCACGTTTGTTCCATGAATCGGCCCCTAAATGTTTTGAAATATTTCTGACCAGTGTTTTGCAGCTTGCAGTCAAGGAAAGTGGGGGCAGTGAACATCATTGATGGTCCATTGATTAAAACATTTTGGAAGATATTATACATTCTAAAAAGTAGATAATTCGATGTTCCATTCTGCAGGAACCACCAGTGATGCTGTTGGGCTTAGGAAATGAGACGCTTGGCTTTTTGCACAGAAAGACTTCAAGACTTTGACACTGACTTTTATAGTGAAATCTACTATCACCAGGTGGGGGGGCAGAGACACCCCCCACCACACTCAATGTGGATCCAAAAGTTATGAAAACTCATGACCACTAAACAAGTACCCCACACTTTGCTTTACTTCTATACACTTTGTCTCAACATTTGGAGTCAAATCGTTGACATTCTTACATAGGATGACCGGAAATGTACTATTCAATGCAACCTAGGAATTTTAAATCTAGTCTGAAGACCGGCGGGGATAAGGGCAATGACAGTCACAAGCCACAGGCTGCTACTCTACTGAGCCCACCTGTGCGAGCCCTGCACCACGCAACACGTCTATTATCATTTCAACCGGGGCAGCAGCCTGGAGCAGCAAAGCCCAACAGGGTAAAGGGTGGCAGCTGTCACATTGCTTCAGGAGCAAGGGGTGATAGGTCGCCTTCCCTACACCAACGCAAGTTATTTTAAACAGAGTGGTTAATAAACCAAATTCAACACCAGATCACCCGCTCTGGTCAAAAAACCTTTGAGGCATTCATTATTAGTTGGGAGACTCCAATATCTTTGACTCTTGCTTGAAATCATCTGTGTTCATACCTGCAGTAATACATACTGTTGTTTCCCATTACCTATCTGTATGGAATTTGACATCTTGATAGGCCTGGTGGATCTTCACCAGTTAGATTGTAAGTGATTAGCGCAGTTTGTTTTTATAGATTTAGGTGTTTTTGTTTTTATACATTTGTCTTTTGAAAAACAAATTGGAAAATAAAAAGTAAATACCCGTGTTAATTAGATGTGGTTTATTAGGTGTGGTATGTGTAATCTTAAAATTACATAAGATTACCTTGGATTTAACCTGGTGTGATTTAGGGTCTTTAGGTAGGGGAAGGTGACCTATCACCCCTTGCTCCTAACGTATCAGTCTCCCACTGATAGTGCCGCCCACCCGATAACAAAAAACTGGGAGTACCCAATTTTGCAATACAAGCCACAGACTGTCAGAGTGAGCCAACTGCGATGATGCTGACAAGTGGTAAGCTCTGATCTTAGTCAGGCCCAAAATTGGTCAGTAGGTGCCAACTGTTTGAACTCATTACTTTTAATCAATGGACCGGATTATTGCCTCGACTAAGTGCCTGTGAAATTGGTGTTTACCCACCAGTTTTACAGGCACAATCATATTAAGATTGTGGTTACATTCTGGAATGTCAACTGACCTGGCAGCAGCTTAGTACAGCAGCTCATGCTCACTTACCTGTCTGTGGATACTGAAGTCACTACCCAGAACTTAGTACTTTGAATAAAAAGAAGATCGAGGTGCCTGAAAACCCCATACCAAAACATCCAAGCAAGGCAATGAGCTGGAGGACACCCCTGTATCAGTGACATCTATGCACTTTTATTGAGGTGTCCCAGGATGTAGGTGAAATGAAGTTTTCTCTGAATTAACTGACTTCAAAAGTTAACCTTCTGGAGAAATGGGTTGCAAAAGTGGAAACTGGAAACACAGCCTTGGTTTCAGAGGTGGTTTTGGAGCCTAGCATGACCCATGGGGTGAAACATCCAATTTAAAGAAACAGGACTTGAACTTGGAAATGGCACATAGAAACCTTAATCTTTTGTTGTTGGGAGTGCAATAAAATGCTGATTTGGACAAGGACTTGGATACGCGTGTCCTTGGGGTACTGGCTGAAGTGCTTGGGAAGAAGATTGTTTTTTCTGAGGATTTGGATTATTCATATAGAGCCAGTAAATTGGTTACTGGTAAATCACGACAGATCATTCTGGTGCTCACAAAGGTAAGCACAAAGGAAAACATTCTGAAGGCTGCAAGGGATAAAGGCAAACTATCTTAGGATAGAAGAGCCCTGGATTATAACCTGTATTATTCCAAGGAAATAGTGGAGAAGAAGAAAGCATTCAAGAAAGAAAAAGATTAGGCTGCAGAGAAAAACATTAAGGTCATCTTGGTGAAGCCTGCAGTTTATAAGTTATTTTTTGAAGGGGACATGAAGAGTACAATATACCCAGCAGAGACTGAACTGAAAACAAGAATCAACCAGGATTAACTATTCTACAGAAGGCCCCTATTTAAAAAAAAATATATTTTAAAAATATTATTCTCCTTGATTTCTCATTGGGCGTCATTACGACCCAGGCAGTATGGGGTTAACGGCGCCGGTAGAGCTGCCAGCACCGTTAACCCCCTACCGCCTCATTACGAGGTCTGCTCGCGGGGACCCGCTAAAGATGCCTGGTAAAACCAGGCATCCTTAGCAGGCCCTGCGAGCAGACCAGGATGCTAATAACGGGCCTGTCATTAACGGGCCCGTTGTTAGCATACTCCCCTTTCCCATTGAGCCCTATGGGGTCTCAAATGGGAATGGGGATGTACCGGGTCCGGGTTCCTTGAATGGGGAAATACTGGGCCCTCCAAGGTCAGAATGGCCCGGTATTTCCCCATTCAAGGAACCCAGATCCGGTACCCGGTATGGGGGTAGCCATGTCGCTAAAAACGCCATGACTACCTCCATACTCGGAATGAGGCCCATTGAGTCCATAATGTTTATTTAGCTAATATTATTGGTATTATTTTCAAGTTAATAGCATTATAATAGATAATTTGTAAATAAATTACAGTTGCTTATAACTGTTCCAATGTGTTTCGTGTACTCTTGACATATATTTGAAAACGTATGTGTAATTGTTAGCAGTATTGGGTCCCCTCCTCTAATAGGAAGTGAGAGTCTGAGTTGGAATGGTGGAGATCATTCTGGTGGGACCAGTAGGCCCGGACTAGGAGTGAGGGAGCAGGATAGAGAGTGGTGCGAGTGGAGCCCACATCACCACATGGAGGGGGCAGAGGAGAGAGGATGTGATGTGCCGGACAACAAATGGAGCGGTTCAGGAGGAACATGTGGGTTGTGCAGTCAATTCCTAGTTAATTAAAGCATGGGTCAGATGCACACGAGTGCATCTTGTACTAGACCATCACTGGGAGTATGAGGTAGGCACATAAGGTGGGTGTGGGCACAGCAGGTATGGGACCACGCTGGCCTACTTTCACTGGAGCCGTTGAGCCATTCGAGTTATGCCCCAATATGATCCTGTGCCACTTTGGGCCCTGTCCATCCAAACGATGAAACTGGAGCAATTAGGAACTAAATCACAGAAATGATGCTAGAAAGTTTGGGTTTAAGTTAGAAAATGTTTCTTCACTGATGGGCTAGAGAATGGAGAGAAAACATTTTGGGGAAGAAACAACAAGCATCGAAAACCGAGTGTTTTGTGGCCTCAGTGCTATATTCATATATTCCTAACCAATTATCTTCACAAGTGTCTATTGATAATGGGTGATTTTTGAGGTACTCATTCTATAGGTCCTATAGGACTCAATGGAAATTACAATTTACCGGTGCCTGACTTTCCGGAACGCCGGGGTTGTAATCCCTGGTGTTACTGGCAAGCCATGCATCAGTATATCTTACAAGTCCGGCGGGAAACTTGCCGGTAGCACCAGCAGGGTTACCACCAGACTTGTAATGTGGCCCAATGATGGAAGAATAGTATCACCATGAATGTACAGAATTCAATATGCAGTATTTGTAATGTTTATGCTCCTAATGGAGGGGATGGCTCATTCTTTGTCTCTCTGGCTCCGTTTATGCAGAATATGGCCCAAAATAACCTCATCTTGGGGGGAGATTTTAATGTGGCATTGGATCCACTATGGGACAGAAGTGTTAGCTCACTAGGTTCTGAGGAGGGGGTTAAATGTAGAGCCTTTACATTTCTTATGGTAGAGTTCAATTTATTAGATATATGAAGATTGTATCATCCATTAGACAGGCGCTACATATGTCATTCTTGGTGTCATAATACATACTCACGCATTGATCTGCTTTTAACATCAGGTATGTGCACACAAAATGAAAAAGTGGGGAAATCGGCAATATATTAATATCTGACCATGCACCAGTTTCAAATGAGTTGTCATTGACCTTCCCAATGCTGAAAACTAGCGTCTGTAAAAGGAACACTACATTGCTCGATGATGTAGAGACTGGGGACACAATTGTGGAGGAGGCTATGTTTTTGTTGAAAAAAACTGGACTGAAGAAGTGTCTGTGGAATCTGTCTGGGAGTCATTTAAATGTTACATGAGGGGTATGCTGATTGGCCTTTCAAGTTAAAAGCGAAAGACAAGGAGAAGGAAGAGAGGTTCTTAAAGGAAGACATGGATACAATTGAAGCACTATGTTTGATAAAATCAACTGCAGAATTACGTTCAGAATTAAAAGTCAAGAAAAGTAAACTTGAAAAAATGCTTTTCGAAAAAGCAGAGAGGCTACTACTCAGAACCAGATGCAATTACTACAAAGGGGGTGAGAAGTGTGGCCAGCTACTGGCACATTGACTAAGGGTAATGCAGAGTGAGAGAATGATCAGTGCAATTATGGGATCACATTTGAGCCAATGGAAATAAACAAGGATTTTAGAGATTATTACTCAAAACTGTATGCTTCTGAAGCAAGAACGAATGAAGAAGACTTGAAGGATTACATCGGAGGATGTTCTTTAAAGAAAATAGTTGATGGAAAGAGAATAGGTTTGGAAGCTGATATTAGTGTTGAGGAACTTAAGTGAGCTGCTTACCGACTGAATGTAGGGAAATGTCCAGGGCCAGATGGCCTACCGGAGGAATTGTACACAATTATGCCAGAAGTGGCATATGAACTACTGCTTGCAATGATGTTTTCTTCAAGGAATAAAAGTTTACTCCCATCCACTAATAGGTACGCCTCTATTTCTCTATCTCTGAAAAGAGGCAGACCCCCACTAGAAATGAGCAGCTATAGACCAATAAGCCTAATTAACACGGACAATAGAATACTGGCAAAAGCGCTGGCTATGTGATTAGAGGACAAACCTGAGATTATTTACCCTGAACAGGCAGCTTTTATTTAGGGGAGGCATGCATCAGAAAACATGTGCAGGCTGATTCTGACCTTATATGCGCCTAGGAGATTGACAACAGATGTGGTGGTTATTTCTCTAGATGCAGAGAAGGCATTTCATTGCATGGAAAGGAACTTCTTGCAAACGACTTTGAAAGGTTTTGGCCTAAGAGAAACTCTGCTTCAATGGATACAGCGGCTATACTCGAGACCCACAGTCAGTGTGAATATGAATGGTCTATAATCAGAGAGTTTCGAACTGGGAAGAGGGACAATAAAGGTATGTCCACTATCACTGTTGCTGTTCATCCTCATGATGGATCCTTTAGTTGAGAGGATCAGAAGGAATGCATTAATTAGATAAGTCCAATTTGGTGAAGCATCACAAAAACCATGCTTATATGCTGATGACATGCTGTTGATGACACGTGATGTAGCTACATCGGTTCCGGTGGCAATGAGACAAATCAACACATTTCACAACATCTCAGGATACCAGACAAACTGGGCAAAATCCGAAGCCGTGGCAGCATCACTGGGATTCACAAGTGGGCAACTAAGTAGCTGCAGTTTCAGTTAGTGTCCTGAAAGAATGAAATATTTGGGCATCTGGTTAACTAGAGACATGGATTGCATGATGGAAATGAATCTGAAAAGTATGATGGAGAACCTGAAAAAAGACATAGACAGACGTTCTGAATTAAAACTAAGCCTATGGGGGGGGTTAACGCAATCAAAATGATTATGGCCCCATGCATAAATGACATCCTAAGTATAATCCTGTCATCCACAAAGAAAAAGGAAATGAAAAAATTAGAGTGTATGGTACAGTCTTTCTTATGGGAAGGAAAACAACCACGCTTGAAGTTATGGACGTTGCAGCTGCCACCAAAAAGAGGAGGTTTGGGAGTTCCAGACTTTAAAAACTATCTTCTGGCTTTCATGGCAAGACACTTACTTCCATTCATTGATGATTCAATTGATGTTTGGGCACAAGCGGAGACAAGTAGATTTACGCCATTATCACTGAGGGCGCTTCTGGCATCAGTGTATGGAAATGGTTGGAAATGTTTTCCACCAACCAAATTCTTGAGGGAATGTGTGCATGGTCTGGTAATGTTGGCCAAAGGGAATGTGTTCTGATCCAAAAAGTCATCATTATGGCTTAACTCGAAGATTGAGATGGACGAAAACCGATGCTCTGGGTACATTGGTTCCTGTGTGATATCCGATGGCTTGGCGACCTATTTAAGGATAAAATGCGGCTCACTTTTAATAGTTTGATCACTGGAAAAGGGATGCAAGGCTGCACGTATGCAGAATATCAGAGACTAAAGAGGACAATTGGTGGGAGAATCCCAGATGGAAGCAAAGACTGCGCCGCATGGATGGAAGAATTCAAAATGTCTGGTCATATTGCTTCAAACATCTGCAAACACCTGGCGAAATACAAGGAGGTTAACGAAGATGGTCAAAAGCAATAGGTTCAGAAATGAGTGTGTGCAGCTGGGACAATATATGCAGGAATGATATGAGCCTGACATTGTTAAACCTTGGAGAAAATGCAAGGCAGATCAAAATTTTAAACAGAGTATACTGGACTCCTCTTAAACTCCATTCAAGGGGTTTGATAGCGTCTGAGGCATGTTGGAGGTGCAAGCATCTGGAGGGCACATTTGAGCATATGATGTGGCAGTGCAGCATTTTGAGGGTGTTTTGGCAAGTAATTGCAATAAAAATTAACAAGGTTTTGATGTTGGATATTGTTGAGTAGTGCTTGTTGGTGAATGTCGTGTGGTTGTGCGTTATTGGAAAGGAAGGAGATGTGTTGTGAAGTGGTTGTTTGTGAGTGAGAGACCCTGTGATATCATGTGGAATGTTGATGCGCGAATGCTGCATGAGTGTTCTACCTGATGTCAGTTAAGCCTGGGTGATGGGACCCAGTGGTTATCATTATATATAGCTTAATGTAACTATGTAATAAAATATATGTAAGAAGCCCAAGAAGACCCCTGAAGTTACATTATTACACTGGCGACGAGTATTACTGAAACAAAGAACCTGTGCAAAGAAGAAGACTGCTGAGGGGGGAGCAGCAGTGGAAGGCAAGGAACCACTGCCCCCCAAAGATAAGAAGTAAGTCCCATCACCCAGGGGTGCAGAGTGCGAGGGGCATAGATGTAAAGAAAGCCCCGGTGCAGGCCTAGGGCTCAAATAAAGAAGAAGGGGCAGCCCAGCGCAGGAGCAGAGGGGTTGAGAAGTAAAGAAAACCCAGCGCAGGCCCAGGGCACAAGTAAAGAGGAATGGGCAGCCCAGCGCATAAGCAGAGGGGTTAAGTCTTGAAGTGAAGTCCCAAATAGTAATGCAGGTCCCAAGGAGAAGTGTTGAAGCTTGAAGTAGAAGCTGCAGCAAAGTGACTGGGGAAGTGAAGTCCCAATAGCGAAGCAGGCCCCAAATGTTTGACGTGTGAAGCAGAGGCAGAGTGCAGTGTTATGAAGATAAGTACCTGCGCTGTGATATTTTGAAGCAGAAGCATGCTCCAGAGGGCAGTGTCCAGGGGGTTGTAAAGTGGAGAAAGCCCCAGCGTGGGCCCAAGGGTGCAGCGTGATGATGATAAGCACCTGCGCTGTGATATCTTGAAGCAAAAGCAGGCTTCAAAGGACAGAAGTAGAAGCAAACCGAAGGGAGAACTAAAGTGAGGAAGAAGGTCCCCAAAAGGAAGATTTGGGAAAGCAGATGCAGCGTGGTAACCAAAGGTGTGAAGAAGTCACTGCAATGTTGAGCCCAGTGAAGTTCCCATAGTGAAGGGAGGAAGAAATAAGTGGGAAGGACCTTTGAGCAATGAGAAATTATTGTTTTGTTTTGGCACAAGCGCTATAGAGCGAAGTGAAACAACATGACTTTGGGGGATTTTGTGCAGTATAGCTTCCCCAAACTTTCTCAGGCCAGTCTAAAAGAAGTGACGGGCATAAAGAAGGAGCACCATTATATGACGCGTCATCATATGCATGTATTCTTTAAAGTTATGAACTTTACGGATGATTTGTATTTCAAGAGAGTCATGTTATTAAGGCTATGTTAATGCAAGAAGATACTGTATTCTTATGAGGATGCAAATGATAGTGAGAATATGCATATGTGGTCTACAAGTATTGAAGTTTAAAAGTTACTGATTGAAGCCTAACTTTTTCAGGGTTTGCAGCTATAAATGGACTTTTATGCACTTTATAGAATACAGTTATTGTCTTAGTGGGAAAGTTGGAGGTGCATGATGAATGCATGGAGTTGCAAGAAAGAGAGCCTGAGTGGGCTAGAAGTAACCTTTTGAGGCATTTCAGGGTTATGTGGTCTAGTGCAACATGGACTTATAGAAGTTTAGAGGTATGCACATAAAGCAAAAGTAGGCTGCATGACGGCAGCATGGACTTTTAGAGATTCATAGATTTGCAGATTTTACTGTAATAAGATATTGAAATTCAAAATGTCCTATTTTAGAAGTGGGTCGCCATGGTTGAAGGTTGGTATGAAGTGCAAATATACCATAATTGTGATAGTGCAAATATATCAGAAGTGTGATAGTCGAAGTAAAGTGTAGGGATAACGTTCCCAATAGAGGAAGGTAGCGCCTTCCCTTTTTAGTGAAGTGTGAAGTGAAGAGTAGGGATAGCGTCCCCAATGGAGGAGGATAGTGCCTCCAATCAGCAGTGAAGTATAGGGATAGCGTTCCCAATATAGGAAGGTAGCACCCCAATCCTAAGTGAAGTGTGGGGATAGCATTCCCAATATAGGAAAGTAGCGCCTTCTATGAGAAGTGAAGTGAAGTGTAGGCATAGTGTCCCTTTCAACCTGAAGTGAAGTGTAGGGATAGTGTCCCTTTCAACGTGAAGTGAAGTGATGAGTAGGTATAGCGTCCCGCAGCAGAGTAGGGATAGCGTCCCGCAGCAGAGTAGGGATAGTGTCCCGCAGTGGAGGGATAGTGTCCCGCAGCAGAGTAGGGATAGTGTCCCGCAGCAGAGTAGGGATAGCATCCCACAGCAGAGTAGGATAAGCGTCCCGTGGCAGAGTAGGGATAGTGTTGCACGTCAGAGTAGGGATAGCGTCCCGCATCAGAGTAAGGGATAGCGTCCCTCATCAGACTAGGTGTAGCGCCCCAGACCGGTATAGGGATAGCGTCCCTGAGTAGAGTGGGGATAGCGTCCCTCATCAGAGATGGGGTAGCACCCCACAGCAATATAGGGATAGCGTCCCTGAGATATTTTCTTTAGAGTTGCATCTCTCTATAAAAAGATGCATGGTGTGGATGTCCTGTATGAGTGTCCTGTATTGTGTTGTGTTTCCCAGGCCAGTGGTGGTTGTCAAAAGGTTGGTGAATGTCGTGTGGTTGTGCGTCATTGGAAAGGAAGGAGATGTGTTGTGAAGTGCTTGTTTGTGAATGAGAGACCCTGTGATGTCATGTGGAATGTTGATGTGTGAATGCTGTATGAGTGTTCTGTATTGTCTTGTGTTTCCCAGGCCAGTGGTTGTTGTAAAAAGGAAAGGGATGTGTTGTGATGTGTTCGTTGGTGTAGTGTGGGAAAGGAAGGAGGTGTGTTGTGTAGTGCTTGTTGGTGAATATTGTGTGGTTGTACGTCATTGGAAAGGAAGGAAATGCGTTGTGAAGTGCTTGCTTGTGAATGAGAGACCTTCTGATGTCATGGTGAATGTTCATGTGTGAATGTTGTATGAGTGTTCTACCTGATGTCAGTTAAGCCTGGGTGATGGGACGCAGTGGTTATCACTATATGTAGCTTAATGTAACTATGTAATGAAGTATAGGTAAGAAGACCAAGAAGACCCCTGAAGTTACATTATTACAGATATCAATTACAATTATACAGCCATTATAATGGGGAGAGAGGATGTAATAGCTGACTTGTTACACCCACAGGTGCTAGTTCTTCAGAGCTTCTCTGATGGTGAAAACAATTCTTTTGCGAGAATGGAAAAATGAGCTAGCACCAGTCAATGCATGGCTTATCGATATGCAACGAATGTCATTAATGAAGAGGCTTATTCTGTACAGGAATAAGAAGAGAAACCTGCATGAAGGAATTTGGGGTAGGTTTTTGGAGTTGATTTAAATTGACTGCTTTTTATGTATGTAATCCATGATGTAGACTGTGACATTTTGTGAATACACAAGATTGTGGTGACTGACCTTTCTTGCCCAGTTCTTTGGTGCAACCATCTGATGTGGGAAAGTTAGCATTCCTGAAATGTTGAGCTTCATTTAAAGTGGGCAAAGGGCAGAGGGGGGAAGGCGGGGTGTCAGACTATGCGGGCCCCTCAAGCGGTCAGGTGCGCCTTGTCCTGTTGCCTGATATTGGCGGCTCACTATCCCCACATAAGGATTTGGAGTTAGCTGGAGTTCGAAACTGCTAACACTGAAACGTCCTTCTTTTAACTGTGTTATTAGTCCTTGTTCCTGGGGCAGCTGCTGAGGGCATAACGCTTCCTGAAGATCTGGACCTGGTATGACTGACCTGGTTTGGTTGCCTTAGCTGAGTTCTTTGTTAAAAGCATTTGAAGTATCTCGGCACAACCAGCTGTTTTATAGTGGCCTGCGACGGCAGATTGTTATCTTATATTTTTTAATTATTGGCGAAGTTAACAAATCGATATTTATCGAGCATTCAGTTAATATTTAACAAGGTCTGTTTCATTTTAATTGCAAGAGATGTATAGTATATAGTATTTTATTCTATTTTATTTCCATTGTATTTTCATGGGTTTATTGTTGAGCATATTGCACACTGCACTTTATTAAGCATATTGCACTTTACCACGACATTGACTAATTTACTTATTGATTGACCATGTCAAAAAGAAAGGCCTTGAACACACCACCTAATGTTAAGGATTGCACAAGAGCTGGCAGGTTTATTAATCGCATAGATAAGGGGAATGCAATGCTAAGTGAAACTGCGAGCTTGCTTTACGACATTGAGTCGCAGGTGACACATGCTACAGCAACCCAATCCAGGGAGAAGGCAGGTGGGAGAAGCGGGGTGGGGGCGGGTGTCATTTGACCACTAACTGAATAGCTATTGATAGTGATGAAGCGATATCTATTGTCTCAACTATTGACCCAGCTGCACTTGCTAACTTGAGGTAGAAGACTGACAAGGTCTCTAAAGAAGATATTCCTAAAATGGCACATGAAACCTGAGTAGATTAAACGTTCCACTTCCTGCCTTGGCCATCGTGGGGGCATACTCCTGTGTTGTGAAGTTCCTAATCCCTCTAAACTACAGTGGGGGAAAGACTTACAACATCCCCATGGATGTACATAGCCCCAAATAAAATACCAACGGGGGGTCGGGGTGTCCTGGGATTATTATCCCCCATTGGTGCTGCAAAAAAGGATTGCTGTAATTTACCCCTTGGAGTTTGCGATCTGAAATAGATATGCACCATTGTCTGGTCCAGAACTTGGTTCGAAGCAGGCTGCGAACTGTGATATTTTACTTGAGGAGGAGCCTAGCACTGTGGATATCTCACCACAAGCTGGTGGGGAAACTGCAGAACAGGCCAGTTCTAAATACTGTGCTAGTTTCAAGCACTCTTTAGCATCTATAAACCAATAACAGAAAGAGAATGAGGCCATGTGACAAAATTGAGACCAGGGGATGCTCGAGGGCCTACTCATACTTATCACACAACGAATGCAGAATGGGGGCACAAGCTTATCTATTCTAGTAGGGGTGAGAGAGGGTTTAGTACCTATTAATGAGAAAGTTAGTAGGAATGAGGGTTTTGATAAAGTTGCCGAAGTTATCAACACCCATGAGGCAAGGAATTACTCCAAGAGACAAATGGGAGATAGCAATCAATCACGCAGGGCAATGGGAGCCCTGCTTCATGAGTCAAGTACTCCAAAGAGTGTTCTTTATTGGATAGATGTTCCAAAACTCAAGAACCTCAAACATGAATCAGGACAGAGTCTCATTAAAATAATTACGCATTGGTTGAGAGTAAAATGGGCAGTTATTCCATCATACAAAACAATATATCCTTGCACAAGCAGATGTCAGGCCTCATGCCCAGGGATGTAATTAGAGTGCAGCTGGTGGAGGAGTAGTTAATCAATGGCATATTACTCATGGCCCACCCTTAGGCCTGGAAATTGCTATAAAAATGACCATGCCCAATCTGTCACTGGACACTCCAAGTATAGATATAGTAAGAAGAGATGCCACTAGCCATCTAGATTGACCCCCTCAAGTATCATTTGGACAACCATTAGCCAACTCGGAAAGGCACAACCCTATGAGCAAAGCATTGGTTCCCGTGAATCCAATACTAAAAGAACAAACTTTGAATAGTTGCCCCTAGTATTCCAGATATAAATGATCTGATTCCACCTATGGGTGGCATATCTTGCTTGACCTCTAATTCAGTCAATTTAGGATGTGCATTTTCTCCCAGTGAATCTGTGTTGGGGAATTTTGCATCCCAGTCCAGAAGTTACAACTTTGGTTAGTGGTTGTTAGGAAAGATTTCATAGTGTAGGTTATTTTCCTTCCATGTCGCAACCCCCAAACTTTTTGCTGTTGTTTTACACCCTGATCTAGACTTTGCCAGAGAAGCGCAGCCTTCCGCCGCACTCCTCTGGGCTTTCGCTCCATTCTTACGGGGAAACTTTCATGCCCTTAAGACAGTCAGTACCAGAAAACACTGTTTTTCGTAGTTCTTTTATCATGTTGCAGCTTTTGCGCAACATGGCACAAGAGTGCACCGTAACTTACATTACCGCACTCTTGGGTCTCTAGTCATTCTACAGGCCCTAGTAACTCTCGATGGAATTATAACGAACTGTGCAAGTATGTCACGGACGGGACTGGTGGCAGCGATCGTTTCTTTGTGTTTTGAACTCCCTTTTGCCCTGTTAACCACGCTTCTCGCGTTTGGCCAAAATGGGTGGCCTGGCTTCCAAAATGGCCATGCCACGAGGTTCTTTGTCCTGTCCGTTGACCGTCTCGCCCCTTCACCTTCCCCAGGTCGAGCCGACCCGGGGCCTTCCTTAATTGGGCATATACTTTCCCGGGAAACACAGATGCTTTCGCGGGCTTCTGCATGCCTTGTGTGTGCCTCCAGGATGTGGGCTGGGATGTCTGGTCCCAATACACATCCTGGGTGCCAGAGAGTCTAGTGTGTCTTGAATGCCTGGGACCACCGTGGTCCGTGATAGGTCCACATATGGTGTGAGTGTTTTGTGAGCAGATCTCCCATTGGGTCCTCTCCGTTTTGGCGCGAAGGATACTCTGGATAGAGGAGGCTGGAAACACCACTACCATGTCGATCTCCTGAGTTCTCATGAACGACGGATACAGGAGCCAAGTATCCTGCAACTAAGAGGCTGAACCGAGGAATCGCTGGTGACCCGCTGAAGGACTGCCCCTCTGCACTGCTGTCGCCCTGTGAGACCATTATGCCTCTGATCAAACGAGAAGGCCTGTACTGGTACTTCGACCCTTTGGAATAGTGGGAACAACTATTTTCGGCATCTTCATCATCTCCTGCACGTAAGCCTTCGGAAGCATCTCTGGGCCATCCAGTGGACTGACCAGCCTACCCAGGAGCCTTGCTCTGTCACCGCCGTCAGGTTGCTGCTGTATTCCGAGTCCATGACACTCTCACACGATGCTTTCGTGGGCTTCTGCATGCCTTGTGTGTGCCTCCAAGATGTGGGCTGGGATGTATGGTCCCAATACACATCCTGGGTGCCAGAGAGTCTAGTGTGTCTTGAGTGCCTGGGACCACCGTGGTCCGTGATAGGTCCACGTATGGTGTGAGTGTTTTGTGAGCAAATCTCCCATTGGGTCCTCTCCGTTTTGGCGCGAAGGATACTCTGGATAGAGGAGGCTGGAAACACCACTACCATGTCGATCTCCTGAGTTCTCATGAACGACGGATACAGGAGCCAAGTATCCTGCAACTAAGAGGCTGAACCGAGGAATCGCTGGTGACCCGCTGAAGGACTGCCCCTCTGCACTGCTG
Source organism: Ambystoma mexicanum (assembly GCF_040938575.1). Taxonomy (NCBI): domain Eukaryota; kingdom Metazoa; phylum Chordata; class Amphibia; order Caudata; family Ambystomatidae; genus Ambystoma; species Ambystoma mexicanum. The sequence continues at coordinate 824,005,597 of NC_090933.1, forward strand.
TCGCCCTGTGAGACCATTATGCCTCTGATCAAATGAGAAGGCCTGTACTGGTACTTCGACCCTTTGGAATAGTGGGAACAACTATTTTCGGCATCTTCATCATCTCCTGCACGTAAGCCTTCGGAAGCATCTCTGGGCCATCCAGTGGACTGACCAGCCTACCCAGGAGCCTTGCTCTGTCACCGCCGTCAGGTTGCTGCTGTATTCCGAGTCCATGACACTCTCACAGGATTCGTACACTTGGCATTCCCAGGTCTGAAGTGAGAAGTGTACATTGGGCTGAAATACACAGAGCCGCTTCGTTGCCCTGCTGTGGTAACAATCTGTGCGGGTTCACTGCATTTGGGACATCCTCAACTCTAACTTCTGCTGCCGCGGAATCTACACGACGCTGAGACGTACCCTGCTCGTATCTGAACCTACCAGCACTGAAACTGACGCAGAGAAGCCTGGGTCTGCCTGCATCGGGGACCAGTGAGTAGCAGCGCTAGGAACCGGTCGCCCTCCTGCAGTAGCCTGTAGCTTTTCCTTGCAGTGTTAAACATCACGCTTTTTCGCACTCACGCTCTGCTTCTGTCCGCAAGTGAAGGCTGCCTTGAGTAGCAGAGATCTGTTCGCCATCCTTTGTTCAACGCTCTGAACTGCCTGATTTCCGTGAAGAGACTCCCCTTGGCCCGGTGGCACCAGCGTGTGCAGGTACTTTTGCGCACTAAGCTCCACTCTTCGTAGGGCTCGGACTTCCTTCTAGTTAGGAGGCCTCTGAAGGCGAACTGGGTCTAACGATTACTTGCACTGCCTGTTTTCCTCCCCATCTAGGTGGTCTGCATATTTCGTGCTTGTAAGTCTTTAGACCCTTCGGTAATTGTATATATATAGTATTTGTTTGTGATGTGTTGGTTTACTTGAGTTTTACCGTGATTATTTACTATGGTCAATGTTACAAAGGCCTGGTAATAAATGTGTCTATATTTTTAATATAACACCTGCTTGGAGTAATTTGTAAGCGTCCTTGCTTTGTGTGCTCATTGCGGGCTTTCAGTCACCCTCACCCCTCTTGAGACCTTGGGCCTCATTACAACCCAGGCGGTAAGTTCCCTACTTTACCACCATGGTGTAAACTCTGTTTACACCATGGTGGATGGCGGATTTACCGCCCCATTCCAAGGTGAGTGGGGCGGTAAATCCCTATTCCCCATTTACCCTTCCCCATTCCCATTTTTGCCCCATAGGGCATAATGGGAGTGGGGAAGGCGCTAATTACGGCACCGTAAATTATGGTGCCGTAATTAGCACCAAGGCGGGTAAGCGCCTTGCATTTTAACGCCTGCTAAAAGCAGGCGTTAAAATGGTAATCAGGCGTTAAGGGTTAACGGCGCTGACGGCGCCGTTAAACCCTTAACGCCTGGGTTGTAATGAGGCCCCTAGTCTTGACCGCCGCCATAGCTACCCTGATTGGTCTGGCTTGTCCAGAGGTTACCCAGTTCCAAGAAACTAGGCTGGCCTTATGAACCTCTGCCCCTCCAGGACAGAGTTCAGAAATCCATCTTAACAAATTGGTGTACAGCAGTGGGATACGACTGAAGGTATCCAGTGTTGCGCACGAGCGAAGGCATTTCAAGTTATTCCTACCAGGACACGTAGTGAATTGTCAAAGTATAACTTTTAAAAGGCCATAGTCCTATCTAACAGTATGGAAACAAATACCTTGTTAACTTAACTAAATCCGAAACATTGGAAAAGATGTGCGTTGAGAGAGGCGTCTCCTCTCAAGGCACTAAATTGGATATGATCCAAAGAATCGTGGCGTGGCAAGAAGCTCAGCTTGACGCTATAGCTTCCGAGGACAGTGCATAAGGAGGTGTGGCTGCTCTCACTGGTAGAACTGACAGTTCTGCCGCTGCACTGGTCCACAGCAACCATGAGGTCAGAGAGGATGAGATGTCTAATGTTTCCTCTGCCAGTGTCGATAGGGAAGCCATGCTTGAATTCAAGAAGCAAGAGCTGCTGTTTAGGCAGAAGGAGCTTGAGTTCAATATGGCCAAACTCCAGGAAGAGCTTGAGTTCAATAGGGTCAAGCAAAAATCGAACAGGCAGAAAAACAGAAAGACAGGGATCACCAGTTGTACTGGCCAAGCCTCAGGTTGCAAATGGATCCAAGGGTCCTAGACATGGGTCTGGGGCCTCCTCTCATCCAAGGTTTCCAAAAGATCTGCTCAGTGTGTATGAAGAAAAGAATGACATTATGGACTGGCTGAATGTGTTTGAGTATGCATGTGAAGTTCAACAAGTTGACAATGCTGATAAAATTGCCTGGTTACTCAGCAGACTGCCCCATTCTGACTGCAGTGCCATTATGGAAATGTTGAAGGCTGAGCGAGCAGATTTTGCAATGTTGAAGCAACCTCTCATTTTAAAGTTTGAAAAGACTCCTGCCCAATATTTAAAACGATTCCGAGAGTATAAGAAAAAAGAAGGTGGTACTTGGGTATCTTATGTAACCGAATCCTTAAAAAACGTGACTGGCTGGGTCGAACGTTATAAGGTTTCTACCTTTGAAGGTATGATAAGTCTTGTCATGCTGGAACATATTTTTGCATCTTCTTCCCCTGAGCTTAAGCAGCATTTGGCAGATTCAAAGGAGATAGATCCAAAGAAACTTGCCATAGCAGCAGATTTATGGGTGTCACATCGAGTGTCCCATAAGGACAAAACTCATCCTGGTAAGCAGGAGGAAGGGAAAACGTCCAAAGATAAGCGGGGTGGAGAATCTGATAAATCTTCTTCTCAAAAGGGCCACAAAAAGAAAAATAAGGGTAAGACACAAGAGAACTCACAGGTTAGTGGAGGTCAGCCTCCAAAACAGAACTCTGGTTATAATAAGCCTCCCTATGTAAACAGGCCCAATGGATATTGTTTTGCTTGTGGAGCAACTGACCACGTGAAGGGGGATCCCCGGTGTAAGGTTAAACGTTTGGGGGTCCACTCCGCTAATCTGGCCTTCTCCTCCTATGAGGAAGAAGAGATTACAGGAGCATCCTTCTCCTCAGACTCCTTCCCCAGTGGGATAGAAGCTGAGGTAGTTTTAGTTTCCCTAGGTTCCTGGGAGCCTAAAGTCGCAGAGGCTTATGCTAGGATTCCAAATAATATCAAGCACTACTTTAAAGACAGTGCGCTGATCAATGGAGTAGATACTCCAGCTCTTAGGGATAGTGGGTGCAGTCGAACTGTAGTGGATTCTACCTTGGTAGACTCAGAGGAAGTTGCCAGAGCTACTCTGATGCCCACTAAGTTGGCTGACGGCCCACCTCTCATGTTTCCCATAATACCTGTAAATCTTACTTTAAATGGTACAGCAATCCGGATTCCAGTGTGCATTCAGAGAAACGTCCCAGGAAAGGTCTTGTTGGGCAGCGATCGCGGAGCTTTAGGGCTCGTAGGAGACACTGCTGACAGACCCTGCACACGGTCTCAAACACGGGCAGCATTGGCCAAGACCAATGCACTGCCCCAGCCAAAGGGGAAACCCAAGGCTAAAGGAGTAAAGAAACTAAAACGAGGGAAAGAAAATATTCCCCCGAACTCACCTACCACTGCCTTGGAGGAAGTTGGTCAATCGACCGGACCTGACGAGGAGGCGGCGATACCTTAAGTATTTGACCCCAATGACCATCCGGAACTAAAAGACTTGTTAGTAGAAGGTGGTCCTGACAGGGAAGAATTTAGTAGAGGCCAACGTGAGTGCCCATCTCTGGAAGTCCTAAGGAGACAGGCCTGCTTCCGGCTTGAGGGTGAACCTCCTGGGAAGCATCAGATTTATTGGGAAGGTGGACTCCTGTATAGTGAGTCCACAGAGTCTACAGAAGGAGACCATAGGAGGTTGGTGGTTCCCCTTGCTGTAAAACCCTTCCTCCTGCAGCTGGCGCATGAAGTGCCCCTTGCTGGTCACCTTGGCATTAAGAGGACCAAGCAAAGGTTATCCATGCACTTCTACTGGCCCAAGATGGGGGTGCAAGTAGAAAGTCACTGTAGGAGTTGTGCCTCCTGCCAGTTATCTGGTAAGAGTGGCTCAACAATCCAAGCTCCATTGGTACCGCTCCCAGTTGTGGGAATACCATTTGAAAGGGTAGGGATCGACGTCATTGGTCCCCTTGACCCGCAAACATCGTCAAGCAATAGGTTTATCCTTGTGCTAGTCGACTATGCTACCAGATATCCTGAGGCCATCCCATTGAAAACTGTAACTGCCAAGTCAGTTGCAAAAGCATTACTTGACATCTTTACTAGGGTTGGCTTCCCTAAATAAGTTGTGTCTGACAGAGGGAGCAACTTTATGTAAAAGTATATGCAGGCTATGTGGAAAGAATGTGGGGTCACCTACAAGTTCTCTTCTGCATACCACCCCCAGACTAATGGTCTGGTGGAACGGTTCAATAGAACGTTAAAGAGCATAATTGGGGCTCTGGAAGAACCTCAGAGAAGAAAATGGGATCTTCTTTTACCATGCTTACTGTTTGCCTACCGAGAGCTACCACAGGAGGGTGTTGGCTTCAGCCCCTTCGAACTTCTGTTTGGTCACCCTGTGCGGGGACTCTTAGCCATAGTCAAGGATAGATGGGAGATGCCCACTCCGCCTATTACTACCAACGTAGTCGACTATGTGTTAGGGCTCAGAAAACGGATGGTACTTCTGATGGGTCTGGCTAGTGACAAGTTGAAGGCAGGACAAGCGCTGGTGAAACATTGGTTCGACCAGAAAGCTTCGCTCATCAACTTTACACCTGGTCAGCAAGTCCTGATCATGAATCCCATAAGGCCTAGAGCTTTATAGGACAAATGGTCAGGCCCTTACACAGTGGTGGGGCCCCTGAGTGAGGTTAACTATTTAGTGGACCTTGGAAGGCCTGGACAGGCTCCAAAAGTGTTCCATGTAAATAGGCTGAAGGCTTTCGTCCCAAGAGTCGAAATCGCAGCACTGCTACTGGCTTCAGATGTTGATGAAGAGGAGTCTGAACCTCTCCCCGACCTGTTCCAAAGCGGTCATTCAGATAGCTCCTTTGAGGGTGTCCGAGTGGCCCCTCACCTGACTTCTGATCAGCAGGCTGAGGTGAAAAGTTTGCTTAGGCAATTTTCCTCCCTGTTTTCGCAGTCCCCTGGTTTGACACCTTGGTGCAAACATAACATAGACACAGGAGACAGCGTTCCTACCAAAAGTAGAGGAAACAGGATGTCAGACAAAGTACGGTCTTACATTAAGACGGAGGTCAAAAAAATGTTAGATCTTGGGTTGATTGAACCCTCTAGTAGTCCTTGGTCCAGCCCTGTGGTTTTGGTTCCAAAAGCAGGCACTTCTGAATTGAGGTTCTGCGTGGATTACAGGGCTATGAATGCTGTCACCAAGAAAGATGCACACCACTTGCCTCGAAAAGATGAGCTGGTGGATACCTTGGGTGCCTCCAAGTACCTCAGCATGTTTGACCTCCATGCGGGCTATTGGCAAATAGCCTTAGCACAACATGCCAAGGAGAAGACAGCGTTTTCCACTCCAGACGGTCTTTACCAATTCAGGGTAATGATGTTCGGGTTGAAGAATGCACCTGCCACTTTCCAGAGGCTTGGGAATCATGTGTTGAATGGGTTGGATGAATTCTGTCTTGCATATCTGGATGATATAGCAGCTTTCAGTGCCACCTGGGAAGACCATGTGCAACACCTCGGGATTGTGCTACAGGCTCTTCAGAAAGCACACTTGACCATAAAGGCTAGTAAATGCCAGATTGGACAAGGATCATTGGTTTACCTTGGACATGAAGTAGGTGGAGGGAGGATACAGCCTCTTCCCAGTTAAGTACAAGCAGTACAAGACTGGCCTACCCCCACTGCACAGACCCAAGTGAGGGCCTTCTTAGGACTCACGGGGTATTACCGCAACTTCATGGCAGACTCAAGGCTATAGTACTTTATTGGTACAGGAGTATACTCCTGTCCATAGATTAGTGTATAGGTTGGTCTGTTAAGTGGTGGATCCAAACCTGAGGAAAAAGGTATATTAACCTCTCACTGTGCTAAGAAAAACCAGAGGGTAACAAACAAGGGTTTTATTTGCTAATCGTACAGGTAAATATTCAGTACATAAAGCTTAAAAGAAGGTTTTGAAAAATGCAACATATATGAACAAAAGGTAAAGACAACATATAATACCATCAATAAATACTCCGAAAAAGGGAGAGAAGTGCAGTATTTACAACAAAGTGAACAAAAAATGCTATATTAACAATATACAGATCAATCTTGAGCAAAGGTTTTTATCTTTCGTTTTTTGCATAACAGTGTACCAATTCATGTGAACACACAAGTCCTTTGTGAATAAATCCCAAGGTCAAACAAGTGAAAGGCGAGGAAGGCTATACCATTGCCCAATTTCATAAGGGTATCCTTGTTAAAGGAAAGTCTCTTAGGTATTGCTTTACAACCGTATGTGTTTCCAGGGTCCTATGAAGAATAAGATATCTTGATAGCCAACGTGGCAGAGACTGAGTGAACAGAGTCTGATTCAGGTGGGAACAAATGCATGTGGCTGTTCCTGGATTGACACGTTTCGGTGGAAGTGCATTAAGGTAGCGTCTGCCTTCTTCAGGGCTCCGTAGGGGTGACCCTGCAATGTGGATAGAGTACTATGGCACCATAGCTGCCCCTCTGACTGCCCTCACCACTCCGAAGAAACCCTAGAAGGTAACTTGGACCGACAAGTGTGAGAAGGCCTTCAACGGCTTAAAAGACTCCTTGTACCAGGTCCCTGTCCTCAGGGCCCCTGATTACCAAAGACCTTTTATTGTGCAGACAGATGCCTCTGACACTGGGATAGGAGCTGTACTATCGCAAGTAGATGAGAAGGGTAAGGAACACCCTATTGGTTTCATTAGTCCCCAGCTTAAGGACAGAGAGCTCAGATGGTCCACAGTAGAGAAAGAATGCTTCTTTGTTGTGTGGGCCCTACGGAAGCTGAGGCCCTACCTCTATGGGACCCACTTCACTGTGCAAACTGACCATAAACCCTTAAAATGGCTGATGAACATGAAGGGAGAGAATCCAAAGTTGCTTAGGTGGTCCATAAGTCTACAAGGCTTTGACTTCACTATTGAGCGTAGGCCAGGTGTCCAACATAGCAATGCTGATGGGTTGTCCAGATTGTTTAACCAACCTGAACAAGAGACTCATCCATGGATGGATTAGTTCCCCCAGTCCTTAGTCTGGGCGGGGCGAGTGTTAGGAAAGATTTCATATTGTAGGTAATTTTCCTTCCATGTGGCAACCCCCAAACTTTTTGCTGTTGTTTTATGCCCTGATCTAGACTTTGCCAGAGAAGCGCAGCCTTCCGCCGCTCTCCTCTGGGCTTTCGCTCCATTCTTACTGGGAAACTGACATGCCCTTAAGACAGTCAGTACCGGGAAACGCTGTTTTCCGTAGTTCTTTTCCCATGTTGCAGCTTTTGCGCAACATAGCACAAGAGTGCACCGTAACTTACATTACCGTGCTCTTGCGTCTCTAGTCATTCTACAGGCCCTAGTAACTCTCAATGGAATTATAACGAACTGGGAACTGGTGGCAACAATCGTTTCTTTGTATTTTGAACTCCCTTTTGCCCTGTTAACCGTGCTTCTCGCGTTTTGCCAAAATGGGTGGCCTGGCTTCCAAAATGGCCATGCCACAAGGTTCTTTGTCCTGTCCGTTGACCGTCTTGCCCCTTCACCTTCCCCAGGTCGAGCCGACCCGGGGCCTTCCTTATTTGGGCAAGTACTTGCCCGCGAAACACATATGCTTTCGTGGGCTTCTGCATGCCTTGTGTGTGCCTCCAAGATGTGGGCTGGGATGTATGGTCCCAATACACATCCTGGGTGCCAGAGAGTCTAGTGTGTCTTGAGTGCCTGGGACCACCGTGGTCCGTGATAGGTCCACGTATGGTGTGAGTGTTTTGTGAGCAAATCTCCCATTGGGTCCTCTCCGTTTTGGAGCAAAGGGAACTCTGGATAAGAGGAGGCTGGAAACACCACTACCATGTCGATCTCCTGAGTTTTCACGAACGACGGATACAGGAGCCAAGTATCCTGCAACTAAGAGGCTGAACCGAGGAATCGCTGGTGACCCGCTGAAGGACAGCTCCTCTGCACTACTGTCACCCTGTGAGATCATTCTGCCTCTGATCGAACGAGAAGGCCTTTACTGGTACTTCGACCCTTTGGAATAGTGGGAACAACTATTCTTGGCATCTTCATCATCTCCTGCACGTAAGCCTTCGGAAGCATCTCTGGGCCATCCAGTGGACTGACCAGCCTACCCAGGAGCCTTGCTCTGTCACCGCTGTCAGGTTGCTGCTGTATTCCGAGTCCTTTACACTCTCACATGATTCGTACACTTGGCATTCCCAGGTCAGAAGTGAGAAGTGTACATTGGGCTGAAATACACACAGCCGCTTCGTTGCCCTGCTGTGGTAACAATCTGTGCGGGTTCACTGTATTTGGGACATCCTCAACTCTAACTTCTGCTGCCACGGAATCTACATGACGCCGAGACGTCCCCTGCTCGTATCTGAACCTGCCAGCACTGAAACTGACGCGGAGAAGCCTGGGTCTGCCTGTATCGGGGACCGGTGAGTAGCAACGCTAGGAACCGGTCAACCTCCTGCAGTAGCCTGTAGCTTTTCCTCGCTGTGTTAAACAGCACGCCTTTTTCACACTCGCGCTCTGCTTCTGCCTGCAAGTGGAGGCCGCACTTGAGTAGCAGAGATCTGTTCGCCCTCCTTTGTTCACCGCTCTGAACCGCTTGATTTCCTTGAAGAGACTCCCCTTGGCCCATTGGCACCAGCGTGTGCAGGTACTTTTGAGCACAAGGCTCCACTCTTCGTAGGGCTCGGATTCCTTCTAGTTAGGTGTCTTCTGAAGGTGAACTGGGTCTAACGATTACTTGCACTGCCTGTTTTCCTCCCCATCTAGGTGGTCTGCATATTCCGTGCTTCTAACTCTTTAGACCCTTCGGTAATTGTATATATATTGTATTTGATTGTGATTTGTTGGTTTACTTGAGTTTTACTGTGATTCTTTACTATGGTCAATGTTACAAAGGCCTTGTAATAAATGTGTCTATATTTTTAATATAACACCTGCTTGGAGTAATTTGTAAGCGTCCTTGCTTTGTGTGCTCATTGCGGGCTTTCAGTCACCCTCACCCCTCTTGAAACCTAGTCTTGACCGCCGCCATCGCTACCCTGATTGGTCTGGCTTGTACAGAGGTTACCCTGTTCCAAGAAACTAGGCTGGCCTTCTGAACCTCTACCCCTCCTGGACAGAGTTCAGAAATCCATCTTAACAGTGGTATGTTCCCATAGGACTTAATTGCCAGAGGAGCTCCTGAAGTTCCTCCTCCACTGGGGACTGGGGTGCATATTATATCATGGAATATAGCCGGGTTCAATAATATTGAACTGACAATGACTGGCTTGAATTTGTTTGTACCTTCAGGCTTATTAGCCTACAAAAGACTTGTGTGTTTGGAAGTTCCCCATTTACAGGGGTATTCCACGTTAGCTATTCCAGCCATGCAAGGTGAAGGCGGTACTTCCAGTGGTGGGGTTTTAATATGGTTTGATGTTACCCTTTTCTCATCCATAAGAGTCATGAGAATGGATCCAATGATTTTCTGGAGCTCAAAGTGAAACTCTATGTGGTGGAGAAGCCCTCTTTGGAAACATGTACAATCAACAATCAGGGACGGGTGTGTCAGGCTATTTGCCCTTCTACAAGAGAGGATCAAAGACTGGAGCGCAAACTGTTCTGGCCCCATTAGGAAAATGGTCTTGGGTTATTGTAATCTGCAATTTGAACCCTTAGATATATAATGGCAGGGGTCTTCGATGAGGGGGATTAATTTTGGGGTATTCATGAGCTAAACGCCTGCAAATTCAAAAGACAATAGAGGAATGTAGCAGAGGTAGCTGGCTGGATAATGACATCACGCCCATAGGCCTGCAACAGCAGGTTTGCAGGGGATACTCCTGCCAGGATAACTTTTGATAGTGGTTTACGAAAGAGCAGGATTGACTATATTCTAGTTAACCTTGAAGCCTTGCTTCTAATCAGGGATTTTGTAATATCCCTGTGAATAGAGAGTGATCACCATCTGTTAATCCTGGTGGTCGATGTTGCCTTTTTTGGAGTAGCTCCCAAATCTTCAGTGAGCTTGAACACTGCTATATCTGTAACTGGCCATGCAAGACGCAGCCTTAAGTGGAAACGCCTGGACTTGGATAAAGTAATACTGCAGGCTTACGAATGCAACTTGCCAGCATTAGGGTGCTAATTTGTATTCAACTAGTGGTACCCTATTGGGGCTTTAACTACTCATGAGAAACTTGCTAGAACTCTTTTTGTTTAACTAACCTGGAAAAGGCGTTTCCCACCAATGACAGGGTGGGTCGCTCTGGTTCGACGGGGACTGCCATTGGTCCAAGAATATGCTGATGAAGAAAGCCAAGTAGGATGACAAGGAGTTCTTACTGGCACTCCGTGAGGCAAGAAAAAACTATTGCTTGCTCATGAAAAGGAAGAAAACAGCCTGGGTGGAGGAGTTTGGAATTCTTTGCTAGGAGCAATTAAAAATGGTGACCCAATGGAATTTTGGTAATTAATGGCTTCTGCCCTCCCGACCGACTGTAACTCCCTCCAGGTTTGCATACAGGAGTCAATATGGGTTGATTACTTTACAGCCCTGTATCATGAAACTAGCACTTTTGTGAATCACGTCCTAGAGGGAACCGAGAGTATCCACATGGGTATAACAAGTAACTATATTCCACTGGCATTGACCAGGGTGGATGTTAGTCTACCTTTCAAAAGCTAAAAATCAGGAAAGGTCCCGGCCCGGATAAAGTCCCTGTTGACTTTTATGCTCAGGAGACTGGAATTTGGATTCTGTATCTGATGAAACTGTTGGTTCTCAGATATGATGTTGTACCTGCCTCCTGGACCTGTGCTTAAATCATGCCTCTGTTTAAAAAGGCTCCAGGGATTTGCCCAGTAATTACGGTCTGATTTCCTTATTAGAAGCAAGCTGTGTAGCTTTTGTTGCCCACTCCTTGAGGCAATAATAATTTTCCTTCTGCAACACTTCTACTTGAATTTTCAGGGGTGCATGTGCTTTACACCCTACCATTCATTCCTTCCATGCTTCTCCTGTAAATATTTGTCGGTATAGTAGCAGGTGTGGTCTTTCCTAGCATCCTGGAATTCCTCCTATTTCCCTCTTCTTTCCCTCTTTCCTGTCTTTGGACATTGTAATTCCTTCTGTGTTTCTATTCTGTCCTCTCTTTGTTCAGACAACCAGGAACATATGCTATCATCTTATCAGTATCAGTGCTCCAATAATCATCTATACTCTCTTGATGTAGCTCTCTTCATATGGGAACGTCTTCTGCGATATCCATCTTGGCTCCTTGTTGTGCAGAGTGACAGATTCATGAGGCATTGTACTCTGGCTGTTGGGATTTCAGTTGCTATGAATGTTCTGGAAGTACCCATGGCATAGGGGATGAGACAGCTTAGATAGCAACTTTCGTTCATTATCTCTCTCTTCACCTTAGTCATGTGCTTGTACCACACGTTATTATACACGTGCTAGGTATGAAGTTACATGTTCAAAATCTATATCTGCACTTCTCGGGCAGCACTGGTTACGCACGAGATATGGCTTCAATGAGAGCAGGAATTGGGGTTGTATTAACACGTACCAAAGCATGTGCATGCAATAATACAAGCATTTGTAGTGCAAAGAGGGTAAAGAGATAGAGACAACAGAAAGCACAACATATCAACACAAAGGCTTGTCACAGTTTCCATATTTTGTAATGCTGGATGCCTTCTAAATTGTCCATAATGTTCATGAGACCACTTGAAAAAGTCTTTGAAATGAACCATTACTATTTTGTTGTGTTAGTTAAGCTCTCCTGCAGTGATACTGAGTCAGTTCAGCAAATTCAATCGCTCCCAGACAAGCCACACTTTTGGCACTTTTAAGTAATGCAATAACAGGTTTAACGCCTTGAGTAAATATTGGGTAAGTGTGTGCTAAATAAGGAAGGAAAGCATAAGAGAACACCTTAGATGGAGTCATCTGTTGTGATATGCTCCAAGCAAGGTTGGAAAAGTGCTCCTTAAAGGTTGTGCGGGTATAGAATCATGAGCCATACTTTCACAATGATTACCTATGTAAGGAAAGGTCAGTGTACCTAATCTAAATTTTCATTCAGTTCATGTCTAGCTCTAGTCATCGACCGGGTTTGCATCCGCTGAAGTGTCTATTCTTCTTGCTTTTCTTCTTCTTGCATCAAATCGTCTATGTATTGGGCCGAGGCCGTCTCACCTCTGCAGGGCTTGATGTCTCCAAGGTAGTTCCACGCCACATTTCTCACAACCTTTACAGCCTTGTCTGTTGCTCATTCTACAAAATAGGGGCCCTCAAACCTCGACTTGTACCAGGACCGAACAAAAGAGGTGGTTGTTTAAGCAGGTCAGAGTCTGTTACTGGTGTATTATCTTCCTCATCCTTCTCCGACCCTCCCCAACCCCATATGAATGAAGCTTTTGAGAGATAAAAGAAGCACTAGCACTAGCCACCACTGAAGTGAGGTAATCGTGCATTTCATCACCTAAGACAGTGGCTGTACTCTGGGAATTTTTCAATGCTCTAGTGGGAGGAGCAAGTGGGAGCCACATGAGTCATCCTGACACCACCTCATGAGTGGTTAAATGGTGGTCGGATCCAGGTTGATTGCGCAATAAGAACAAGGCTAGGGGTAGGCAATATTTCTTTTATTTTGGCTATTTTTTCCTAGAGCAAGCCACTGTGGCATTCAAAAATCCAATTTGCATGCTGGTGATAAGCGCAGAAAACCTATGCTCAATGCCCAGCAGGGCTGTGATGTGCTCAAAAGTTTTTTTTTTTTTTTACAAAATGGGGCCCGTTGTCTGAACACAGGACCTCGCACACCCCCCATTATGGGGCTACCGAGTGTGAGAATGGACCAACTTTGATTAGTTGAGAAAAAGGGCATACCATTACGATCAAGTAGCAGTAACCGTGCCAATTTGGATCATGTCAAAATAATCTACATGGAGATGTTGAAAAGGCTGCATTGACCCATTTACATACAATACAAGTATCCATAAAATTGCTGATATATTTGGCCAGATTGGGACAGAACCAATCTTCTCCAATATGTATAGCAACAACAACCGTACTAATGTGAGTGGGGTAGTATGGCTGTGCAAGCACAATATGCAACAATGTTGCAGGAATAACTAGTTTCCCTGTGCTCTCCTGTCGCCACAATGCATCTGAAGGGGATATTGAACATCCTCTCTCCACCCAAAATTATTTCTCTTCAATGGGTGCTCTCTCCTGAAATCCCACTATTTGGGTAACAGGCAATGAAATATACCCTTCCCTCAATATCATGTTCCGCACACGCATGCGTGTGTTTAATGGGGTATCAAACTAATTTATTTCTGTAAAATATGCTGTTCGCTTTGCTTTTGTGTCTGTAACTTTATCGCCACAGGAGATCATGCCCTCCCTCTGTGTGTGTACCTGGCACTTCACAACCACTATTGCTGATGGGAGTTGTAGTGCGTCGATGAGTCTGGCCAATAGGGGTGAGTGCTGCACTGGTGTGCTGTCAGCACCTTGGTAGCCCCACTTTTCCAGCATGACAGTCTGGCGTGTAATATGGATGTCACATAGGCAGAGTCAAGATTCGCTTCTAGTGCCATTATAAGAGCTACTTATTCTGCCCCTTGCACTGAAAAATTGTAACCTTGCACTCGCCACTACTTTTATATTCACTACTGCTGTCTCAGTATGTCTCTCCCCTGTCATCTGGTCTATAGTTAAATACCCGTCAATAAAACCACCTCCCCTCCTTCAAGGGCATTCTCTCCTACTCTGGGGATGTCGTCATAATGTTCTGTATATGTAGTGCAGTTGTGTGCATAATCTCCCTCCTCTACTGGTTCAGCTATAAACATTGCTGGGCTTACAATTCAGCACCTCACTCTTATTATTGCTGGATTCAAGATGATTAGCTCGTATCCGGATGCTCTATGCGTGATGAACATGCTCTTAGGCTTTTCAAGAATAGCAAAAAGGGAATGTTCCTAGTAAAGTGTGGTACTGCACCCCGTTGTGATACTCACAGATTTCTTCACTGCAAATGCAGCAGCAGCCAATGCTTGTTCTCAAGGATAGTGTCCTTTCATTACTGGTAGACAATTACACTATAAATCACACCATTGGTTTATGTCCTAAGGTTGTCTTCTGTGTGAGCACCACCATCATCACTACTCCATTGGAGTGTGAGAACAGGTTTAATTCTTCACTGTAATCCGAAATCCCTGACACTGGGGATGTGCATATTGCCCCTTTCAATATTGTCCCTTTCAATTCCTCAAATGCTCCAGTCATCTCCTGTGTCCATGCAAAGTTACCATCCCCCCTCTGGGCCTCCCAGAGCCCACCTAAAAGGGGGTTTGTGTATGTGCTATAATACAACACTGATGACCTGCAATAATTAGAGACCTTGGCTCTTTCTGGGGGTTACCTCCCTACCTTCCTGTGATATTAACTGTCCAATGTACAACACCTCACGTTGGCAATATTGCAGTTTCGTCTTGTCATCTTGTACCCCTTTTCTGCTAACACAGTCAACAACTGCACTTAATTTTTTTGACATTGTTCATCTGATCTACTTCAGACTAGGATATTGTCTATGTACTGAATGACTGTGCTGTCAAGATGTATGCTACCCAGGCCAATTTGAAGTACCTATAAAATTTACAGGGAGATTCACAGTACCCTTGTGGAAGTCTCATGTGTTTCCACTTTTTATTTCTATATAGAAACATTGTCAAATCTAGTGATTCCTCATGAAGTGGAATAAAGAAGAAAGCATTCTTCAAATCTATCACTGTGAAATGGGTAGCTACGACGGAATGCTACATAGTATTGTCACTAGATTGGGAACTAATGGAAACTCTGCTTCAACAATATGGTTCAGAGGGTGCATGTTCTGAATAAAGTGCACAATCCCCCAGTCGCCTTCTTCACAGGGTACACAGCCGTGTTACATTGCAATTCTGAAGGCACCAAGATTCCTTGATACACTAACATGTAAAGTGTCTCAAAAATGCTTTTGTCTGCCTCCACGGACAAAACATATTGTTTTACCCTTGGTGGGATAGCCCCTTAAGCTTGAATTTAACTGTTCCTGCTCTCTTTAGCAGACCAACGTAATGTGGACTGTTGGTCCATAAGACACTCGGTACTTGCGGTGATGCCTTTTTCAGCAAGGCCAGTTTCTGTGGTACCTCCCTATAATGTATCCTCACCCGATAGGTAATGCTCTTGAAGGTCACTGTTTTGAGGTCTATACTGTCCGCTTGGAACAGTTCTTTGTCAAGTCAGAAAACCTGGGTCTTTCTCCTACTATTATTCCTGCTCTCCACACCCATCCTGTGTCATCAGTCCCATGTAGTACTATCCTTTCATCCCTTACTATAACCATCTCTAATTCTAGTGGAATCCTTCTTGTCTAATGGGGTATGTTGCCTGAACAAAACTTCATTGGGTAAGAAAAGAAGTTTGCCCTTTATCCCTGAAAGACAAGCTAATAGTAGTTTTGCTCCATTTTGAAATAACTCAGGGAACATTGGCACCCACCTTTGAAGGGTCTGACCGTAAAATGCATGAATGAGTTCTTGTACATTCATGTAGTGAATTCATGGGGTTGAGCATACTATCCCCTGCTTGGTGAATGAGATGGTCATGTTTAGTCTGCTCATCATGACCCATTATGTTGACTGGTGTCTGTCAGTAATATAACAGTGACATTGTCAGGTCATGTTCTCCTACGGAGATTGGAAGCTTGTCAGTGAAAGGAACCAAATCTATAGCCCCAGAAAATCCCTGCACATTCATTGCAATGCCTGACATTAGGCATATCCCTTCCCTAATACAGGATCTGGTCACCCCCATATCCACAAGAAAGGAAAATGTCTTGTCACCTATGGGCACCCCTCCAAATAGTTCCTCATTCAGGTTTGTTGTGATGGATAGTATTGAACACATCAGGTCCATCGGTGGGCTGTCCTATTATGGCTATAGACTCATCCGTGTCCCTGTGAAAGGGTTAGCCCAACCACGGTCGCTCTCCCTAGTTTCCATATGGGAGTCTGCATTGCTGAGTCTGTGTGTATCACGGCTACACAACTCTGCTGTGTCGGTACTTTCTGTACTGGATTTGGTGTCTGCGTCTGTGATGCGTACACCATGGGCTGTTTTGATTGTACTGGTGCACCTTGTGTTGGCACTGGTTGCAGTGAATATATCTGCGTCTGCGTTTGATCTTGGCCAAAGTAGTCGAGCTGCTATGTCTGACATGCTGGCTGGTATGTCATCCCCCCATTCTGCTGTGCTCCACCACTACACACAAAACAAGGTAGTCAAGCCTGTAATATTATTCTGTGGGCTGAGAGTATTGTTATCAGCTTGGTCACTCTCTTCCCCCACCTGCACCTCACCTGAGCCTTCAGATGGTATGTCCTTGGAATAACTTGTAGCAGACTTCTTCTTCTTAGCCTTCTTGCAGACTGTAGTCGGCCTATCTTTGGATGGTTTCTTCTTATCGTGTAAGTAGGGTCTGGCTTCCCCAGAGGCCACCTTGGCAGGGAAGGAAACCTGCCCAATGGGGACCCTGAGGAGCCGGACCCCAAATCCCAGGGAAAAAGCCTTGGCAGAAAATACCCTGGTTATCCAAATACAGATGAGGAACAGAGGTTGTAGTTGGGTTCCTTAGTTCGGCGAATATATTCGCAATCAAGATTTCCTCTGATAATGTAGCAAGGATTTGACAAAATTCTCCTCAGAGTCTGGAAAAAAGGAAGAGATAATAGAACGTGGAATAAGCGCCTTCAGGGGAGAGGAGGATAAGATACTGAAGGTACGTGTTAAATCTCGGGGTGTAAAGAAACAAAATGAATGCAGAGGCAACTTACCCAAGAATAGACACCGGGTGTGTCGGAAGCAGCACCGCTCACTCTAAAAGAGTAACCGTGGCTCCGGGACAGCGAAAAGAAACTAAATAAGAAGTTTGAGTAAGCTACAGATGCCAACCTGGGTGTAGTTCGGAAATAAAGCTAGGCAGAAGAAAGCATAGGAAGAGACAGAAGGGTGAAGTAGGCTAAAACCGTAAGCGGTTAGAAACGTAAATATGGTCAGACAAGGGAGAAAGGAAATAGAAAAAGAAAGTACAGCCGGAACATAGAATAGGAGGAACACGGTCTCTACCGAGAGTAAAGACGCAAAAGGCAACGGAACAGGAGGCCAGAAGGTAAACTAGATCCGTAGGGTGAAACACTGAGGCGTAGCACAGCAGCATTGGACAAACTGGAACAACAGATACAACGCGCTGGGCTGGCCTGGCTTTAAGGAATGAGCCTCCATCTTGTGTGAGGACTAGACCGACTCGAGAGATGAGCGGTTACAATCGCCAGGAACTCTACAGCTTCCAGGGGCGAATCCAGACACAGGGTGAAAGATGTACTGCACAATACGTAAAAACCCAAAGGTATATACCAACTCTCATGGCATTAAGTAGGGCAAAATAACTATGTAATACCATGAGAGTTGGGATATACCTTTGGGTTTATATGTATTGTGCAGTGCTCCACCACTACTGCTGCACAGTTGCAATATATGATTTATCCTACCGCACATCCAAAATTGTGGTGGACCCCCCATGGGTCTCTATTGTGGTCCGTTAAACCCTTCTCTACCCTGCTGCATAGGGTGTTCATACTCTCTTCCCCGGGGCATTCCCCCTCTTCCTCATGGCCAATAATTGGCATCTCCTCTTCTTACAACCATCCGTAGTCATTTTTGTGCACTCTAAGTAACTACTCCCTCTCCACTCATCAACATCGGTCCTTCCATTGAATACTGCACTTATTTTGATTCCTCATGCTTCCTTTCCTTGTGTTTTCTTCCTTGTGTTCTCCTGAATTAGTAGGCAATAATGCACTATGGTCAACTGAATTTCTGACCATGGCTTTGCCTCCATCCCCACTAATTGCTTTAATTGCTTCTGTACCTGCTCTGGTAGCCCTTAGATTAATATATGATAGAATATTCCTACTGTTTTATCCCATGGCTCTCTCATCTCCAGATGCCAACGTTATTTTATTTCCTGAATATATTGAATTGGGTCTTTGTCCTCATGCATTTTGCGTGCCATAATCGTGCTTATGTCAGATGCGTCTGGGTACTGTTCTCTCAGACCTTGTGACACGGTTGCTCTGCAGTTATTAAAAGGTGTACTATTATGCACAGTGTTCTGTGCTGCCACTCTGGCATACTCTGCCTGTTTCCAAACATCATCCGCTACCTCCCCAAGAGTGGCTGAGAGTAAGCTCTTCATGTCATCCACTGCCAGTGTCGTCGCCGCTGTCAACCGTTCTAACTCGTATATCCATTTCCCCGCTCCTACAGTCAATGAGAGCAACTGCACCTCGGATTATCCTTTTCCATCTGTTGCCATGGTATGTATTGCAGTCTTTCGGCATCCTTTTCTAGCAACAGAAATGTTGTCAAGTGTACTCCCCTATCGTGTCTGTCTAGGTGTTTGGTAGCCATAAACACTCTCATCATACTCACTCCTTTTCATCCCAGGAAAAAGCTCTTAGCCTCTGTTAATATGGAGTAAACTTGGCTGCTCTATGTGATCTGTCTTTGGAATGCTTGAGGCCTCCTTCGGGTTGTCTCCCCCCTTCAATATCTTCACTTTCTCCTTGGTCCACATCTGACCCCATGGTTCCCCCACTGCCATTGCAGTCCTCTTCGCCTTTATCTTCAAAATTAAGTCTCCTTAACATGCTCACTTCCCCATTACTTAGTCCAGTTAGCTGCTGTCCTCCTCAATGGAGAACCCTCTATGTTTCTGCTTGCTTTCAGGGCACATGCACTATCCTTCCAATTTCTATTCACTATCCCTATTCTCTGTCATATCCCTCTTCTTCATCTATGCATGTTGGTCCCGTCATGATGTCTGATATCCACTTAAGGCGTCCTTCCCTACTTCTGTCTCTTTCCCTTTACTGTTTCCAATTCCTTTCTTCTTCCTCTCTGCGTAAACACTCTTTAACAAGTCTTAACATTTCTAACCTCCTCTTCTCTCTCTACACCTGCAGTTACATTTCATTTTCTTCCTCCTCTTTTCTTATTGCTCTTTCTTCTATCTCCTTCTGTCTTCAGAAACGCAGTGGAAAAAAGATGGCTTTTTGCAGAGGGGTCTTTGCATCCATCCTCTCACTACCACTTGTAATAGTGGTAAGGGAACTATTATCAGTCCCCCTGTTTACATGCAAGAGGAAACAAGCCCTGGAAATAACCTACCACAAGAACGGAAGACCCAGCCATAGGACAAAGTTTACTGTCTTTAATAACAAATCAATGACAGGGATCGCAGCATGAACAATGCAATATTTTCCAAGTGCACTCAATCTCCAGATGCCTATCATCTTGTTTTGTTAAGATCTGAAGTCATAAAAATGAGGTTACATCCCAAAAACCTAACAGAGGAACAGATTGGTTGGCGTGGTAAACTACACATATATTCTATAATGGGTCAGTGCACTCTTTGGGTAAGCCATATCTGGTGGCTCCTCCGGAGACCACCTTTATGTGCAAACGAATACAAGGTTACAGAATAGTTAAAGGTGATTGGCCTTTGCAACATAGCGTAATCTTAGCATGGAAGGTGATTAGGGATTGGGCAGAAAGGTTCTTCTCAGCCTTGGAGCGATGCACAGTTACCAGGCCAACTGCAACTATTCAAGGTACTGGGAATAACCCAGAAGGTGCTTCATGTTCCCAACAAGTTACCACCTCCGATATCCAAGGCCTTGAGGCAGAACATTTGGCTTTGAACCTGTGTTACGTTTGCATCTTCATGCCTTTGATTTGAAGGGAACAAGCTTCTCAGTCTGGTTCGAATTAAAAGGCTCTGTTTTAGCAGGTTCCCATCACGTGTAGGGACTAGGAAATTGACTTCTCTTGCTTGCAATTGTGGAGGGTTTCAGTGTGTGTTCATTGCAGGTGTCCTATCTCTTCCATTTACTTGAAACCTTTCTCTCTCAATGTCCTTGACAAGGCTGTGCATTGTGTCCATGCTGGAAGCCTAATCAGCATGCTTCACCAGAATCAGCCTGTTTGCCTTTCTTTGTGTGCTTGAGTATGCCCTGCTTTTCCCATTCATTGCAATGCTTATGGCTTCCATCTTTATTCACATGGCCACCCATGTTATCTGAGGTTTAGCATCAGCAAGCAGTTCATATGCATTCTCATGTGTCTTGTGGTTCCTGCATAGCAAAAGGGTATACATGTGTCAGTACTTTAGCTATGTGAGTCATTAGCCTATTCTTCATGTCTATCAGCAATAAGGCTAAATGTCTGAATAATTTCATGCAGGGATGTCAATGTGCTTCAAGTCTAACATATCTATGTCATGATGTCAGTCGTGACGCCATCAGTATTCTTCGAGGTTGCAGTCAGTCAGCTTGTTCAATGATGACAGCTGTATCTCTTCAATACTGTCATCCAGGTGTGGTCTGAATGGTTGTCTGAGTGAGTAGCGCTTCTCACACCGATACATCAATGATGAAGATGAAGGGCCTAGAAGCAATGTACCTCTCTCATTTCTCTGGACTGAGAGTGGGATGGGTGTAACGAGGGCCTAGTTTGTGTCCCTGTCTTCATTGTCAGTTTTGGGTCAATACAAAGTATTGTACAACCATTCTATGGGCCTCATTACACGGATGGCGGTAAGGATTTACCGGTACCGGTAAAATACTGGTACCGGTAAATCCTTACCGCCTTAGTACGAGGTCCCTTTGCGGGTTGGGGGATTTAACGCCTGCTTTTTGCAGGCGTTAAAATCCAACCCGCTAAGGGACCTCGGAGCTAATTACGGCACCGCAAAATTGCGGTGCCGTAATTAGCGCCTTCCCCATTCCCATAGAGCCCTATGGGACAGAAATGGGAATGGGGAAGGGCAATGGTGGAAGGGGGATTTACCGCCCCTCCAACCTTGGAATGGGGCGGTAAATCCCCTTTCCACCAAGGCGGTGCCGGTATTTTACCGGCATGAGCCATGGCGCTAATAGCGCCATGGCTCACCGCCTACCGTGTAATGAGGCCCTATGTCTTCCTCATCTGTTCTGCATGGTATCACCATATGCCCTATTACGGCTCTGGCAGTGACGCTGCCGGTGTTACCAGTGGGTTGGCGCCAGACCCATAATATTTTACAGCTGCTGACTTCCCGGTGCCACAGTCTGATTTGCGGCCCGGGAATTTAGGTGCCAGTCAAATCTAAATCCCCATTCCCATAGAGTCCAGCAGGACTCTTTGGGAGTGGGGACACAGAAGCACCATCACTGTTGCTAATGGTGCCGGTGCTTCTGTGACGGGTCAGCCTACCATGGCTGCTGTGCCCGACAGGATCAGACCTGTCGAGCAGAGTGGCCACGGCAGGCAGACTCAGAGTTTGGCGATCTGGAAACAAGGGTGCCTGTGAGCTTTCCAGCACCCTTGTTTCTGGACAGGCAAACTCCTAATGAAGCCGCATGTCTTTTCTAGTGATTACTTCTTCGAGCTGCAGCAATATTAGTGCGCACCGGGCAACTACTTTGTGGCACTGAGGCTGGAACAAAAACTCTGATGCTAGTCAAAATGTCTTCCCTTTTATCCCCAGCACACAACCCAGTAATACCTGGACCCCGTATAGGAACATACCAGGGTATGTGGGCTGTCCTTGCGAAGTGCTGTGAGCATTTATGGCCTGGAAGATGGCTGCAACTCTGGCAT
This sequence comes from Ambystoma mexicanum, assembly GCF_040938575.1. Classification (NCBI taxonomy): domain Eukaryota; kingdom Metazoa; phylum Chordata; class Amphibia; order Caudata; family Ambystomatidae; genus Ambystoma; species Ambystoma mexicanum. Next base: position 824,027,560 of record NC_090933.1, read on the forward strand.
AATACACGCCTGGTGTTGAGCACACCATGCCCTTTTCCGTGAATGAGATTGTTGCATTTAACTTGCTTAGTAAGTCTCTCTCTAGGATAGTTATGTTATGTGGTGCCTGTGCATGGGCTTGCCATATGCTCAGGGGTGTCCCTTGGATCCTCACCTGCCCTGCCAGCATTTGAGGCTGCAGCTGTGGGGGCTGCTGTTGTCCCTGCTGTGTTTGTAATAGTTGGGGCTGAGCCTGCAGTTGCTGAAACAGCTGTGGCTCAGTTTGCTGTATTACTGAGCCCTGTTGTTGCGCTACTTGATAGGCCTGTGCTTGCTGCCCAAAGGGGCAGGTACATGCAAAATGCCTCTGGTTCCCTCATATGTAACATGGTTCAAGTACCGAGAACACTGCACCGCTACATCCTCCTCCTGTCCCTTGCTGTGAGTACCATCTTCCTTGTGAATAATATACCATAGGTGGATACATCCCGCATTGTGTATAAATCCCCTGCAGTTGTTACCCCCCTCCCCATTGTGGAAGATACTGGGACGGCCCGTATCCACTGTGCTGGGGCGAATTACCTACTGGGAATCCTCCCTGTTTGGCGGGGGCCTCTGCAGCAGCATCAGGTATGAGCATGGCCCCTTCCATGGCAAACTTAGCAAGCTTCTTCTGTGCCAACTTATTTTCCACCTTTGCAGTGTCTTCGACCTCCTGCCTCTAACTTTCCTACTTTGTCCTACTTTGTCTTACAATAGTGTACTATGGTAACCTGTATTTCTGGGCATGCCTTTGCCTCTATATTTATTATTTTGGCAAGGGAGGCCTGGACATCCGATGGGAGTCCTTTGACCAATATGTGGTATATTAAGATTATGTATTCATCCCAGGGGTTCCGCGTTTCAAATGTCCAGAGCTCTTACATCTTTTGCATTATGTTCTGCAGGGTCCTTGACTGGCCTAATCTTACGGGTCATGAGAGCTCCTAGATCTGAGCTGTCTGGCTCCATACTCCTCAGCACTTTTCACATGGGGGCACGGCAGTTATTAAATGGTGCTCCATCGTGTGTGTTGGATCTTAGTTTCAACCCCTTGTGTCCCACTTGCTTCCACATTTTTACCTCTCTCTCTCTCCTATTATCATTGTGAATAAACATTTCATGTCCTCTATGGTTAATGTAACTCCTGCTTTTTCCTTTCCGAATGTGTATATCCACTAGCTAGCCCTGTCATGAGGGAGGGCAAGCTATAAATGAGATTGTCCCTATCCATCATCTGCCATAGAACATAGTGTGGTCTCCTTTTCCCTTCTGCAACAGCAGCATTTGCGTTGCCCAGGGTCCTGTTCCCATCCCCCTTACCTCGCCCGTGCCAGTCCTATCTTCACCTTCTCATTCCGGTTGCGAAAGATGGTAGACCATTTCCTACTTTGCTCCCCAGTCACCTTTTCTTTTCTGCTTTCTCCCCCTTCCCCTTTCATTCTGCAGTGTCCATCTTTCATCCTCCTCCTCGCTGTTCTCCTCTTCCTCTTCATTGGACACAAAAATGTCCTTGTTCCATGTTTCTCCACTATCTAATTTAAATTGTATCCTCCCAGATGTCCACCTTTGTCCTTCCTCTGTGCCCCCTTTCTCTTTCCTTTCTCTGCACCACCTTCTCTATTACTCTTTCAACTTCATTGAGCAAAGCGTCCACATGTTCCTGTGTCCTCCTTTCTATGTCCACCAGATATTTATTGTTCTCCCTGTCTTGTCCCCCTGCTTTCATTTCTTTCCTTTTCCACATACCCTCTGTCTGGGGATTCCAATTGTGTGGTCATATACCCTGCTGCAGGCCTTAATGCTGGGTATGCTATGTACGGTAGGGGCAGGTCATTGGGCTTGTCTGTCTTATTGCCCTGTTTCATGGGCTCGGCTTGTTTCTCTTCATAGAACTTCCACAACCCTAGGATACGCTGTCTTTTGAACCTTTGTGCTTTTCAATATGTATGAGAACATATGTTCTATTATTTTAGTATTGAATATTCCCTCCACAGGCCAGGTGTAAAAACACTGTCCCATAGTGTCCTGGACACATTGAAAATGATATTGTATTATTTTCGCAATAATGGGGCAACTTCTCTCAAATGGGATCGAGAGGGCTATCCCAAAAAGCCATTAAACACCTCACTCTTCTTTTCTCCCCTTTGTGTCCCTACGACCCCCTCCCCCTTTTTCTGTTTACCCATGTCCCCCTTGTGTTCCCTTTTTTCCATGCTCACACCCTCACTTTCATTCCCATTTCAGACACACATACTTACCTCTTTTCCTCATTCCACCCTTTCCACAATCACTGGCCCACCTCACAGGCCTGCCCACAGACACCCACCATGCACACTGGCCCTCTGCTTAAGCCTGTCCACTCACTCTGTGTTAGTATGCTCCTGCACTCTCCACAGGCCCACCAGTTAGTTTTAATGTAGTCACCAGACCAAACCTTTCCTCCAGGCTGGTATTCACCGCTACTATGCCAAGCACAATATTGTACACCCGGTACCATGCGCGCCGACCCTTCCACCTTGGTCTAAGCCACAGAAACAAACAACACCATAATCACCAACAATCAATCAGCACAAACGTTTTAAACTACACCACTCTAAAGCACACTTCCTGAATGAAAGAAGAGAACTAAATAATAAAAAATAACATCTGTCTCCCCAATGGCGCAACTATTCAATTACCTATACTACACGCAACTCCTGTCTAATGGTTCCAGTACTTTCTATGCACCTCTCTGCTCTAGCGCAGATGTGCCCGCACACATCCACTCCCTATGTGGTATATTGTACTAAAATCTATGACTACTGCGGCTGATCCCCCTCCCTCCTTTAGGGTGCATCCTAAACACATAACTCCCTTCCCTCATGGGCATGCAACCACGACACAGCACGTTCATGCATGGGTATACTCACGTCTGCCAGATATCCTTTTGGCACGAAATCTTGCTCCCTGGCTCGCTCCTCCTCCTGTGTGTGGTCTGCACTCTGGACCAGACAGACCTTAGCAAGCTTGATGTCTGCAAAAACCTCTTCGGTGGTGCATGTTGTCTGGTCCGTAGTCGGCAGACACGCCCCTCCCAAGGGCAGCTGGAATACTCTTAGTTGGCTGAGGGAAATGAGGATCTCGCATGTAGTCAATGAGACACCAAAAGTAATCCAAAAGGAGCATACACCAGGCAAGAAGTAATGTTGTTTATTACAGCTGGGCAAGAACAAATCAAACAGCGGAGTGGCACAGTACTGGTTGATAGGAGTTGACACCACCACCCACTGGGGTCAGGCATTTTATATGGTTATGCGTTATTTTCATAATCAAGAACAGTAGCTATTAATGTTGCAAAATGTTAGACATCCTACTTCGCTGATTGGTGGAACTACGTCAGTCCCCTATAGCTATGCATATGTTAATCGATGATGATTGGAGCAGACAGTCTTGACCCCTTTGTTCATCACACCCCTGTGGCGCCACATTTCTTCTCACTCTGCCCCAAGAATTACTTGTTTCTTTATTTGTGCAACAGCATTGTGCTGACCTCCAGAACTTCATTAATCTGCCATTTGTCAGCACACATGGAAAGAGACATTAGACATCCTGCGCCTGTGGGAAGGCAAGCATTTACATGGCAATCGACCAATGAGGAGCCTCACGAGCATCAGCGAGAACACAATTGTTTCCTTTCAGGGACACCAAAACTCACCTTCTGATTGATTCCTTCCCAAATCAACCCCTCGTCGCACATCCTTCTTCCCAAGCCCACTAGCCAAAGGGCACTCTGAAACTGCATCAGTGGCTCCCTGAATGTGTTTTTATCAGTTTCTTTCTCCCTGGTCCCAAACCATGCTCAAGAGACTGGCTCTCCGACTTTGTATGTATCTGTTGGTCCCTGTTTCCACTGACTACTGTCTCCTGGGAACAGTCAGCTGGAATAATTCTTCCCGCTCCCTATTTACTGTGGAGTGCTCTTACAATGTTATGTTTGCCCGTCATTCAGGACCTGTCAGTGTTATACCCATGTGATTTACGTGTGGTTCCCATCTCCTAATGGTGGTTGAGAGTCTCCCTCACATGTTAGCTTACCTTAGTTGACATGTTCTCATGTCCCACACTCCCGAAGCCCTCTCATGTATGCACTGAAGCGCCCCCACCCGATCATTTTCCTGGGCTACTTGAGCTGCACATGTGCCTTAGACCCCTTTATTACAGCTGTCAATAATATCCTATCTGTATAGGGGTGCCCCCAGTCCTCTCCTATCAATCCAGCAGCTGGTTGTTGCGCCCCTGTGCCCTCTTGGCAGTGCTGGATCAGCACCTTCACTGCACACTTTTGAGCTTTTTTTCAAAATCATCTAACTTTTGGGCAACACCCTAATCCATAAAGATGATTACAAATATCTTTAATGAATATCCAATGAGTGTTTGGCTCTGAGGCTGGAATAATTCCCCAGAAACTGACATGAAAGCCCCTCGAATCTTTTTGTGAAAATCATCCCAAAGGTAGGAATGGGATAGGAGTTTGGTGCTGACACACCGTGGGTCGAACTTGGGGCAAGGTTCCAGGCCAATGTGATGGTTCATCATCTAATCACAAGCCCCAGTTCTTTGCTTGAATCGAGGTCATCCAGTCAACCCAATCCCTCCTGGAATGATTTGTCGAGTTTGGTAGACATTTTCCAGATGATTAGAGCCATATAATCTCAGAAAGGAAGTTAAATTCTCCCAATAAGGCACAACTCACTTCCTGTTCCTTTTTGAATTTGGCTATGCTGTGAGGGAAGTGGTATTCAGGGAATGCTCACAATTGGAAATTGTTGGAAGGTTCCTGTAGCTTTAGATCAGAGTTTTGAGAGGCATTGAAGAAGTGTAACTGTTTGGCATAGTTTTCTGGTCTTCAGTATGTTTTTCTTTACCAAATGTGTGTGCTCCTTTGTTTAGTGTTTGTTAAGTGTTTTGAGAGTGTATTGTTAGTTTCAATATAATGCTGTCCATTGGCTTGTCATGTACTGTTGTTTATATTACTGTAGTATGGTAGTGATTAGTATTTGTAAAGTTGTTCTTGAAATTTGGTTCTTGGACTAGTTTGGTGTTTTATCTTTTGAATTCTCAGGATGTGCTCACGCTAGTCTCAGTTTAGAGATTTGTGGCACTTATGGTGGGACAGAGGAAGAGAAGCTGCATTCATAGGAAAAAAGGTAGTGCTCCATGATAGATGAGATGTGGGTGAATGTCATTATGGATTTTGCTGCTGATTCGACTTCATAGGCCATGCAGCATGCTGCATATCTGAGTCAGTGGTAGTAGGAGCAGTGTGGGATATTTCAACCCATAACAATGTGCCACACTAGGCGATAACTGGAGGCACTAACCCCTGTGCATGCCAAATCTGCAAAACTGTGCATGGTTCATAAACCACAAAAGAGCTCCACACCTTGCCACACACAAAGTCAAAGTTGGTGTAATGAAACAGGATTCACTAAATGCCAGTGGGTGTTGTCACCTGTCACATGAATCAAGGCCACAAAAGTGGGCTATAATCCAAAAATGCCCTAAATGGCCCTACATTCTGTCATTTTCCCAGTGAATTATTGAAAGGAAAGTGTGCTGAAATCATAGATTCTCCAGTGCAGTCAGAGGAATCTAGGCCTCACTGACTGACAGCTGCATCAGAAAATAAGCTGTCCAACCCAGCATAAATGTGTTTCAGTTTCCTGATTAAAATGGCAAAATTCACCTAGGTAAAGCATGTATGTGAAGGGATGATTATTTTAAAATGTCCAAATCCCTTATAAACTGTGCTTATATTTTATATGTGTGAAAAGAAAAGACTTTAATTTAAAGGACCCAGTCTGGAGCTAATCAACTATTTAATTCTGATCTGACAGCCCAGCCTGGAAAGATTGACATTTCAGCTTGACACTCAATTGCTACAGGAAGACTAATGGCTGCTTAATGGTTCCCATATATTGAAAACAAGGAACACAATGAGAGCCTCAGACATTCGTCTCTGGCTGAGCCAAGAACAATGGCAAGCTTCCCAACTGATCTCTACAGGGGACCTTCCCTCTCTAGGAAGGAGACATGCCTCCCTGATCAAAAGACTGGACAGCTGCTGCCTAGGAAGGGGAGGTTACAAAGGAGAAATTTGATGTTAAATCCTAATTTGTGATTAAAGTTTAAAACTCTTTAACTGTGCATCCTAAAGGAGTATAAATCTAAAAATGGGTAGATGTTAACTTAATTTTAGGCCAATGCTTTTAAGACATTGATGAAATCTGTACCATTTAAGGAACCAAAGTTATGAAACATTCTTATTGTAGCAGAACGATTGATGTTGCAAACCTAAGATTGTATGTACATGACCCACTGATAAGCGCCTAGAAATGCACCGAATTAGAAATCATGATTTCAAACTGTGATAAGGGCAATGACCCGCAAAACACGCTTCTCCTGATTTGTAATATGTATTAGTAATAATCAATTCAACAATTGTATATACGAGAGAATCAAAAGTCCATAGTCACACATTCACATATGAATCCATGATTTATTATCAGAATTATTAGATTAGAGAGTCAAAAAATGTCTCTTAGTGGTTGAAGGCAGATGTTTCAACTAGCATTGTAAAATCATTATTAATGAAAGACAACGTATTAACGTACAGTCCAACTAATATGTATCATACATTGTTCTGTCCGGGCAACACACTCAATGACCCCATAACAAGAACAAATTATGATTGTATATAAATTGCTGGCACATAAGGTTCTATCATGCGTAGCTGTATATTGTTTGTCCCATATGCATGCATTCATGCTAATAAATCATCTGTATTTAATCATAATACCACTAGTCAGAGACGAAACTTCAGATATTCAGAAGCGAAACCTGCGCTTATATGAAACACTAGTTCCATTACATTAGGCGCATGCGCACCTTTAAAACACTACTCTCACTCATGGAGCATGGGCACAAGATTAGCGAACGGCTCCCGACACATGCGCGGTAGTACTGTACAGATTACCCTTTTTTCTTTGGAGACACAATATTTAAGACGCTCCGTCCAGCGGACGAGCTCTTGATATTTTCAACACATTTCTGACAGGATTTAACCCACATATATGGTAAGTGCTTACTTTCAGCAGTAATACTTTCTCAGGAAGTAATGAAAAATTATTCGTTCACTAATCAGTAGTTTTACATTCATATGATAGGTAACTCTTAATTGATCGAGCATAACGGGAACCCCAAAATGTATGGACTTGGAATATTTACGCCATTCAAAAGCTAGAATATTATTGATATCCAGAGGGTAGGCATGCATACCTTTGGGTTACTAACGGTGAGAGAGCTATAATCAGCCACACACCAATAATCACGTTCACATTGTTCCCATTCATGTGTTCACAGGCAACATACTGTTTTTTTACATTTGACATGGACACTCCTACATCAGGAAAATCTCCTGAATGATGTTTATGTTTGGATTCTGTCTACAATAATTAGCAGATGATAGGTAAGACATACTCTCTACAATAAAGCAGGAGCACCAAGACTTTATATATCTATATGAATCACCCCTCACCAATCTAAATAGTTAGCCACATATGCAACTAACAAACACACAGCATTAAGGCGGAATAAAAATAAAAATGTGTGTCACTTTGAGGTGCTGCACGTGCATCAACAATGCATGATCAATCTGCTAATCCACAATTTCAATATTTCTTGACCCAAAATTATTATTGAACAAAGTAACGTATTGCCCTTCTGTCTTTCCCTGTAATGAACATATTGAATTCCACAAACTGGGTATGTGAACCTCAATTTTCATTTATGTATTAATATTTACTATATGTAATAATTTTGATGTTTTTCTTTATAAATTGGTCATTCATTGTATATTTTTTTTATTTTACTGTAACTTGATCATATTAATTTGGTTTGCATCATCACTTGTTATGATATTGCCAGCCTTGAGAACGACGCTCTCGTCGAAACACGTGTCGGCTGGGCTGAAATAGGGTGTCAATAAATCACACCAACATATGGACTTTTGATTCTCTCCTATATCCAATTGTTGAATTGATTTTTACTAATACATATTACAAATCAGGCGAAGCGCGTTTTGCGGGTCATTGCCCTTATCACTGTTTTACCTTTACTGTACAGGAGTAGGCATGCGCAGCATTGACCACAGCAGCGCAGCTCAACTCCACAATCTCTAATCTTAGTACGTGTAGAGCGCACACATCAAGCCTTTTGCCTACTCACACTTTTTTCAAATTAATCCAAACTGTTATGGTTAAAATTGATAAAAATCCGTAGAATGAGAAAGACAGCTCGCACAAAGATGGGAATTGAATGGGAATATAGACAGTCAAATATGAAATGTATGTGTCCAATTTTATTAGGGTACATAATTGTAGAAATGTGCATGTGTGAAAAAGTTATGTTTTGGTAAAAATCAATGTGGGAATTCCTAAATCCCATCATAAAGATGACAGCTCTATTCTGACTGCCAACCAAAACAAAGCACGTGCCTGCAGCCACACCATAAACTGGAGGATGGCATTTGACAGTATAAATATAGGAACTTCACAACACATAACACACTCTGCTTCCAGAACCCATCCCGATTTCCCCACAGCACCTTGTTCCAGAACTCTTCATCTTGTAGCTGACTCCAGACTTCTTTGAAGATCCAGATTTCTTGGCAGACTCCAGACTTTAGCATTGCTGAACTGTTGCTAGCTAGAGCCAATTTCAAAACATCCAAAACTTAAAAGATTAATTCTGATTCTGCTTAACTCGCTACCATTAAGGCTTGCCCGCTGAAACTTGCATCCTGTAAACTGCCGTGTCCAGTGACCAGAAAGGCCCATCCAAACCCAGTCTGAGGCGCAGTCCAAAATTTACCAGAACTGCACCGCTGATCCAATCCCTCGAGAAGTGCCTTGCTGCCGGTACACCTGACCGATCTGATATCCAAAACTTTGGTGGTCCAATTTAATTTCAAAGGACTGCAAGTATTAACAGGAAGAACAGTGACCCATAGTATATCTGCATTGTTCTCATCTATGTTACAAAACCATAACTCCGTAGTGATTTTGATTAACTAAAGTAAATCCCAGAACGAAATCGAGTGTCCACCACGTGAATGGTTGCGCTGGCCACGTAGCTGTGAAGATTCATGTGTGGCCTCCTCTTTTTCATAGTAATTAATATAGTGTAATAAAACTTATCTGTCATTTTTAAAACCAAATTCTTGTTCCATTTCCGCGCCTATTTTGCAAAAACGCCTCTCACTAAAACCTCCACAACTTCTTCAATTTTAAAGATAGAAACGGAATTTCAACTCTCACTAATACCTAAGACCCTTAGCTACATCCACAACTAAAAACCGCATCACAGAACAGTGCATTCGACCCATTTTATTCAAATATTGCATAGTAAAAGTTTGCCGCGAATTGACATTTTAGAAAATGTTTCCCATGTGTCTTTTCCCATCCAAAGGTTTCTTCAAGCCCATCCTGATCTAAAGTGTGTACTGTTGTTCATATCATAGCTCATGTGTGTTAGGATCTGTTCAGTGTTGCTTTCCTCTGAATTTTTCTCCATTTAAGAATTTTTGCACCATTTGCATTATTTTACAAACAAATTTTCACCTGTCAGTTTAAAGGGTCATTTTCCAAAAACGGTTTTCTCACTTGTTTGGGGTGGGGGGAGATTGTATCTAAACTCCAGACCTTGTCTTTCATTCCTGAATACCTGCTGATCACTCACATTTGTGTAGGATTGCTCATTTGTATTTAAATAAAACTTTTCTGGGGGAATATTAACCTTAACGCTATCTGTTCACAAATAAATACAGTTCTTTTTCCTGTGTTTTCTATGCTGCATCATTATAAGGGAATTCAATTACTTGACTTATATTCTGAATTGTATTGTCATAGTTAGGTGATTGCTGTCATATATATATATATACATATATATATATATATATATATATATATATATATATATATATATATATATTACATGGCCACGGTAGTGGCCATGTAGTTATTGTTAAGTTGCTGTTTCCATAGGAAGAGCACTTTTTGGGCGGCTTATAACTTCGCTCTCCCTGGACGGATCCTCACCAAACTTTGCAAAAAAAGTAGTTGGGTCACTCTGAATTCCTTGCAAAGTTTGGTGAGGATTGGTCCAGGGGGGGAAAAGTTATAGGGGGGGGTCCCAAAACTTTTTTTTTCCCATAGACTGAATGGGAAAAAACTTTGCACACGGCTACAGCCCGAACCGTTGGACGGATTTACACCAAATTTGCGGCAGGAGCGGCGGCCTGGTCCCAAAAGCGTGCTTTTGTAAATTTGGTGTAAATCTGTCCAGTAGTTTTTTAAAAATGACCAAAATGTAAGGCAAAAAAATTAGTGATATCTGCGTTCGCTTCGCGGACGGACTTCCCTGTTCGCTCCGCGGACAGCACCCCGATTGGCCCATGGGCTTGCGTCATGTCCGCGGACATGCGACGTGTTCGCTGATTGGACGGCGAGGGGCGTGGAGCGCGTCAGATTTTCTGTGGCGCCCGCCATCTTGTATTCGCAGTCGACCGCGTACAGCGCAGTGAAACGTGGATAAAAAATTGTATTTAGTGCCGTGTGTTGGTGTGTAAGAGTGTTTGGGGAGGGTTGGGGAGTATGAGATAGGTTCAATGTTTTGTTTTTTTATGTGCTAGACCTTTTTGTTGCGTTCGATTTGTCCGCGGAGAACACGGCTGTTCTGACATTTTGTAAATAAACTAAATAGTGGGGTGTTTAGACATAGCTCTCAACCATTTTTGTTTTACAGGCGGGTGAAATCACCCGATTTTGTTTTTAGCGGGTGAGACGCCTATTGGAATGAATGGGCGTGCAGGAGGCTTGGCGGGTGAGTCTGCCCTTTACAAGGCGTGTGACACCCGCCAAAAGCGTGTGAGTTGAGAGCTATGGTTTAGAGGACGGAGTATGTGTCATTTTTGTTCGCAAGGAAGGTAAAAATGAGCTATGAACACTCACGGTGTACTTAATTGTTCGTAAATACACAAACTGGGGGTGTCCTCAGGACGCTGTCCGTATTGTAATCTGTCTAGTTGAATGTGTTCTAAGAACACTCGCAGTGTCCCGAAATGGTTGCAATTACACAAAATGGGGGTGTTCTGAGAACGTTGTTTGTATTGTTCGTTGTCAGGGTGAAAGTGTTTTAAGAGCACTCCTTTTGTTCGCTAATAGTACAATTTCCTAGGGGCGTCAACCGACTTTTTGTCCACTAAAGAAACGATAAATCCGGCTGGTGTGCGTCGACATTATGTGATAATCCTATGACTGGCGCTATTGACCTGGCTGACTTGCTTTTGCGACACTAAATCATATCTCCCGCCCCTAAGCCTGATATTATCAAAGCATTCATATTCCCCGCCTTTCTCCGTGACGTTACAGGGTGTGTAATGAAACGCGCCCAGTCGCCTCCAGTACTACGCGACTTTACATAGAACCCGGAAGACAACACACATTATGTCACAACACAGCGCGCCACAATTCGGAATATGAAACTGTGATTTAAAAGCAAAGAGCAAGATTGTAAATGTTGTAAAGTACATTTATTTGACATCAAATGTTTAGAGAATATTCAGCAATTTGCATTTGTCTTTGTTGTCGATCCGCAAAAGTTCATGTTGAGACACGCGATGTTCCTTTGCGGTACAGAGAGTGTTAGATCAGCTTACAACTCAGTGCGCCACAATTCGGAATATGAAACTGTGGTTTAAAAGTAAACAGCAGGATTGTACATTTGGTAAAGTACATTTATTTCACATGAAATGTTTAGTGAATATTCAGCGATTTGCTATTGTCTCTGCTGTCGATCAGCAAAAGTTTATTTGGAGCCACGCGTTGTTCCTTTGTGGTAGATAGGCTGTTGGTTCATGATAAAAGCAGTAAATGGTCGCTCTGATAATCGGAAGGTTGCTCCAACAACGAGCCATTAGACCACCCTATTGGTTGGTATGTTGTTTGTAGCCGCTAGTACTGCGTAAGGGCATATTGGTCCTTGGTGATTGTCCCATAAAATGGTGAGGGTCATGAAGTTGCATATTTGGACTTGCACCTGGCAGTTGAAGACCCCATACGCTGGAGTCTGTAAATCGTGACATAGACAAAATGGGGCCTCGTACCTGTTTTAAAAAACATAAATTAGTCTCACCAGCCGATCTTCATTAAAAATCATCATTTTATTTATTAGGGCGTGAAACTATTTGCTATCGAAGATAGTGCAACAGAGTATGTTAATAATAAAATAATAATATTTTCCCATTCATTTAGCGCTAAGAACTGTGAGTTATGTAAGCGGTGCTTATTATTAACCACGGTGTGTGGTGCTCATTTATCGACCACGGAAGGATGAAAGGCTGAGTTTCGCCTTGCCGGGATTCGAACTTGCGTTAGCAAGCTGTGCACTGATGTCAAAGCGAGCGATGTACTCGCTGTGCCACTTGACAGGCTACAATGAAGTGGCACAGCGAGTAGAGCGCTTGACCGCCTATAGACCGGTTAAATTATTTATATTAACCCACTCTGTGTCGTCTGCCTTTTTCAGAGCCCTCTAAACGACAGGGGATCAATTCGGCGGTGATAGTGCGCGGTAGAAAACATTATGCCACTTTCAACGAACAAGTTCAACTTCAGCGGTCTTTAATGCTACGCTATTGTAATTATATTTGGTATAAAGTAATCTAAAGGGTTACCTACAGTACAATTGCAATTTCCATTGTCTACGAGTGGTGCAGTCCCAAAATACGACTCCGCGTGTGCCAACGATCTTTCGCATAGTGATATAATATGTAAAAGTGGTTTCGTTTCAGAAATGTCATCTTTATCTTCTCTTACGTTTTAGCAACACTCCTTCAAGAGAAGTCTTTCATCACAATCTCTGTCTGTCAAGGTCAAAACACAATACAACCTTATAGTCTGGTTCGTGAGCCTCTCCGGGGCCCGAGAAAAAAATGGAAGCAGCTCACCTTCACTGTGAACGAGCATAAATTCTTACTTTGCAACATTCTGTGTAAAGCCATCTGTAGAAGTTGGTTTTTGCACTCCATGTTTGTATATTGTTTACGTGATATTAAAAAAAGTTTGTTTAAAGGACGTTATGGTTCTAAGTACAGCCGAAAGACCCCTGAAAATAGCGAGTTATGGTAAGCTATGAAAAATAACTCGTGCCAACACCATGCACTGCTAAGACTAACACCCAGGACATCAAAGATGACATCGCAAATGTCATTGATGAAATTACTGATAACATCACATGTGTATGTACTTTTCATGGAATTTGTGTAGTAGGGATTTTTATTATAATGTTCCGAAAAAAGTGTCAAGGATATTGCAATAAATATCATACCGTTATTAGTGCTTTGAACGATGCATTTATATCAACAAATAGCATTGTATTATGGGATTCTATGTAGTATACTGAGCTACTAATGGAGAAAGATAGCATTGTGTGCAGAGTACAAGATAAAAGTATAATATTTGTAATGTAAATATGTTGAATAATGAAATGATAATTGTCCTGAAATGTTCGAAAATTCACAAAATGGGGGTGTTCTGAGGACGTTATTCGTATTGTGTGATTGCTTAGCTGTATGCAATGAGGGAATGGTACAGAGAGTAAAGTGGACGCCGTCCGCGGACACCGCGGCTGTTCGTGGACAGGGCGTGGTAAATCTGGGTTTTTCCAGGAAATCCAACATGGAAAGAAGACTGTACGGATCAGCCAATCAGATAGCGAGGTTGTGGATTTGTGCTGAAAGAGACTGTGTGTGGTGAAGATGGCAGAAGTGGAGAAAGTCAGGGTGTTGGTGCTCGGAGATATGTTTGTGCATAGTTTACAGCAGTACGCTGAATGCAGGCATGTTGCAAAGAACTTTGATGTGAAAGGAGTGGAGGTGGTGTGGAGCACTGTGCCTGATTGCAATGTACAGGGAATTGTACTAGTTTGTGCGGATATGGCCACGATGAACAGTCCACATGTGGTAGTTTTGCACTATGGTGCTTTCCATTTGGGCAACGTCAGTGCCCCTACTTTGTTGGCTGATTTGGAACGCTTGGTTCAAGCCGTAATGAAGATCCTTCCAAATGCGAAAGTAATTTTTTCTGGATTACTACCTAGGGAAATATGGGACAATAGTTCAGTTTTTTGTCCTCAGCAAAACATTGCTAGGTGTGTCATCAACCGAGGCATGTGTGCCTTCATGCTTAGAGCTGGTATGTTATTCTGTAACAATGAGAATATTGATGCCAGTAATGCTGTTAATTTTAAAGAAGATGGCATTTCTTTATCTTTTACCGGAAATGCCTTTCTATTTTGGAATGTAAGGGTTGCTTTGGAGAAGGTTATGTGAAGATTTTAGGAGTAAAGTAAGAAAAAAAAAACAAGAAAAAAATATAAAATAACAGGTGTCTGTCAAGCATCTGTAAAAAAAAAAATGGCTCTTTTCAGAGCCAACTTCAAAGGGGAAATGGGGCACACTATTTAAATTTACATTCACCACGCTCAGATTTTCGATGTGTCCGCGGACATGGCGGTAGTCCGCGGACATGAAAATCACTACGAGGGGGTTAGTATGTTCTATGTTACATGTCAGGGATATTATGGTTAAGTTGTGCTACTAAAAACCTATGAAATTCAGTGAAAAAACTTTGGTAAAGGGACGTTATGGTTCCAAGTAAAACCGAAAAACCCTTGAAATTCGCCAGTTATGGTAACATAAGCAACCATAACTCGCGCCACCGTGCACTGCTAGCACTAACACCCAGGACATCAGAGATGACATCACAAATGTCATTGATGGCATAACTGATGACATCACATGGCTGGCTCTCCCTTTTTATCCTTTACTGACATATCGAAGCCACATAGTTTTCTTCAGTAACAGTCAGGAAGTAAAAATTGAAAAGGTACTATATTTGTAGACTTGGGGTCCTGTCACATTTTATGAAACATGTACATAGCGGAAGATACAGGCTTGAAAGAGAGCAATCCTTTCTGTGCATGAAGATAATCATTATGGTTATCAGCACTTTGTCATAGTTTTATTTTTATTACTCTACCTTCCCTCTATATGCTCATATTTGTATACATTATACTCACTCTCCATAGAGTGAATGGGAAAAAAAAAAAATTTGCTCGCGCATACAGCCCAAACCGCTGGACGGATTTCCACCAAATTTGGACCAGGAGCAGCGGCTTGGTCCCGAAAGCGTGCTTTTGCAAATTTGGTGAAAATTCGTCCAGTAGTTTTTTTTTAAAATGACCAAAAAATAGGTAAAAAAAAGTTAGTGATATCTGTGTTCGGTTTGCGGATACACTTCCCTGTTCGCTCCGCGGAAAGTGTCCTGATTGGGCAATCGTCTTGCGTGATATTCGCAGACATGCAAAGTCAGATTTTGCATCAGATTTTTCGGTAGCGCCCGCCATATTGGATTCGCGGACGTCCCCGGACAGCACAGTGAAACTTTGTTCAAAATGTGTATTTTGCAGAGTGTGTTGGTGTGTAGGAGTGTTTGGGGAGGGTGGGAGTGTGTAAGATAGGATGAAAGTTGTGTTTTTTATGTGTTAGACGTTCTTTTTGTGTTCGATTTGTTTGCGGACATCACAGGTGTTCTAAAATGTTCTAAATAAACTGACTAGGGTGTGTTCTAAGGAGTCAATATGTGTCTGTTTTGTTCGCAAGCAAAGTGAAACTGTTCTAAGAACACTCGCGGTGTCCAGGGAGTGTTCGTAGGTGGTGTCCTGAGGATGCTGTCCGTATTGTTCTCTGTCAAGTTGAATGTGTTCTAAGAACACGCGCGGTGTCCTGAAATGTTCGCAAATAAACCAAATGGGGGTGTTCTGAAGACGCTTCTAAGAACACTTGCAGTGTCCGGGGAGTGTTCGTAGGGGGTGTCCTGAGGACGCTGTCCGTATTGTTCTCTGTCAAGTTGAGTCTGTCCTAAGAATACTCACGGTGTCCTGAAATGTTCGCAAATAAACAAAATGGGGGTGTTCTGAAGACGCTTCTAAGAACACTCGCGGTGTCCGGGGAGTGTTCGTAGGGGGTGTTCTGAGGACGCTGTCCGTATTGTTCTCTGTCAAGTTGAATGTGTCCTAAGAACACTCGCGGTGTACTGAAATGTTCGCAAATAAACAAGATGGTGGTGTTCTGAAGAGGCTTCTAAGAACACTCGCTCTGTCCGGGGAGTGTTCGTAGGGTGTGTCCTGAGGACGCTGTTCGTATTGTTCTCTGTCAAGTTGAATGTGTCCTAAGAACACTCGCGGTGTCCTGAAATGTTCGCAAATAAACAAAATGGGGGTGTTCTGAAGACGCTTCTAAGAACACTCGCGGTGTCCGGGGATTGTTCGTAGGGGGTGTCCTGAGGACGCTGTCCGTATTGTTCTTTGTCAAGTTGAATGTGTCCTATGAACACTTGCGGTGTCCTGAAATGTTCGCAAATAAACAAGATGGTGGTGTTCTGAAGACGCTTCTAAGAACACTCCCGGTGTCCTGGAATGTTCGTAGGGGGTGTCCTTAGGATGCTGTCCGTATTGTTAGTTGTTAAGTTGAAAGTGTTGTAAGAACTATCGCGTTGTTCTGAAATGTTCGTAGGGGGAGTCCTGAAAACGGTGTCCGTATTGTTCGCTGGCAAGTTCAAAGTGTTCTAAGAACACTCACATTGTTCGCGGACATTAAACGTTTCCCATAGATCATAGTTGAAATGTTTGACTCTATGGATATGATATGCTGCGGTGGTTGTTGCCAGGGCATAGAGTCTTGGGTGCATGGCCATTTGGCCATGCACCCAAGATTGTATGCCCTGGCAACAACCACCGCAGCATATCACATTAATATTTGCTTATAACTTTGGGTGAAAAACAAATGTATAAGGAACAAAGGTATTAGATACTATGGATGTGATATGCTGCTATGGTTGTCCTTATTATTTTATACTTACTGTTTGGTCTAGTAATGGGAGTCCATGTTTTTCTTCTTCATTTCTGTGATAAAAGAAAATAGCATGTTAGTATTAGTATTTTGTAATGACTTATTACATTGTATAAGCAATATACTTTTATTTTTTTTCGGCCCTCATATTTAGTAGAGTACAAATCAGAGTAGTGTGCAATTTGCTCAGTTTCTGTATTTGTTGCTAAAATCATTGGGTCTGTGGGAGAAAAAAAAATCGATGTTGGATTAAAAAAAAAACCTTTTTCTGTTATGCTACAGTTTATTTGTTTGTTTGTTTTCAGTGTTCACTTGTTGTTTCTGGCTTATGCTTTATACTTTATGCTTTATGCTTTGTTGTATTTTTTTTGGAGCAGTAACAGATTCTTCATTTGTTTTGATATTATAAAATTTTGGAGCAGTTAGATACCAATTGGCATATTCTAACTGTCTATTTCTTTAATATATTTTAGTCGTTTTGATTTACCTATTTGGATATTGTTAAATTTTGGGACAGTTAGATACCAATTGGCGTATTCTAACTGTGTATTTTTTGGCCTAATTTAGTGGTATTCATTTATCTGATTAGTTGTTGTAGAATCTTTGAGCTGTTAGATAGCTTCTGGAGTATTCTAACAGTTTATATTATTTTAACACACATTTATAATTTTGGGACAGTTAGATACCAATTGGCGTATTCTAACTGTGTATTTTTTGGTCTAATTTAGTGGTATTCATTTATCTGATTAGTTGTTGTAGAATCTTTGAGCAGTTAGATAGCTTTTGGAGTATTCTAACAGTTTATATTTTTGTAACACAAATTTACTTAAAGGTTTAAATACAGTTTATTTATCAAATTTTGGTTTTAAGAACATCAAATAAGCGTTTGTAAGATTTGCTGGTAATCTCTGCTTTAGAGTAATGGTACTTTCATTACATTCAAACCATCCACATTTCTTTTTTATGTATGCACTGTAGTGCCCTGAATTGGTTGCGGCTCCTGCGTGGTAGATTATACCTATTGTTGTGAAGGTTTTCTTACCAAGTGATATTTGACGATGTGTGAATCCAGTCAGCTTGCAGTTGTTTTTGGTACCATCTGCATTGTAACGTAGAAGCATTAGTATTACGTATTTACTATGTGTTTGTATTACTAACGTGGAGCGATTATCTGAATTGCAGGTAGAGCATAATCTACCATGGTTTGCATTTTGTACAAGTTGCTGAAATGGAATGGATTCACAATTTGGTATTGATATATATATGAAGCATTCATTGGGGATTTCTTCTTGTGTCACATTGTTGCAGAGAGTGCATGTATGTTTCCACATGTATGAAATCTGAAAGATTTCATTTATAGGTATGTTTTTGTTTTCCAGTGCTTGTAGTAAGTACATTAGAAATTCTTGTGGATCTTCCTGTGAGTTTATAGTGAATTTCACCATTCCAGCACAGTAGTCCTATTGTCGTCTTATTCCAAAAACACTATATGTGTTGTCAGGATTGTTTGCTGCATTTCTGTGAAGTACTAACATTTGCAAACACAATGGGTCTGTACTGTGTGAGTAAATGTTGTCAACAATTGGTGGTAATTGAAATAGAATATTCATTGCTACATTTGCATAGCAACTTACACCAACTATATTTGAGAATTTAAATGGTCCAGGTAGTTCTGTATCTAACTGCTTTTTTTGGAGTTTGTCTTCCTTCTTTAAAGAAGTACCTGGTTTACTTTCTCTAATTGATTCTTTTTTGTTTGTGGTACTTGATGAAGTATTAGTTTCTTTTACTCTCTTTGGAGGATTTGCAGTGACGTCCTGTTGCATTTCTGTTTGATTTAGTTTTCTTTTACAACGTTTTAGTTTTTGTGGAACAGAATATGTGTTTAGATGGGGAGTGTATAGTGAGCGAAGTCTATTATATTCTAAAATGCAAGGAATATCAGCGTTTACTTTACTTGCATCAAAGTTGATTAGAAATAGACCGTCAAGTGTACGTAAGCGTGATAGTGCTACATAGCTCATGCCTTCTTTAAAGACTGTGTTACCAATATCTATCATTGCTTTGTCTAGGGTAAGACCTTGTGATTTATGAATTGTGACTGCGTATGCAAGAGTTAGAGAAAATTGTTCTCTGCGTACATACATATCTTTGAAGAGAAGGAATCTAGCTGTTGAGCGTCCTATCTGTTTTACTTCTGAAAGTTTGTCAAATAGTATATTGACAAACTGAATTTTGTTGTCACGTGGGTATGTTTGAAAGCCAACAACTGTACCCAGTGCTCCTTTAACTAGTCCTTGGTCCACGTCAAGATTACGTTTAAGCATTACTCTGCAATTTAAGGATAATTTTAACATCTTTTCTAAGCCTGCTGTGTTTGAGATTGATTTTTCTAAATTATTTAGTCTTGTTGTGGCTTGGTCACACATGGGTAGTGTCGTACCATGTACATCTAGTTTGTCTGTGGCGCTAATTTCCATTATTGGTTGCATTTCTTTACTTAGCATGATTTCATTGAATTTGAAACAGCTTGCAAGAGTTGGCATTAAGGCCATACAATTGACATTTTTGTGGGCTAATTGTTCCATAACATCTGTAGCACATGCATTATCACCATGAAGTGCATTAATGTGCCAGGTTTTCAATGTTGCTTCTGCTTCTTTAGAAAGTATACCAACTCTCAAACTTTTTAAAATGTTGGCATAAGTTAGATCTGCAGATTGGTGCATGTTTTCTGTTAATTCTCCTGTATTGGAAATGTTGCCAAAGGTTGACATTTCCAATGCTGCCAACAGTTTTACGGCAGAGTTTGTGCCCTAATGTTTTAAAAATAGGTTCACCTTTTACTGGTGTTAATTGAAGCAGATCTCCAAAAACAATAATGTGTTTTCCTGCAAAGAGCTCTTCATAGTCTGTTTTGAGTACCTCTTGTAATCTGAGGTGAATCAAAGCTAACATCAGGTTGGAGACCATGCTCACTTCATCTATTAGTAGCATTTTCATTTGTTTCAATACTCTGCGTAATTCCATTGCAGCTTCTGCAGAAAGTTTGTAATAGTCTAATTTGTTCTGGTGTTCTACTGGTAATAGTAGTAATCGATGTAATGTAACACCACCTATGTTGTAGGCAGCTAAACCTGTGGGGGCAGTGACAACAGCTGACAGTGTGTTGTTTGTCAATTGTTGAAGGAACTTACTAATGATTTTGATTAGGAATGTTTTGCCAGAACCAGCTTCACCACTGACGTACAGTAGTATAGGTTTATAATTATGGCAGGAACATTCTCTATTTTCATGTTTTACACCATGTGCAATTTGTTTTGTTACTTCTTGAAAAATGCTACTTTGCCCATTGTTTAGTTTTGATTGTAGTATAGTTAAGTCTTCCTTATCTTCATACTGACACATGGTGTTTTCTACTTCTATCATAGCTAATTCTGCCTTATTTGTTATTAGTGGTTCTCCCAGTGGTTCTTGGCTTCCTGTTACAGAAGGTTGACTACTGTCAGGAGTATCCTTATCTAGTTGAGCTTGGAGTTCTTCTTCATGTTGCTGTTCATTGTGCAACATTGTTTTGTACTGTGTAAAGTTTACATCAGTTATAGTGCTTTCATTTGCTTTGAAAGCATCCTCATGTGAGTCATAGTTATCTAGTAAGTGTTCTTCTTTTCTCCATGGTTTGAAGAGTTGTAGCAGGGACATGTAATATACTTCTTTATGTTGAGGAGTCTTCAATGACAATTTGATATGATTAATTAAATTTGGTTTAGTGAGTTTAACTAAACTGCCTTCACAGTCTGTCACTCTATATTTACCTTTTTTTTCATCGGGTTTCATATTATTTTTGTATGTGTAGTTTTGGGCTATTTGGTATAGACATGTTTTTCTGTTTGGGTAGTATGTGTCCAATAAATTATTTTTAAAATGTCTTGGCTGTTGGGATCATGTTTGGCTATTGTTTCTATATCTTCATATGATTTTAGAACTCTTTTTCTAGATTTAGCTGGACCAAGACTTAGCCATACTATATTTTCCGATTTACTATACAATGAAGTACCAGTTAAACTATCAGCTGCTTCATAAGATCCACATTCTCTATGGGTGAGCATTTTTATGCCCAAGCTGTATAATTTCTGAGATACTGTTTTATCTGATGACAGGTCATTCCAGAGGTCTTGGAGCTCTGTCTTTTCTGCTTTAGTTAAGTATGCTGTGACATATCGTGCAACTGCAGTAGAATTGTCTGCAATGTACTGCACATCTATGTTTGCATTCCATAAGTGGGCAATGATTGCACTATAATCATTGATATATTTTTCTTCTTCTTTTCTTTTTATGTAATATGTATTTTTAGGTGACTTTCCTTTAACAGTATGTCTAACTGAAGACATGAGGTTGTTTACTTGACCTGTATTTGTAACTGGTCTAGGGAAACCAAATTGGCATTTGGTGTAGTATTTGCCTTTGTTTTTGTATTTGCGACGACAATATTTTCCAAATTTGTGTCTTTGAAATTGTAAAATTTGTGCACAAAGATCACTATTTGTGGCTTCTGATGGAATTTCACAAGTGACATATTTTTCAATAAACTGTAAAACAGTGGCATCACTGTCTTGACCAAATTTAGGAGCATCTTTAATCCATAAAAGCATGTGGCTATGTGGTGCTCCTCTGGCTTGGTATTCTTTTCTCCAAAAGAAGTGTTGCACTTCTCCAAGGGGAGGAACAGTTTTATTACAAATAAAATGTAGCATAGCAATGAAGCGATGGTGAAAATATCTTGAAACATTAACAGGATCCAAAGAACAAAGTTCTCCAGGTGTTAGAATATCTATGTTTGTTTTGTTTTTATTTGATATGCGTATGAAATCATGTAAATCTTCCCATGCATATTCTGCACAACTTAATGTAACAAACCAAGTGGGTGGGCCAAGGTTTCTGATCATACAACGCACATCTCCATGATGTCGAAACCAGTACTCTTTAGTACCACGCATATTTGCTAATAGATTTGTAATATTTGATTGTAAAACCTCATCCTTTTGTTGCACTTTCTCTAATAATTGTGTAGCTGTCATATTTTGAAAGTGTGATCCTGATTTTAATATGTGTGCAACTCCGTAACATAAAGTTGCTAGTTCACTTTCAAAGAGTAGGTGGAATATGTATTCCACATTTTGTCTAAATCTGGGATCTTCAGAATACATCCGTAATGAGCGGTATTCTGAAGCTGATATTTGAATAGGTCTATCATCATACCTTCCTCCTTTGCCAGTTGGAAAGAGTAGAGGAAATGCACGTGCTTCTATACTTTTTTCCCATATACTGATTGGCGATCCTTTTGTTTGACGCATTTGGTAAGTTTCCAGTACATCTTGTACGGTGTCATTACAGTGCAAAGGATGAATTGTATACTGGTCTAAAGTATTTGATATTGTAGCAGGATCTAGTAGCTCAAATTGACCAGCTTCTTGTGTTTCTTGAATTATTTCAGTTGTATCTTTCAAGTTTTCTTCAATATTAATTTCTTTGTAATATTCATTATTCTCTTTAAGATATTGGAAGGCTTGTCTAACTTTATATAAATCTACCAGCTGTTGCCATATTTTTTTGTCTTTTGTAGGTACTCCATTTACTAATATAATTAAAGATTGCTGCATTGGACGTTGCACTCCTAGAGTATGCACATTTTCTTTTAGATTTAATGGTAAATAAACTACTTTTCCACTAATGCCTTTTACCAATTCAGAGGGAGGTAATTTTGCTGTTTTTGGTTGAAGGCGTATTATTGCTTGAACTGGGTCTACTGTTTGAATTATGATGCTGTCATATAAATTAAGTTGTTGTAGAGGTTTTGGTACTGGGTATAATTCCAAATTATTTGTGATAGAACGTGAAGGAGTTTGGTTGTTGTCAAGTTTTGTAGTGCAATAACTGCAAAGTATTAAGGGCTCAGTTATTTCATATTTGTTTTCTGCTAGAAGGTAGAGAGCTAATTCAAACCATTTAGAATCTTCATTGTCTTCTATTTTGTATGATAGGTCCACAGTTTTTGTGTTACTTTTATAAAACATTCTACGGTAACATACACATACATGGTTTGGTACTTCAGCTGATGTACTTTTAAATTTGAGTATTTCTTTTTTGTATGTGTTTAGCAAAAGGTTGCCATGTGTAGAATTGTTGCTTAATTGGTTTAAAGCTATTTCATTCTGTAAATGGCTTTCACTTCCAAAATATTTTTTCTGGATATAGTGAATTTCTTCAAGTAGGTCTTTTGCTGTACCATGTAGAAGGGTGTTATTTAACTTTGCTAGTGCTAAAGCAGGACTTTTAGCATAGTACAGTTTATAGACTAGATTTCTTATAGTTGAATGATGTGTTGATATCCTTTTGATATCATGGAAAGTGGTTTTACAAGTAGGTCCTGTAATGCAGGCCAATGAATGTCCTTGTAGTCCTGTGTACTTGCGCACTGGACAGGTATATATATTTTGCAGTCATTTAATTTTGAGTTTGTCTTTGCTTTTTACATATTTATTGAGGAATTGGTGTAAAGATTTGAAACATTGTTTGGGAATGTTACACATTGACGTGCATGGCCATTTGTACACTAGACGTTCTGATTCAGTTGAATGGAGGGGTAATTCTAAGTTTTCAGGGCATATCTTTGTAAGGAGTACTTCTTGTTCCATTATGGTATTATTCACTTTTTCATAACCTCGACCACTGCTATTTATGGCAATTGTATTTGTCTGCTTTTGTTTGTACGCTTCTTCATTAAAATATGGTTCTGTGCTCGTAGTGTGATTCCATTCACCTCCGCAGATACTTAAGAAGTTCTTTCTGTTGACATTTCGATTATTCAGAAGTCTTTTTTGTAATTTAGTTATTAGTTTTGTTAGTGGTTTCATTTAACAGTAAAATAAATACATTTCTTTTGAGAAGAATTGCACTGTCCATCAACGCTTCTAAGATTAATTTCCTACGATACGTTTTAAGCTTTGAACCTGATTTCTCTCCTGTTTTCATAAGATTTTGAAGGACTTTGTGACGGTATATTTTGGCTAAAATACTTTTCTTGGTATGCTTACTTTGCACTGTATTAAAATTTGAAGAAGTAGTTTTATCTGTACTGATAGCTGATTTTCTGTTAATTGTTTTTTGGTTTGTTTTACATTTTGATAGAGGAAGCGAAGTTGTTGTACTTGAAACTTCTTGTGTTTCACTAAATGATTGTATTAGCTGTTTTGTTTCAACTTTTTTTTACAAATTCTGCTAGAGATGGATGCTTATGTTGGACACCTTTATTTTCATTTGCTCTAATTTTGCGTTGCTTTCTACGGAGTTGTCTTTTGGTAGGCATTCTTTAGGGTCTGTTGAAAAAAATAAAGAAGATATGGGTTGGGGTGTTCTGGAATGTATGTGTGCTGTGTGCATGAGTGTTTGAGTAAGATGATAAAGATGTATGTAATGGTGTGTGATTGTGCATTGGGAACTAAAACTAGTAGGGATAGGTATTCTTGAATTTATGTGTCACTAAACTGGGGTTCAGATGACAAGAAAAAAAGTAAGCTAGTGGTGTGGAAAAGTACAAATAGTAAATGTAATGTATACAATTAAAACAGTTGTTTGTTCTATAATATGAAAATTGTAGTGGTTCAGTTGGCTAATTTGTGTGTCCAAAAATAGAAATTTGTGGGCCATTCTGGTTGTAAATCGCTGTTTACGACATGGACATTTTTGGACAAAATGGTACAAAATCTCTATTTTAAGAAACCAAAATAGCTGGTATTAATGTTATAGTATATTTGATTAATAATATAAATAATATGGTGATATTTTACTTACTTTTTTTTTTAAATTAACAGGTAACTTCTTAGTTTTTCTTTCTTCTTCGAATTCGGCTGCTTCTTTTCAGGAAACTGGTCTTCACTGCAACTGTAAAAGCTTCAAATTAGTAACTTTGTTTGTATATAGCACTGTTTTTAATTTAGATATTGATTTTTTTAATTGAAATCCTCAGTGCCTTCTGTAAAACCATTAAACTAATTTATTTACATAAGATACATTGCATCAGTTCAGTACATATGATATGTTCTTAATGAACAAATTGTATTGAATGACTAACTGTAGCAAAAATAAAATATCTTTACTATGTCTTGTGAAATTTATAATATATTAGTGAATACCACTATTTCTGTAAGTAAACTGTTCTAGGTAATAGCGCCTCAATGTCATGTCTAATTTAAAGTAATTAAGTAAATAAATAAATAAAAACAAAAAATATGAAATTGTATAAGTATTTTTATAAAGGTTTAAACATAGATTGTGTTTGCATGCAATTTTGTTTGAATATATGTAGTCTATATATTTCATTTAAAAAATGTTAGTTTAACATGATTTGAGTGTGTGTGTATAAAGAAAGTAAAAAGTATAAAGGTGTATAAGTGGTAGTTGATTTTAGGAAATTGAAAAAAGTACAGTAAATTCATATTACAGATTTTACAAGGTAAAAGTCTGTTTGAAAATGTATTCATCTACCATAGCTCTCAACTCACACACTTTTGGCGGGTGTCACACGCCTTGTAAAGGGCAGACTCACCCGCCAAGCCTCCTGCACGCCCATTCATTCCAATGGGCGTCTCACCCGCTAAAAACAAAATCGGGTGATTTCACCCGCCTGTAAAACAAAAATGGTTGAGAGCTATGTCATCTACTATACAGAAAATATGCATACCTGAAGTTTGTGTTCATGCATATGAATATGCATGGAGCTGCAAGTAGAAATCTTGAAGACTTGTACAGTATTTGTGGTAGATGCTGCTTGCCAATGATATGACACTTGTACTCAGAGAGATTCAGAGTACATTTGCAGTGCTGACCTACGATGATGCAGTTAGATGTAGAGGTCTTGAATGTGATTGGTGCATGGTCATGTGATTTTTGAGGTACATCCAATGAGGGAATGGCAGAGAGAGTGTAGTGGAAATGGTAGAAGGGCTGTTCATGTTACGATATGTCCACAGACATGGCGGTAGTTCCCGGACATCGGGAGTTACATCCGGGGATTCTTGGGTTCAGAAGTCATGCAAATGAGAATAAGCACTGAAAGGGATTGGTCAGGAAAGTTTGGTGGGTGTGTTGTGCCAGGAGAGATTTTCTGAGATACTCTTTTTGCTGAGAGAACAAAAGATAGCTATGGCTGTGTGTTTCAGAAAACAGATTGTTTGGATTTTAGGAGATTCGTGGATACATTGGTTGAAGGTGCATGCAGAAAGTTGTGGAGTAGCTGTAAATCTTGGATTCCCACATGTGGAAGTACACTGGCATGGAGTACGTGGAATGAAGTGGTTGGATTTGCTACCTCTCTGTGCTACTTTGGAGACAGAGCAACATCCAGACATAATTGTAATTCATTGTGGAGGGAACAGTTTAGGGAATGTGACTGGAATTGTTTTGCAATTTGCTATGAAAGAAGGACTGAGGAAGGTTATGGACATGTTTCCTAATTCTCAAGTGATATTTTCACGGATTGAAAACAAATGTGGCTTTGTTCTTCTTCATTTGGTCCACAAATGGAAAAAGCAAGGCGCAATGTTAATAAGGCTGTTTGTGGCTTTGTGGCTTTCTAAGAGATTTTGGCATGTCTTCTTTTCACAATGAAAATATTATGTTTCGTAGTACATACATTTTTCGCAGAGATGGAGTCCATCTTACTTATGCTGGCAATCAGATTTTTCTGAGAAATGTACAAAATGCATTGCGACCTTTTTTGGAATTACAACAACGATTTTGAGGTAGATGTTAAGCATTTACAATTTTTGACTTACAAACACCAACCAAAGGCTCTTTTCAGAGCCACCACTTCTTTCCAGAGAAAATTACAATGTTTGTGATGGAGTAGTGACCCAATTTTTTTAATGTTCGCGAACTGTTCGCGGACTTCTAAAAAATACAAAGAGCCCTGCTTCATTTATTTTCACTTCTATTTTTTAACTGGGAAAGGCGGCTCTGAAAAGAGCCTTATTTTTTTTTGATTTTTGTAATTTTGTATTTTTTTTGGTTTTTCAGACATGACACACTAGGAGAGGAGGGTAAAGGAGGATAAAGGGGGGGACACCAACCACAGGGATAAGAAAGGGCGAGCTGAGAAAGGAAGATGTAGAGTGGGTTTTATTTGGGTAGTGAGCAGGTCTTCTCGTGCTCTGAGACGATAGTCTCAAAAGCACTCCAAAGTCGCTCCCCCCTGCGGAGTACTGTGTCACAGTACATACATACAACTGTGACCCTCGAAAGGTAAGGGTCATCAGCATTCTGTATGGCCTGTGAGGCAGCTTGAGAAAGATGCTGTCCCACAGAGGTGGTCCTTGTGGTGACAGGATCAGAAACAGAGGATGAAGTAGAGGAAATCAACCTGGTACGTTCTTCGCAAGGTACAACCCTGCGAATAGCCCCAGAGTGAAATGACGTCAGGTGTCGCTTCATAGTAGTGGTCCCAAAGCTGTAGTTACCGTGCTTCCCGCGACTGAGTATCATTTTGCACTCATTGCAGGTAACATGGTTCGCACAAGCCTTAGGACCATTCCCATGAATGGTAAATAACCGCCACACCCAAGACTCACGCCTAGTGCGGGTAGTAGGGATTTCCTCTACCTCATTCTCATCATCCTCTTCTTCCTCCTCCGCATCCTCAGTCCTGTTCCCCTCTTCAGGCCCTTGGGGAGGTGGTGGTGTTGGATGGGGTGGTGGATGTGCTGAAGCAGGTGCAGCACCAAGTGGCAGTTCAGCAGCCAAGGATGCCATGTCGATGATGGTGTAGTCTGCAGGTGGCAGCAAAAATCACTGTGTTATAAAGAATAGCCAGAAACACAATGGGAATAAGCTCTTGGGCGTGGTCTTTTATAAGGGTGCTTGTGCGCGGTCCGCGGACCTGCACACTGTGCGCGGACAGATCGAACACAAAAAAAGGATCGGAAAGTTTCAAAAGGTATATAGAAACTCAAGATTGCTATGTGGGACTTGTGGCATGGTGAGATTTTATTGAAAAATATTATGGATTAACTGAAAATGTACTTTTAAATTGTTCGGGGACACGCTCTGTATAAAAAAATATATATATGTTAAATGTATACAAAGTAATAATATTTAAATGGTTTATATTATAAAGTGTTTACCATTAGTTTCACTATCTTGTGACATTTCTTCATGTGGGAAATTGTCCTCTAGCCATTCCAGAGTACTAGACATTTCTGTGAGAAAAAAAAAGAAAAGATAATATATTTTTTAATCTAATACAGAAAGTTTATAAATATATGAGTAAAATGAAGTACACTTACTATTTCCGGTAAAATAAGTCCTATGTATTCAGTGGGTCTGGTCTTGTTCTCAGTTCTGTTGTGTCTGTGAGGTAATTATGTTGGAAGCCAATTTATGTTCTTGTGGTATATTCCATTTCAGAACATATTGTATTTAAATGAATGGTTAGTGTGTTACATATATGGGTTACATTTCTTATGTATTACTATATATAATGTGTTTGTGTGCTGCTTTTTGAATTTGTTAATTGTTCTTATATTATGATATAACAATCAAACATACCCCCCCAAACCCTCCCCCACAGTTTTTAGGTAGTGGTACTGTTCTCCAAACATGTCTGCGAACATTAAATAAGTTCGCGGACATCAAGTTCATAAGAAGAGATCTAGTCAGTTCCATATGACATGTATATAAAGTCAAAGTCAATATTGTTAAGTTTTGCTACTAAAAACCTATGAAATTCAGTGAAAAAACTTTGTTAAAGGGACGTTATGGTTAATTTGTGATGTCATCTTTGATGTCCTGGGTGTTAGTCTTAGCAGTGCACGGTGGCGGCGCGAGTTATGGTTGCTTAGCTTACCATAACTGCCGAATTTCAAGGGTTTTTGGGTTTTACTTGGAACCATAACGTCCCTTTAACAACGTTTTTTCACTGAATATATATATATATAAACTTATGTGCGATTTAAATATTAAATAAATAAATAAATACATATTAACGTTTACAAACTATCTTGATTCCTGGTTCAGTGTGACGAGGGGGGTATTTTGAGAAGGGTGTGATATGAGTGGTCTGTCATTCAGAATATTGAACAAAAATAAATAAGGGTTTCATTGCGCACTACATGCTAGGCGAGACCTGGGTGTGTGCCTGATTGAAATCCCTTACAGAAGTAAAGAGGGAAAATGCAGGGACATTGGAGAAGTCCCTAACTGGTAACACAGAGGCATAGGTAGCAGAGTCTCTTGTGAACATGCAAGTTGATGCCCACCAAAAGATGCAGGGCCTTTTATGGACAACCTCAAAGAGGTTGGCAGGACTGCTCTATTGAATGTCACCCTCGAGGCAGGCACAGTGGAGGAGCAGGAAGGTATGCTCCTTATTTTGTAAGTGGCAGGGGCAGCAAAGCAAGCACCCTGGAGAAGGAGCATGGGATTGAACCAGATTTTAGTGGGGCATTGTGAAAGCATGTGTCTCCTTCCAGCAGAGCGATGATGCTGCTGAGGACAAGGCAAAGGTCCACCAGGAGGAGGACAGCCAGAGGAGGTGCCAGAGCAGGTGGCAAACCTTGAAAGTGTTATAGAGTTTGAGAAGGTAAAGGAAGGGCTCTAGGAGATGGTGGAGTATGAGCCTCCTCCTGCTGTGGCAGATATGGACATTCTGGTATGGTTACCCACACATTTATTTTTTGGAGCCCAGGAGTGTGAACATATTACCCCTATTTTAAAATCACTGCTTTGGCTGTCGCTTGATGCTAAAATTATATTTAAGCTTTTATGTATTGTTAACAATGCAGTATACTTAGTCTCCAATTTATCTGACCGAGAAGCTGAAGATTTCCAGAGGATCCAGAGGTATTCAGAGCCCGGACTCCATCCATCTAGATGTTCATAAATGTAGACATGTTTTACTATGAAAAGGTCTTTTTCTGGTGCCAGAGTATTCTTTTGCAGGGCTCTTTTGATCAATGTTGTAACTTACACACAGTACTTGAAATGTAGGTAAGTACTCAAAACCTGTTTATGGAATTCTGCTATTTAAATTGCTTTTTAAAGATGCTTTATTGTTTAATTTTTATGTTGTTCCTGTTCTTTGAGAGATTTTTATTCTCAGTATGTCCATGTTATCGTATTTATTACATATGGACTATGGTACAGCGTTCAAATGCATTTTTGCCTCATCTGTGCTACATAAACATCTATATTTATTCAAGTTAAAATGTGTGGGTTTCTTTATGACTTGACAACGCGTTGTTCCTTAAACAATTCCACACCGTTTCACCAATCTGCACCAAATTGTGCATAGTTACCTGTTAGGAACATCCAGACATTACTGGCTACATGACATTTGGATACCCCACCCTGTTCGCTGGAGTTCAGCAAAGGGAAAAATGTGTGGGGTTGTGGCTTGGCCAAGAGTTGTTCCTTATACAATTCCACACTGTTTCACCAATCTGGACCAACTGTTGAATAGTTAGCTGTTAGGACCCTTGGACATTACTGCCTACATCACATTTAGACAACTCACCCCTTCACCCAGATTTCAGCAAAAATCTAAATTTGTGTGTGGGTTTGTGGATTGGCAAAGCATAGTTCCTTAAACAATTCCACACCGTTTCACCAATCTGCACTAAAGTTTGGATAATTGCCTGTTAGAACCCTCTGGGTATTACTGGCTACATGACATTTGGAAAACCCACCACCTTAACCATATTTCAGCAAAAATTGAAATTTGTTTGTTGGTGTGTGCCTTGGCAAAGCATTGCTCCTAATACAATTCTACATAGTTTCACCAATCTGCACCACATTTTTCATAGTTACCTGTTAGGACCCTTCGGACATTACTGGCAACAGAACATGTGGACACCCCAGCCCCTTTCCGCAGTTTTCAGCAAAAGTCAACAGTTGTGGGTTTGTGGCTTGGCGAAGCATTGATCCAAATAGAATTCCACACTGTTTCACCAATCTTCACCAGATATGCATAGTTACCTGTTCGGACCCTTCAAAAATAACTGACTACATGATATTTGGACACCCTACCCCATTCCCTGGATTTCAGCAAAAGTCAGAATTTGTATGTTGGTTTGTGGCTTGCCGAAGAGTTGTTCCTTAAACAATTCCTCACCGGTTCACTAATCTTCACCAAATTGTGCATAGTTACCTGTTTGAACCCTCCAGACATGACTGGCTACATGACATGTGGACACCCTACCCCTTTCCCTGGATTTCAGCAAAGGTCAAAATTTGTTTGTCGGTTTGTGGTTTGGCAAAGCATTGTCCCTTATATAATTCCACACCGTTTCACCAATCTGCACCACGTTTTACATAGTTACCTGTTAGGATCCCCCAGACATTACTGGCTACATGACATTTGGACAGCCCAACCCTTTACCTAGATTTCAGCAAAAATCTAAATTTGTTTGTGGGTTTGTGGCTTGGCGAAGTGTTGAATTGAACTGATTGTTTATTTGTATAGAGCCTATACACAATGTGTTTCAAAGTGATTCAAGGAGGGAGGGAACATGGGAGAAATACAGTTACATTCTTACAAGTCCTTGAAACAAATCAGAATGTGAAAAATAACTATGTTAATCAGCCTGGCAACATTTCAGATAGTGTAAATAAGTGCAAGGAACCAATAAGGGAAGAAAGGGTGGGGGGAGTCAAAACAGGTGGTTATATTACTATGCCTGATGACAATTGTCGTAGTGCCGGAGTGTTATACAAGAGGAGGGGGAGGGGTGAGGATATGGAAACAAGGGAGAAGACGAAGAACAACCCAAGCTACTAACATACTAGATCTGACGACGATTCAGTGTAGCGCTGGAGGGGTAAGTGGGAGGAGGATTAAGGAGGGGAGGGGGGAGAGACAAACAAGCTGCTATCACAAAGTCATGGGATAAATGATAGAGTAAGTGCTAATGAACAGTAATAGGGAAGGGGAGAGGAGAGTGGATGGGTAAGGTAGGCGGCTACAATTACTATGCCTGATGGTAATTAAGGTAGTGCCAAGATTAAACTAATTAAGGTAATTAAGGTAGTGCCAAAATTAAACAAGAGGAGTGGAGGGGTGAGGAGGAGGAGAGGGCAGGAGGAAAAAAAAGCAGGTGGCAAAAATTACTATTTCAAAAAGGTAGCAGGCGCTCCTCTCTAGAAAGAACATGGCATGATAATCTGTTCTGAGATGAGTTTGCAGCACACGCATTACTATGCCTGACGGCAATTGAGGTAGAGCCAGAATTTAACAGGAGGACGGGAGGTGTGGGGAGGAGGAGGGCTGTGTTGCTCCTGATTCAATTCTACATAGTTTCACCAATCTGAACAAGGTTTTGCATAGTTATATGGTAGCACTCTCTGGATATTACTGGCTACATGACATGTGGACGCCCCGCCCCTTTGCCCGGTTTTCAGCAAAAGTCAACATTTGTGGGTTTGTGGCTTGGTGAAGCGTTGTTCAAAATATAATTCCACACACCATTTCACCAATCTGCACCAAAGTGTGCATACTTACTTGTTCCGACCCTCCAGGCATTGCTGGCTACATGACATCTTGGATTTCAGCAAAAATCAAAATGTGTTTGTTGGTTTGTGGTTTGTCGAAGCGTTGTTCCTTAATCAATTCTACAACGGTACACCAATCTGCACCAAATTTTGCATAGTTTCCTGTCAGGATCCTGCAGACATTACTGGCTATATGACATGTAGACACCCCATCCTTTTCCCTGGATTTCAGCAAATGTCAACATTTGTTTTTGGGTTTGTGGTTTGGGGAATCATTGTCCCTTAAACAATTCCACACTGTTTCACCAATCTACACCACATTTTGCATATTACCTGTTAGGACCCTCTTGGGCCTAATTCCTGGTGCCCCAGACCCTTCTGACTGCCCCCCCAGCCTGTTTCCACCCGTTCAGCCCTCCCTCCCCCTAGACCCTCTCCCTTCCGTGTTTGGTCTCTCCTCCCACCACCCTCCTCCCCTGATTGGCCGGACCGCTTTCTCCTTGGCCCTGATTGGCTCAGGAGCACAGAACAGCTGAGCCTACCGGCCCGCTCTCTACTTGTGAAGGCCACTTTGTTCCTGCACTACGGTGAGTGCTGCATTGGCCTTCTAAAACCTTCTTGGGCCTAATTCCTGGTGCCCCAGACCCTTCTGACTGTCCCCCCAGTCCACTTCCACCCAGCTCAGCCCTCCCTTCCCCTAGACCCTCTCCCTTCCGTGTTTGGTCTCTCCTCCCGCCTCCCTCCTGCCCTGATTGGCCGGACCGCTTCCTCCCTGGCCCTGATTGGCTCAGACGAGAAGCTCCCCAGTTCTTTGCTGGTCCTCCCAAGGCAGCCCTCTGCCTGGCAGCCCATCGGCTAAGGACCCGAGGCAAAGGACGACTTCTACAGTGATGGCTCCACTTCGTATCTGCAGGTATCCGCAGGAGAAGCAAGAAGCCAACAATAAGTAAGTGTGGGAAGGGTGGGGCCAGAAGCTATTACTTCACGCCATACTACCCAACCACTCATCTAACAAAACATCACCACTGTAAACTCATTATATCTGTAAAATATTTGCATTGGGAAACTCTGTTCTATACATGTGAAAGTTGCACTTAGAACTGTGCCGAATAGCCGCGTTGTGAAAAGTTGCACTTAGAACTGTGCCGAATAGCCACGTTGTGAAAAGTTGCAATTAGAAGTGTGCCCAATAGCCTCTCTGTGAAAGCTGAATTTGAAATGTGCCTAATAGCCTCTCTGTGAAAGCTGAATTTAGTAGTTGAATTTAGAAGTGTGCCCAATAGCCTCTCTGTGAAAGATGAATCTAGAAGTGTGACCAATAGCCTCTCTGTGAAACTTGCAGTTAGAAGTGTGCCCAATAGACGCTCTGTGAAAGTTGCATTTAGAAGTGTGCCCAATAGCCTCTCTGTGAAAGCTGAATTTAGAAGTGTGCCCAATAGCCTCTCTGTGAAAGCTGAATTTGAAATGTGCCCAATAGCCTCTCTTTGAAAGCTGAATTTGAAGTGTGCCCAATATCCTCTCTGTGAAAGCTGAATTTAGTAGTTGAATTTAAAAGTGTGCCAAATAGCCTCTCTATACAAAGTTGAATCTAGTAGTGTCCCATTTGCCCCTCTGTGAAAGTTGAATTTAGTAGTTGAATTTAAAAGTGTGACCAATAGCCTCTCTGTGAAAGCTGAATTTGAAATGTGCCCAATAGCCTCTCTGTGAAAACCGAATTTAAAGTGTGTCCAATAGCCTCTCTCTGAAAGCTGAATTTGAAGTGTGCCCAATATCCTCTCTGTGAAAGCTGAATTTAGTAGTTTAATTTAAAAGTGTGCCAAATAGCCTCTCTATACAAAGTTGAATCTAGTAGTGTCCCATTTGCCCCTCTGTGAAAGTTGAATTTAGTAGTTGAATTTAAAAGTGTGCCCCATAGCCTCTCTGTGAATGTTGAATCCAGAAGTGTGACCAATAGCCTCTCTGTGAAACTCGCAGTTAGAACTGTGCCCAATAGCCTCTCTGTGAAACGTTGAATCTACAAGTGTGACCAATAGCCTCTCTGTGAAACTTGCCATTAGAAGTGTGCCCAACAGCCTCTGTGTGAAAGCTGCACTTAGAAGGGTGCCCAATATCCTCTGCGAAAGTTGCATTTAGAAATGTGCCCAATAGCCTCTCTGGAAAGTTGCATCTAGAAATGTGCCCAATATCCTCTGTGAAAATCGCATTTAGAAGTGCCCTCATTAGCCTCTTTGGAAAGTTGACTATTGAAGTGTGCCCAATTAACCTCACTGTGAGAAACTGAATTTAGTAGTGTGCCCAATAGCCTCACTGTGAACAATTGAATTTAGAAGTGTGCCCAATAGCCCTTCTGGGAAAGTTGCATTTAGAAGTGTGCCCAGTAGCCCTTCTGTGAAAATGGCATTTAGATGTGTGCCCAATAGCCCTCCTGATAAAGATGCATTTAGAAGTGTGCCCAATAGCCCTTCTGATAAAGTTGCATTTAGAAGTGTGCCCAGTAGCCCTTCTGTGAAAATGGCATTTAGAAGTGTGCCCAATTAGCCTCACTGTGAAAAACTGAATTTAGAAGTGTGCCCAGTAGCCTCACTGTGAAAACTGAATTTAGAAGTGTGACCAATTAGCCTCACTGTGAACAGTGAAGCCCAACAGCCTCACTGTGAAAACTGAATTTAGAAGTGTGACCAATTAGCCTCACTGTGAAAATTGAATTAGCCTCACTGTGAAAATTGAATTGAGAAGTGTGACCAATAGCCTCACTGTGAAACTTGCAGTTAGGAGTGTGCCCAATAACCTGTGTGAAAGTTGCAATTAGAAGTGTGTCCAATAGCCTCTCTGTGAAAGCTGCCTCTAGAAGCCTCAATAGCCTCATTGTGAAACTTGCAGTTAGAAGTGTGCCCAATAACCTGTGTGAAAGTTGCAATTAGAAGTGTGTCCAATAGCCTCTCTGTGAAAGCTGCTTCTAGAAGTGTGCCCAATAACCAATCTGTGAAAGTTGCATTCAGAAGTGTGCCCAGTAGCCTCTCTGTGAAAGTTGCATTTAGAAGTGCCCTCAATAGCCTGTCTGGGAAAGTTGATTATAAAAGTGTGCCCAATAACCTCTCTGTGAAAGCTGCATTCAGAAGTGTGCCCAATAGCCTCTCCTGAAAGTTACATTTAGAAGTGTGCCCAATATCCTGTGAAAGTTGATTATAGAAGCATGCCCAATAGCCTCTCCGGCTAAGTTGCATTTAGAAGTGTGTCCAATATTATCTGAGAAAGGTGCATTTACAAGTGTGCACAATAGTCGCTCTGTGAATGCTGATTTTAGAAGTGTGCCTAATAGCCTCTCTGTGAAAGTTGAATTAGAAGTGCACACAACATCCCCTGTGAAAAGTTGCATTCAGTAATGTACCGAGTAGCCTCCCTGTGAAAGTTGCAACCAGAAAGGTGCCCAAAAGCCCTTCTGTGACAGTTGAATTTAGAAGTGTGCCCAGTAGCCTCCCAGTGAAAGTTGCATTTAGAAGAGTGCTCAATACCCTCTGTGAACGCAGATTATAGAATTGTGCCCAAAGCCTCTCTGTGAAAGCTGATTATAGCTACTCTCAGCCAGTGATATCACTGAATTTATGAAGTCCAATCAACCATAAATTGCACTTGAAACGACACCTAACAACTACTAAGCATGAGTGCACCTACTCCACCAAAGTCTGTTGGAAACGAGCACCATGGACCGGCCCCACTTCCCGATCTGCGTTTCCTCCGGTCCCACCCCCCCTACCCATATCAACCCACCCTCCTTCACATTTCCTACCATTCCCCTCTCCAAACACCAAGCCAGAGCTCCTGCTCCACTCCTCCCCTGAACCCCACCACCGACCAGCCTAGGATAACCATGCCCGCTCCCATCACTATCGTACCAGAGACATCCCGCCCTGCAAACATCCACCCTAAGACCACTCCTCCCCTGAACCCCATCACTGACGAGCCATGGATAACCGTGCCCACTCCTCTCACTATCAAACCAGGAACATCCCGCTCTGCAACCATCCACCCCCCCGCCTTGCCCACAAACCCCCGCCACCTTCCACCACTGACCACACCGTTTCCCCTCCTGAAAACTGCATGCCTAGCCTTAGCAAGAACCGAAGCCACCTCCCTCTCCCCCTCAGACCCTCCTACCCTCTCTCACACTCCAATCGCAACAAAGAAACTAAAGAGAAAATGTACCTGGTCCCCTTCAATCTTGCAACACTCTTTGCCTCCCCTGTCTCGACCCACCTCCTCTTTCCCCCAATCACCTCCTTCCCCCATGGCTTCACCCTTCCTGAAACCCCTCTCCCTCGACTTCTCATCAACTGCAACTGAAACTCCTAACCGCCCACAACCCACCTTCAAATCCCCCGAGCCAAACCCAATCATCCTAACACACGCAATCACCCAATCCAGCCCGAAGCGCACCAATTTATCAGCACGCCCACTTTTCCCAACGATCACCCACACTACCCAGCTCCTTCTTGCACTCTCTCCCCTGCCCGCTTCCGCTCCAGCTCCGAGACCAGCCTCGCCTGCCGATGTGAACTGCATCCTATTTAATGCCCGATCCGTAGCAAAAAACAGACAATGCATCTTTGACCTCCTCGCCTCTGACAAACCAGACCTGGTTTTCATCACCGAAACTTGGTTCTCTGATGACTTCGCCACAATCGCCAATGAAACCTTCCCCCCTGACTACTCCCTCATCCCACTGAAACGTCCCGCTAGAGGAGGGGGAGTAGCATTCATCTTCAAGTCTCTCTTCCGCGCCTCAATCATCGAAAACCAACCTTCCATTCCTTCCTGCAAACTTCTCCTCGTTAAGCTATCCGTCTCCCCGTCTCTCTCACATAGCTTCCTAATTATCTACAGACCCCCGGCTACGATAGACATTTCGCAAACATCCTCTGCGACTCTATTGCCACCCTTCAACTAAACCATCCCAATCTCACCCTTCTTGGAGACTTTAACATATGGCTCGATATCCCCACCAACCCTATGACACACTCTCTGGTTGACGGTTTAGACGCCTGACTCACTATAAAGGACACACTCTTGATGCCATCTTCAGCTCCAACACCCGGATTCATTTAAACCCACCCACCCCTATCATCTGGTCCGATCACTTCATTCTCTCTTTCACCATTCACTCACCTGACACCCTTCCCGTACTTGAATCCGAACCTCAGAATCTACGCAAATGCTGGAAAAAACTAATAATCGTGCCGGACCTAGCCGACACCCTCCTCCAATCTCCACCACCTACCTGCCAACTCAATAAACAACTAACCCCTGACGCCTTTGACTTGTGGCTCAACGTATCTCTGATGCGGCTCACACCCTCTTGCAAACCATCAACACGCCTTGGCCTTTTCCTCAAATGGTTCACTCTGGAGTTGAAGACCACTAAACAACTATATAAATACCTAGAACGTAAATGGCAGAATAACAAAACCCAGGAGAGCAAGGCCACTTTGGCCCGGCACCTCTATCAGTACAAGGCCGAAATCCGGAAAGCAAAAAAAGCCCACTACAACTCCCGAATCCTAAACTGCAAAAATCCAAGCAAAGAACTCCACAAAATCATCGCTGAATTCTCCAAACCCGCTTGCACCACGACCATCCCGACCCCCTCCCCATCACTGTGCAACTCACTCTCCCTCCACTTTTACACCACAGCTCTCGAAAGAACAAATACTCTAACCACCAAATTGCTCTCTTACACTCACCAGACAATACTCCCCCCATACCGCCCAGTCCATCGGCTGCGACCTCTACACAACCAACGTTCGAATCCTTTAATCCAATATCTCCAGAGCAATTTCTCAAACTTCTATCCGCCCGCAAACCATCTGGCTCTCCGCTGGACCCTTGCCCAGCCACAACCCTCAAAGAAATTTTCGCTTCCACCTGCGCAGGAGAAAACGCAAGATCCATCATAAATGCCTCCTTATCCTCTGGTATCTTTCCCGACGCATTCAAAATGGTTCACGTCAAACCTCTAATTAAAAAACTGTTGCTCGACCCTCTCGAGCCCAAAAACTACCGCCCCATCTCAAACACCAGGTTCCTTGCCAAACTTATTGACTGAACCACCTACTCCCAACTAAATCCCTTTGTCGAAGCCAACAACCTCTTTGATCCTGCACAATCAGGTTTCAGAGCCCGTCACGGAACTGAAACCACCCAAACCTCAATCTGGGATGACCTTAAAATGACAGCAGACTCTGCGGGATGCACCGCACTAATCCTTCTTGACCTATCCGCCGCCTTTGACACAATGAATCACTCAATCCTCCTAGACCGCCTCCACTCCCTAGGAATCCGTGGTACTGCTCTTAAGTGGATAGCTTCATTTCTCAAAGATAGGTACCAAATAACGACACTCTCCACCTATTCCTCCCAAGCCAGACCAGTTGACACAGGAGTCCCACAAAGAGCATGCCTATCCACTCTCCTATTCAGTCTCTACATGATCACCCTCCCACCGATAATTCGTTCACACAACATCCTGTGCTACAACTACGCCGACGACACTCAACTTGTTCTAAAACTCCTGAACTCGAAACCCAACTCCTGACCTGACCTGGTCTCCTGCCTCCTTGACATAGAACTCTGGATGTCCCAAAGCCACCTCTTACTAAACCCCTCCAAAACAGAAATCATGGTATGTGGCAACTCAGAACTTCTTCCGCATCCGCTACCCTGGCCATCCGCCATGGGCAACTCACCGACCCCCTCCAACTCAGTGAAAAATCCTGGATGCACCCTTGACTCTGATCTAACACTCTCGCGCCAAGTCAACAACGTCTCAAAGACTTGCCACTACCACCTTAAAACCCTTAGGCGCATCTTTCCATATCTCTCCTTTCCCAACAGACTCTCCGCAGTCCAATCAATCGTTATATCAAGACTGGATTATGCAAACCCCCCATACCTCGGAGTCCACGCGTACCAACTGAATAAACTCCAAAGGGCATAAAATGCGGCTGCCAAATTACTACTTGTGCTCGGCCCGAGAGACCACATCTCCCAGCCCTTAAGACGCTGCACTGGCTTCCAGTAGCCCGAAGGGTGACCTTCAAAACCTTATGCATCTCCCACTGAGCATTGCATAAAACCGCACCTCAATGTCTTCAAGACAAGCTAAAACCCTACCACCCCCTTCGCACCCTAAGATCAAGCTCAGCCGGCCTCCTAGTCATACCTAAAACAAACTCAGTCAGGTTAGGAGGATCATCTTTCTCAACTTTAACCCTAAAATAGACAGAATGCATGTGGAGTGATTGAAGTGAATGGCGTGGATGAAATAATTAGAATGGATGAAGCAGGTCGAACAGATGAATGCGCTGAGTGGAAGAATGCATGAATAGAAGAACAGATAACTATATAGTTCAAATGAGTGTGGAAATTTAATGAATATGTAGATTGGATGAGTGTACAGAACGGATAATCATGTTAAACGGATACGTATGTAGAGCGGACGAGCGTGTAGCGCAGACGAGTGCGTAAATACAGAGAAGCAAGTAGAACGCAGGAATGCGTAAACCTGATGAATGTGCAGAATGGATGAGCATAATCCAGATGAGTGTGTACGACAGATGAATATGAGGAGCGGATGAGTATGTAGAGCGCACGAGTGTGGATAGCAGATGAATACGGAAGTGAGGAGAGTGTAGACTACCGGAACATATGAATGTACAGACTTGGCAAACGTATAGAACTGATGGGTGCATATAGCACATGAGTGTATATGGCGGATGAGTGTATAAGGCCGATGAGTGTATAGGGCCGATGAGTGTATAGGCCCGATGAGTGTATAGAGCGGATGAGTGTATAGAGCGGATGAGTGTATGGAGCAGAGATGTGTATATGGAGCGGAGATGTGTATATGGAGCGGATGTGTGTATCTGGAGCGGAGGTGTGTATATGGAGCGGATGGGTGTATAGAGCGGATGGGTGTATAGAGCAGAGGAGTTTATGAAGAGGATGAATATGCAGAGCAGATGAAGGTCTAGAACAGATGATTGTAGAGACTGCATGCATGAGGCAGACAAGATTGCATGCGTGGTGCAGACGAGTGCATGCGTGGAGCAGACAAGAGTGTATGCGTGGGGCGGACAAGAGTGCATGCGTGGGGCGGACAAGAGCGCATGCGTGGGGCGGACAGCAGCGCATGCGTGGGGTGGACAGTAGGGCATGCGTAGGGCGGACAAGAGGGCATGCGTGGGGCGGACAAGAGGACATGCGTGGGGCGGACAAGAACGCATGCACGGGGCAGATTATAGCACGCGGGGCGGACCAGAGTATATCAGACTAGACTGGAGTGCATGAGTGGATAGGAGTGCACGCTACGGACTGGAGCACATAGAATTGCATGACGTATATAGTATGGTTTGGAATGCAGAGAACGTTGAATGAGCATATAACACATCATATCACACCACCACGCTTACTCTCTCCTTTACATCACCACTCAACTAGAACACAGAGATACTATGACACCATTCGGTATAACTGTTCTCATGCCAACATCTGCCGCTTACTCCAGATCACTATAAGTAAACACTGCTGGTTTCACACCCCCCAGCCAGGCGTTCTCTTCAGGCCTAACTCAGCCACAACCGTTCTGGATACAAACCTACCAGAACGAACACATTCTCCTGATGATCTCTCAACCACCACAGCTACCACTAAGAAGCAGCTATTACACAAACACTGCATGAGCCGCACACATACCCGATGCTCACATGCACCTTTGACTCTCTCTACTCTCTCTACTGATCTGAACTTCGGTTCCCAAGGGCGTTCAACCTACCAGTGCCTTCAGACCATACCAATGGTATATAATGCGCTATATAAGTGCAAAATAACATAACATAACATAACATTACTGGCCACATGACATGTGGACACCCCCCAACCTCGTTCCCCGGAT
The DNA here is from genome assembly GCF_040938575.1 of Ambystoma mexicanum. NCBI lineage: Eukaryota > Metazoa > Chordata > Amphibia > Caudata > Ambystomatidae > Ambystoma > Ambystoma mexicanum. Next base: position 824,069,076 of record NC_090933.1, read on the forward strand.
TTCAGCAAAGGTCAAAATGTGTGGGTTTGTGGCTTGGCCAAGCATTGTTTGTAATACAATTCCACACTGTTTCACCAATATACACCAGGATGTGCATAGTTACCTCTTAGGACCCCTTGGATATTACTGGCTACATGACATGTGGACACCCCAACCTCTTTCCCCGGATTTCAGCAAAGGTCAAAATGTGTGGGTTCGTGGCTTGGCCAAGCATTGTTCGTTATACAATTCCACACCATTTCACTAATATACACCAGGTTTTGCATAGTTACCTCTTAGGACCCCCCGGATATCCGGGGGGTCCTAAGAGGTAACTATGCAAAACCTGGTGTATATTGGTGAAACGGTGTGGAATTGTATAACGAACAACGCTTTTGGACACCCCACCCTTTCCCCAGATTTCAGCAAAACTTTGAATTTATTTGTGGGTTTGTGGCTTGGCAAAGCATTGTCCCTTATACAATTCCACACCGTTTCACCAATCTGCACAAAATTTTGCATATACATGTTAGGACCATCTGGATATTACTTGCTACATGACATTCGGACACCCCATCCCTTTCCTCGGATTTCAACACCTTCATACATGAGAGGATTGCCTGAAATCGGCAAAACATCAATGTGGTCGTAGAAAGACCGGCCCTCAGCCCTAGAATGCACGGTTTGTGAGACATTCACACCATAATGCACCACAATGAACTGCTCCACACTGGGTTGAGGCAACAGGTGGGGAGACGGCACAGTAGGTCCCACTAGCCTGCAGCACATCAACTCTCACCTCCGCCTAAAGTCTGCTCCGGGATATGTCAACCAGCCACACACCATTCTCAGTGCAGTTTACTTCAGAGTACTTCAGAGTACCAAACACAGCAAGCAATAAGCTAATCGGAAACAACAACCTACAGGATCAGCAATTTTCAACAATTGATTAGTATAACGTGTACCTTTTGCTAGTTTTAAATAAAATAAAATAGAATAAAAAGGTTGGCGCTGCAGGGAGCCCCACGGAGCAGAAATCTCAACCCTCTCACTTACCCAGTCGACATGGTCCTGGTTATTGTACTATTTTACCCTGCTAAACTGTCCAGACCAAAAAAGAAATTCCGGAATTAAACTGCACACTACAATCCAACTAGATTCCAAACTTTTTAATAAAGCTATCCAATGTAGTCATATGTTATACGTACAAATGTTACACAATTTATACACAAAGATTAGTGCAACATACTGGCAGGGAACTGCCAGAGCACAACACACAATTTAGGAATACGTACTGTTACTAAGATCCATTTTTCAGCTGGAACAGCATAAATCCATTTGTAAAAAACCTAATTTGTGAAACAGCTCACAAATAGTTACAATACTATAAGCATCATAGGAAAACAAAACACTAGTAGTGAGGGCCACGAAAAACCTACGCGTTTCGGAACATGAATCCCTTCAAGGACAAACCCTGGTAGTAGTCCTACAAATAGATAAAACATAGTACAATAATGGGAATTTAACATTCAATAACTGAGAAACATAGTGGCCACCACCCCTCCTGGAAAGCAACCAGATCCATTTCTAACCTGTTACACTCAGGCTATGACAAATTGAGTGGCCAACATCACCAAGAACAGAATTTATCATTAATTAAAAGCAACATTTCCATATAAGGAATCTGACACCTAAAAGAAAGAAAAAACATAACCAGTCAGTATCCATACATTGTAAAGCCCCAAACTCAGTTCAAACATCAACAAGAAAAGATATGTGCCTTGCATCTAAAGTACGCAGAACATCTTCTTATGCTGTCTTAATCCTAAACATTTTAAAAGTCACAAAGAAACACCACTGCGATCACCGTCCATTAAGTCTTCAAAGAAAGGCTTTATAAAATGGGCCAGACGTGCAAGGTGTTACGTCTTACCCAGCAGTGTCAAGTCCCTCGGGTTCCACATCGACAAACACTTCTCCTTCAAGACATATATAGCGAAGAAAACTAGGACAGCTTGGTATCATCTCTCCCTCCTGTGGATGGTCAAGCCCTTCCTACCTGCAGAAAGCTTTAGATCCACCATTCAAGCACTGATCCCACCTGGATGGGGGCGAGGCACTCCTCAAAGGCCTCCTGTCATCCTCACTTGTGCCCCTGAGACGTGTCCTACAGTTGGCTGCACGCCTCATCAAGGGTCTATGTAGATACGACCATATCACCCTGGCCCAAATCAACCTTCACTGGCTCCCACTGCAGGCATGAATCACCTTCAGGTCTTGCTGCATCATCTATGAGGCAGTTGTCCTCAAGTCACCCAGCTACCTCGCAGAGAAACTCATCATCTCTGGCAGACAGTGCACAACCATAAGCCAGGATATGTGCAGACTTGAAATCTGCTGCTCCAAAATGGAAAGGACCAGAAAACAGGTCTACCATGCCTACGCCCCAAGACAATGGAACTTCCTCCCCATCCGCATCAGACTCGCCCCATGCTCCTACAATTCAGAAAAGTACTCAAGATCCACCTCTTCGAGGAGTGTCTCCTCCTCAACACCTAGACCATCATGTCACCCCTCCCGCCACCTGACTCGCTTGACGCCGCCAGCCCCTGTCCTCCCCATTACCTGCTACAGCTGTATCCATCCTTTGTGCCCCTCTGTATCCTACCGCCGCTATATATCAGTTCTGCTGTTAACTCTGAAAAGTGCTGCGTGATTGATCTGTATGGATGCACACCTCTGTAAAGTGCTCTAATGCTTCTTGAAGCAGGGTCCACGCTCAATAAATACCATAATAATTATAATAATAGCCACTATGCACAATACAGATACCAACTAAGCCACATAGACATGGTAACTGAATAATCCTCACTTCAGATCTCATACAACAGTTCACTACACCTGTGATGTAAATTTACCTATCACAGTTTCTGCCAATAAACCCTAACATGACGGGCACGCAAGTCTCCCCTCGGGACATACGTGCCTCTGTGTTCTTGACACAGGGCACCAAGAAACAGTGCCACGTGCAGACGTCAGGGCACATCAAAGCTCCACAAATCTTTACAACATAACATATTTCTTGCATTTTCCCTCGCTCCTCACTAATGTAGTGCACCGCCTTCTTTCAGATCACCTAGAGCACTTGGAGACCTATGGCAGCAATGCATGGTATAAATTCTAAAAAGGTAACACAACATATGATAATCAATTTTCCTGATTTTGATACATGTACATCACTGGAAAATATTGACTGTCCTCGACCCACATTACCAGAAAGAGAAAGAGGTGGAGATATACTACATTACTGTTTACCTGTATGACTGAAACAAGTTTTTTCTATGGTACATTTGTGTGCTTAGTGCATTGAAGCCTTTTCCACACCTTATTTTACTTTGGCCAGAAAAGAAATACCTCACACAATGGCTGCACCTTGCAGAGTGATTTCATTCAATACCATTATCCACATTCCTTAAGCAACTTATAGGACTGCATCTGACTCAGATCTCCTACCAGGCACCTAGACATTGTAATTGACGAAAATACTTTAAAATGATTCACACGCACGTACACATTCTCTTCTGGCATATGTTTTGGAGTATGTTATCTAACGTATGCATGCATTCAATCCAGAACTACAACATTTTGGCATTTCCAGTTGTGAATGTGTCAAAGGGGGAACTGAATGAGGAAAATGCACGTGCTTGCAAACTTGTTAACTTTAATTATATTAAGAAGACTATCTGAGGGATTAACTCAACTTTAGCAAAGAGAAATTCAATGAATCCATCCTTGCCAAATATGAGTGCCCAGTGTGATGGTCTGCCAATATGTCTTCGCAATGAACACACAGTCATAGAATTCATGGACCGCAACACAGAGGAGAGGGTGTGGGGTGGGATTGGGTGGGCTTGGTGATGTGGCAGAGGGCTTGGGAGGCAGTGATGGCACACAGAAGAGTAGAGAGGAGTGGAGGAAGGGGGGAAGGAGACACAAGGCAGGAGTAGGGTTGATGTATGGCTGCGGTAGTGTTGGTGGACGGTGTGGGGATGGAGTGCCCATTGAGAGGTACAATGGGAGCGGGAGCACAGCATGAGGCGGCGTAGCTCCCCAGGGTGGCCAAAAGAAGTGGGGAAAGAGCCGAATGACTTAGAGAGATTTGGTAAAGATGGAAGATGTTGAACAGAATTCAGTAAATTGTGGTCAGCGGCTCGCAATTTAGGAAGTCTTCTTCAATGCAACAACATGATCCTTTCTTAGAACATGTTGTGAATACAGTGGAGGCACGTGCTGGATGGCAGTTGTGGGGAGTGAAAATGAATTAAAGTGTATGTAAACGTGCGGGGTAAATGTGGAAAGAACGGATACGTTAAGTGATGCAGCCATTGGAGTGTCTTACATCTGCTGTAACTTACAGAAAAACTTTCTTCTTTGTGAATCATCGCCTGGGTCTGTTCTTTCTTTCTGGTGATGCAACATGTTGTTCTCCAACGTGTAGTCAGAGTCATCAGGCACTATGTTTATCCCTTCTCTATACAGTCAGGACACAAGCTTGTCTTACCAACCACTACAATTAACTGTTTCGAATTAATGTTTGTATAATGATCCAAACGCCTTAATGAGATTCTCAGAGTAAGCCGCGGGAGACAAGCAGAGAAGAACTAGTCTTGGACGTCTGATCAATCTATGATGAAATGAACGCAGACTTTTTATTTTATATATTTTTTTTTTTGGGGGGAGATTTAGGAAATGAACGCAGACTTTAAAAGTTTGAAGAACAAGAAAAGTACGCTCCAGTAATGCAATAAAACCGATAACGCCATAGGATACAAACAAAGTAAGGCCTAAAGATAACAGTAGAAAGGGGAAACTAGGGAACGTTAATAAACACTGACAACACATATTTACAACGGCACGCTTACAAAGTCGTGCCAAACTGCATGACTGAAGGGGTCATAGTGACATATTGCTGCATAAGGCCATAAAAGGGTGGTCGGATCAGAGTGCACGCGCCTGAAAGAAAACATACTTGTTACTGCTTTACGTTCCCATAGGTGAGGCAAGGGTCAAATCCTGGCAGATCGATAACATCTCCCATTGTGATGATAAGCGCGGCCGTCCCGGCCTGGCGCTGGGAGTTGGGCAGGCCTACCCAATGACGCTGCGCAGGGGCGGGTCGCAGCACAGAAGAGACACGACTCACTCGGGCGGTGCTTAAACCCGGACTGGCGTCATACCACCAGTTCCGGTGATTCCTTTATTTTTACACTGTGTCACGTGACCGTGCCGTAGCCGGGCACGTGACACCACATTCCTCCCCATCTTGGAGATGTTTTCTATTGCTATTAGTAACAAACATTTCGGGCTGGTATTACATATGAACTGACACACTCTATATATGTACATGGTCTCGCTCGCTGCATTCAAGGTTCAACTTGGTGTGAGTTTCTGACGGTAGATCCCGTCTACTACGTACCCTTGGAGGCGTGACGATGGTTTGGGCCTTTCTCTCAGATGGTACCGGGTGCTTCTCTCCTTCGGTGGGTCTCCCTTGGGGGTCTCTGCTTCAGCTCTCTCTTCTTGTGGGTGTGGTCCATCAGAGATTCTTGGTGTGACAAGACTACCCGGTGGTGCTGGCATTTGGGGTGTGTGTGGTGTTCCTGCTTCACCCCTCGGAATCGTTGGATGTTCTTCCCACAGTTCTGGGGGTACTTTCCGGAAGTGAGATATGTTTCTTGTTACTGTCTCTCCCCCTCGGGTAGCCGTGACCATGCTGTGATTAGTGGTACTAACTGTCCATGGTTGAAGCTCGAAGTTGAGTGACAACTTCTTAGGTGGTGCTCGGTTTCTGACGATGACGGTGTCTCCTGGGGTCAGTTCCCTGTGGAAAGCTCATCTGGCGACGCTTTCCTGTTCATTTCGCCTCAGCCTCGTGGCATCCATTGCTGGGATGTCCGGTTCCACTGGGGGTGTATAGGGAGTTCCGCTTGTATGGGTACTCCAAGCATGAGAGCGGCTGGGCTGATTACTGTGGCGGAGTGCGGGGTTTGCCTGTGTGTTCTCAGAAACCGATATACTGCCTTCAACCACAGGCGTCTTTGGTCCTTGGCGATCCTGATGACTTTATTGAGTGACCCCATGAATCGTTCAGCATCTCCATTTGCTTGGGGCCATCTTGGGGTAATTCGCTGGTGTTTGACGTTTACTTCTTTGAAGTAATCGCGTAGTTCCTGACTGGTGAATGATGGTCCGTTGTCGCTCTTCACCTTTCTCGGAATTCCGTGAGTGGCGAATACCTTCTCTAGCGTGAGGATCGTGGTTTCAGCGTTAGTGGACGCCACGTGTTCCACTTCGGGATATCTGCTAAACTCGTCGATCACCACGAGTAGGTACCCTTCGCCGGCGATTGTGCAGTGGTCCATGCTGACTGCATCCCAGCGCCTGCAGCTTCTAGGGACACTGCTTATCGGTTCAGGGTTCTCAGGTCTTCTGGATGTTTGACAGGCCGCGCAGGACTCCACTAGCTCTACTACCCTTTGCTGCATGTTCGGTATCCACATCCTGGACTTAAGGTATGCGGTGGTCTTGACGCTGCCTTGGTGTCCACTGTGAGCTAGTCGGAGGGCTCTCTCTTCAAGGGACTCAGGTAATATGATTCGGTGTCCTTTTAGCAGTAGCCCTTCCGGGGCCACCGAGAGTTCGTGCCTGATCCCGAACAGAGCTCTAAGTTTGACCTGTGCCGGTGTTGTGCATTGGGCCATCGACGTGAGGTAGCTCTTCCAATTCCCAGATTGGACAGCGGCGGTTGTGTGTTGTAGGATGGTGTCCGCCTCTGTCTCACACGCTACTTCTTGCAGAGTTAGGGCTCGCGGTCTCGCCCAGGCGACTACCTGACAGACGTGCTCCTCAGTCTCTTTCACGTGGCGTTGTTCATTGTCTGTAGCGGTTCTCGGGTGTCGGGACAGGTAGTCTGCCGGGTTGTCTGATCCGGGGCGATATTCAACTTCGATATTATAGGGCTGTAGCTGCAGCATCCATTTTTCTATGCGTGCAGGTGGATGAGGGGCAGAGCCTCGGAAGATTGGAATCAGAGGTTTGTGGTCTGAAAAGACTTTCGCCTGCTTGCCTAGCAGGTACACTTTGAAATGACGACACCCCCATAAGATGGCTAGGGCTTCCTTCTCTATGTGTGCATAGTTCTGTTCGGGTTTTGTGAGAGCTCGACTGGCAAACGCGATGGGGAACACCTTCCCTTCATTGTCAGTTTGTGTTAATACTGCTCCCAGGCCAACTGGGCTGGCATCAACGAGGAGTTCAGTCTGCCTTTCTACGTTGAAGAAAGCCATGGTGGTGGAGGTGGACAGAGTGTCTTTAATTTGTTGGAACGCTTGTTGATGAGTCGCTGTCCATTCCCACTTTTGGTCTTTCTTTGTTAAATCTCTGAGTGGACTTGCAATGCTGGCGAGGTCAGGAATGAACCGTGCGCAGTAGGTCGCCATCCCCATGAAACTCCTCACCTCTGATTGGCTGATTGTGGTGCCTTGGTGTCCTTTATGTCTTGTACTTTAGACGGGTCAGGGGACACACCTTCTGCGCTGAAAATGTAGCCAAAGAAACATAGTTCGTCTTTGTCGAATTCGCACTTTTCTGCGTTGAGGGTTAGGCCTGCCTCTTCTAGCCTCTTCAGGACTGCCACTAGTCGCTTGTAGTGTTCTTTCTTGTTCGGTGCGTACACAAGGATATCATCACTGATGTTGGTGGTGCCTTCTAATCCTGCGATGACCTTTCGGATTTCATGCTGGAACACCTCCGCAGCAGATGATATCCCAAAATTGAGTTTTTTGTACCTCATCAGGCCGAGGTGAGAAGAAAAAGTAGTGATGACCTTGATTCTCTGGATAGTCTTAGCTGGTGATAGCCTGATCTGAGGTCAAGTTTACTAAAGACTGTTGCCCCGGTTAGGTCTACGATGAGTTCATCTATTGTGGGGGTTACGTGGCGTTCTCTTCCGATGGCTATGTTGGGGAGCCTCATATCTATGCATATTCTTACCGCGCCTGGTTGTTTGGGTTTCTGGGCTACTACCATGGGCGAGACCCAGGGGGTCGGTCCAGATGTTCGTTCTATGATTCCTGCTTCCTCGAGCTTGGCTAGTTCTTTTTCCACAGCGCCTCTCAGGTGAAATGGAATCCGTCGATGTCGCACTGCTTTCGGTTCAATGGTGGGGTCAATGTGGAGCTTGATGGTTCTCCCTTTTAGGCATCCAATGCCTTGGAATAATTTTCTGTGTTGTTGCAGTAGGTTGCTGAGTTCGTCGTGTTTGAGGTTGAAAGCGAAGTGTATTAGTTTCAGCTTCTCCGCTGTTCTGCAGCTCAGCAGCGTCTCACATCCGGCATCCACTACGTAGATGCGTGCACGGCAGTTGGTGTTCTTGTGGGCAAAGTCTGACTTGAAGGCTCCTTGCACGGGCAGGGGTCTCTTACTTCCTTAGGCATACAGCCTGACTTTCTTCTTGTGGAGATCGGGTTTGGGTTGAAGTCTGTTGAAGGCTACTACGGGCATGACGTTCACCGTTGCGCCAGTGTCGATGACCACTTTTAGCGGTTCCCTGTTGGAGAGGACTGTGCACGATGGTCTCTTCCTCCGTCGAGACCGATGTGGGTCAACAGCTGATATTAGGTGTACACGATGTACTTGTCTACTCCCTTTCTTCCGTCTTCCCTTGTCTCTCCTTTCGGGGGATGCGCTACTGTTGCTGTCGTCACTGTCGCTCGTGTCTGGGGACCTTCAACGGCTCTGGCTTTCCCTTTCCGTGCATGTTTGGAGGAAGATTCTCTGGGTGCAAACTTCTTCCGGCGCTCTTGTGTTGGTCGTGGGGCCGTTTCATTGTTGCTCTGGTTCGGCGGGTTTAGGCAGACCGCGGCGTAGTGGTTGAGGCGATTGCATTTTCTGCACGTGGATCCCCATGCGGGACAGGATTCGCCTCTGTGCCATGGGCCTCCACACCATTTGCAGTTCCTGTCTCGCCCCTGTGATTGGTGGGGTTTCTGGCCTTGTTTCGTGCGATTTCTCTGATGCCTGGAGATGGCTGCAACTTCTTCTGTGGGCCCGGGGCTATCCATTGGTAGTCTTTGGATCGCTGCTTCCATAATCGCTACCTGGTCGTCCATTTGTTCGCGGAGTCGCGCCATCTCCAGAATACGGGACAGGCGTATGTTTCTCTCAGATAGTATGACCCTTCTTAGTTTTTCGGAGGATATCCCGTTGATGATCTGGAGACGGATTGCAAATTCTTCCTCCCGGAAAGTCACAGCCTACTGCCATTTCGCGAAGGCGAGCGTGAAATTTGTCTACTGTTTCTTTCTCCCTTTGCCTTGCCATGCAGAAATGGAAACGCTCGTAATCTGGGTTGAGGTCGGGTTTGAACATGTTGGTGAGCGTGGCTTTTGCTGCGTCATAGTTGTCGTAGTTTCCGCAGTTCGGGGTAGCGTTGAATAGGCACAGGGTAGCCGCTCCGATGTTGAGTAGGAGGAAGGTGCGCTTCTTTTTCGTCACTGTAATGTCTCTGGCATCGAGGTGCATTTCGAATTGTTGAAGCCAGATTTCCCACCTGATAGCAGCTCCTGTGGTGAATGGGTCGAATGGTGGCATAAATGTTGTCTGTGTTGGGTCAGGGTGATCCGTTGTAAGACTTCTCCTGGAGGATGAGGTTTTGCTGGCCCTCACGGGGCTGGTACTTGGGCTGGACATGTTCTCAGCCGTTTTCCGAGTGTAGTCTCTAGGTGGCCGTGTGGCACATGTTCGATAGGGTGCCTCTGTTGTTCTTGTATGGACTTCACCGCGATGCATGCGATGAGTTGCGGCCGATGGTTACTCTTGTGATGTGTGACCCCGTAGATATTCCGACACGTGAATGTGGCTGCACACGGCGTGTGGTGGTGGGCCGACGCACCGCGTAGTGTGCAGTTCGCCTGGGCTTTCGACCGAGGCACCGGCAGGCCGTGAGGCTGTCACGTGGTTTCGTGGGGTTCAATGTTGGAGGTGGAGTGCTGGTGCGCGGAGGAGGCGCGATTCTGCGTGGCTTCCTCGGGTTGCCGCGCGACTCTGTGTGTGGAGGAGGCGCGGTTCCGTGTAGATTCATCTACCGGCCTTTGTCACCAGTGTGATGATAAGCGCGGCCGTCCCGGCCTGGCGCTGGGAGTTGGGCAGGCCTGCCCAACGACGCTGCGCAGGGGCGGGTCGCAGCACAGAAGAGACACGACTCACTCGGGCGGTGCTTAAACCCGGACTGGCGTCATACCACCAGTTCCGGTGAGTCCTTTATTTTTACACTGTGTCACGTGACCGTGCCGTAGCCGGGCACGTGACACCACACCCATTAGCTCTTTGCCAGAGAGAGGGCTCGCTTATGTACTCAGAGAATATGATAGTGAGGTTTAGAGTTCCAACCTTTCACCATTATGCTTTTCAGACCGTTATGGTGGAGGGTTATGTGTTTCTCATATGCTGCTTGGAATACACGTTGAATAATTGTTGAATCAGTTTACGTGCATGCTCTCTGGGAAGTTAAATGTCATAATCTGTACCTCAAGTGGAGGCTACTGCATTGCATGGCAGGCTAACCTTAGTTTTCTTCGGTTGAGTTCCCCTGCAGAGCTGCACCAGGGTGCAAACCCCAAACAGTTTGGGCAGAGACATCTGATTTTTCTCAGGGTTAGGTGGGCCCGAATTCACTGCGTTTCTTGTGCAAGTATATTTATATGGATGGTAGGTTGGTCTTCAGTGGTTAATGGTATTTTGCGGATCCAATTACAATACAGTTCAGATACTGGCGTATGGGGGTGTTCCTTTGGGGGTTCCTCTGCACATAAACCCAGGGCAAGTCCTATCACTCGACATCTGCGAGTAAGTGTGGCAATCTGTGGCCAGGGAATCTGGCTGTCTCATGAAAGGGAAAATTGCCAGATGCGTGTGTCTGGATAAATTATGTAAACGTTTTGAAGATGGCGGCTCCAAATTGATTGACTGGCCACCAATGAATGGGTGAAATACTCAAAACTCATGCTTGACTCCATGAGATCCTATGTATTCCAAGGATCTGCACTCATACCCCGTTGACACCTGTGGATGAGTCCCAAAGATAGGAAAAAGGAAACCCAATAAGGAAAGTGCTGAACATTTTTCCACAATCTATTTCTCAGGGCAAACCTTTGAACACACACACTGCATGCTTCTTGAAATCAGCAGGGAAAAACCCATTGGGTGCCTTCTCCTCTTGAGCCTGCAGGGGCCAGCCACATTGCAGGCCCTAGTGACAGCCAGCCAATATGTGACCTGTGACTGTCCTTGCTTGTTGCTTGTGTCATTGTTTTGCAGTAATCAGAACTTTTGCCAAAAATGGTACCACTAATGTGACTTCAGACGCCTCCATAGAGCTTTCCTGAGTATCGTCAAAGCTGTTGTGGTAAGAAGTACAATAACCAAATATGAACGAAACCTTGTGTCCATGTATTTTTTAGCCATTTCAAACGCTAACATGTTACTTGCTCTGGAATACTGTTTGAAGAAGTAGAACCAATAGCAGAAAACCCGTTTCTAAACCATACACAAATGTCAGCTTTCTTTGGTGAAATTGCAGAATTTAGTTTGATTGCATCACGGGACATCGAAAGGATCAAACTCCCTAGATGGGGGAGTCAGATAAGCTGGGCTTTGATTGAATTCTCAACGGCTGTGAAGACTGCGCTGCTCAAAACTCATGCTCAGTTACTGACAAATACAGGTATATAATTGATTCTTTGCAAAAAAAAGAAAAAGCTGGTACAAAAAAAGCTGAAAGAAATTCAAATGTATTATGGGCTAAGACAGAATCGAACCAAACAACCGAGAGGGAAGCTTTGAGGGAGTTACAAAGAGAAAGGGCAACAGAAATGATCTATGAACTGGTCAGCTGGCAGCTGGTACGAGTGAGCAATGGAGCAAACTGATATGTACATGATTTAAAGGAAATAACGTGGTTGTGTTGGAACACCGGCGCACACAATTCGTTTCTTGCTCATTTGGAAGGTTAAGAAACAATAAGGTCGGGTGATCTATTTCTGTTAGAAGAGACATGGTGTATGAAGCCTTTTTTTCTAGACGGTTTTCATATTGTACATAATCTTGCAAAAAAGTCGGGACTGGGTAGACCGGGTGGCGGGGGGTTATCGGTCAGAACAAGGGTTGAGCATTCATTAGAAATGATCCGAACAGAGCCATTAAAACCATATGTTTTGCCAAAAATACTAAGGTTAGCAGGAGGTTCAGAAAATCCCAATCTGTTGATTAACATATATGACCCTCCGGGAGGAAGCTGTAAAAAGTAAATCATAGTTTACGTGGAGGATGTGATGCTTGGTTGGCTTATCCAAAACGAAAAAATGTTCAGTAGTAATAGCAGGGAACTTTAATGCGAAAGGCCTGCAGAAGTACCATGGTGGTCAAAAACAAAATGAGGACTGGGTGAAATTTCTTGAGATGCATGAATTGACATTATTAAAAGCCCATGAAGGGTAACAACATCATATTTACTTGGTCAACCGGTAAAGCAGGGTCACACATTCACACATTGATTATGTAATTACAGATACACAAAAGAAATGTGAAGAAGTAGAAATAAACCCCAACACATTGAGTGACCACGCTACCCTTTGTTGGAAAACGGTTGATCTCGTAAAATGGATCAAAAACATGAATTAACCTCTGGTTGGAGTGAGTTGTGACAATAGGGGTCTGAGATCAAACTGGTTGGCTGAACTAAGTAAAATAAAAAGTACCATTTAATTAATACAAATAGACAAAGGCTGCATTGTTGAGGATTTTCAGAAATGCCAGGGTGATAATGTATTATTGTTAGATCCTTATGTGCAATCTCATAAAAACCAGCAGAGAAAGGCATTATAAAAATAAGACCAAAAGGAACCCCTATGACATCATCATTGCTGAAAGAAAGAGAGCATATAGAACAGCAAGGAATTTAATTTAAAAAAATATTAGTTCTTAATGAAAAACATCTGCAGATAAGAAAATTAGCCACAGGCTATAGGAATTGGAACAAACAACATAGGCTTAGCAGCCAAAACTCAAATTGGTTATTGCTATTTCGATGGCTACAGACACATGATAGTAAATCCTTTTGGTGTAAATTTAATATATATAAGAAAGAAATGTCACCCTTGGAATTAAATCCAATTTCCGAGGAAAAATGGCTAGAGTATATAGATCAGTTATACTTTGCCCCAGAAGTTAAAAACAATCAAAGTTTGGAGGGGAAAAGTCGAATTTGTATGTCAAACTTTGACATAGATGAAGAAGGCATACAAATAATGATAGCGAATTTAAAGAGTTCTCGGGCGCTGGGTCCGGATGGTCATGATATAGTCATGAAGGCGCACCCAGAGATAAGGGCAAAGACATTTTTTTTAATACATTGAAAAGAATGGGACATTGCCCAAAAGCTGGCTTAAAGCGATATTGGTTTCTATCTTTAAAAAAGAAAAGAGGGAAGATCCTCAAAACTACAGGTTAATAGCACTCATGGACACTAGTCAGAACATTTTTGCTATTGTTTTATTAAGGAAATTGACAAAATGGGATGAAGAAAGTGATATCCTGAGCCATTACCAGACAGGATTTAGGAAGAAGCATAACACCTTAAAAAACGTATCAGTAGTTCAGTACTTGAAGTCTGAAGCAGAGAACATAAATCCAACATATTTGTATGCATGCTGTGTTGTTTTTCAAAGGGCGTTTGATTTAGTCCCACGAGCTAGCCCCTGGAAAAAACGAATAGATTGGGGAATAGATAGCAATCTGCTGTATTATGTTCAACTTCTTTATACAAATACATGCATTGCAATTCGGTTAACTGTAGTAGGGAAAAGTACGGAATTTCAAGAGACAAAACGTAGGATTAAAACAGGGGTGTGTACTTGGACCAATAATCTATGACTTATTTATTGCAGATATGGAAAATGTATTTATTGAAACAAAAAATGTCCTACCTAGTGTTAACGGGGTGAAGATACCTATGTTGGTTCACGCTGATGACATCATTATTTTTGATCGTACCCAGATCGGGTTGCAGAGGTTATTAAATTATTTGGCAAAATATGCAGTAAAGAATGAAATGGTGATAAATATAAACAAAACAAAAACACTGCAGCTAAGTAAAAAGAATATTGGAAAGAAAAAAAATGTACTTATGATTCTCCCTTGGTAAACGTTTCAGAGTATAATTACCTGGGTTTCTTCATATAAGCAAGCACAACTGGGAATCTTTACAGAAAGTGTGCAACAATGTCTGGAAGTATTGGTTAGCGATAAAGCACTATGTAAGCCATAAAGGGGGTAACAACATAGACGGCCTCGTAGACATATACAGAGCTAGTATAATACCTACTATAATTTACGGATTGGCTGCTTTTAACTCTGACCAGATTGATTGGCTTGAGTGCCTGGAAGGTAAAATCCTTTGATCTATCATAAATATTACGAGATCAGTACCAGTGGACGCACTTTGTTTGGAGTACAGGGGGACTTCTTTGCGAACTACATGGCAAATACAAGGCTGATGGGAAATTCACTAGATAACCAGTGTAAAAACAGTTGTGCTACATCACTTAGAGATCAGCAGAAAGATTTATTGCACTATTGAATCTAGATCCGGAAATATTAGAACAAGACCCCAATGTGGAGAATAAAGTTAAAACGAAAGCAAAGGATTGGGGTATGGTAAACAACGCTGACACTCTACATACGAAAATGCGATATCAGGATCTAGCCCGACAGGGTTGGCAAAGACATACACCATCTCTCTATCTGACAATACTATCTAGCATTGAGCTCAAGCGCTTTATAGTACATTTGCGTATAAATGTTCTGCAAACAAGAGAATTTACAGGAGCATGGTTAAATATCCTGTATGCAGAAAGATTATGCAGATGTTGTAATGAAGAGATAGAGACTGGTTACCATACCTTGACAAGATGTAAATCTCTAACGCCTATGTACATAAAAGGTTATGGAAATATTCTGAATAAATTGGAAGATAGCTCAGGAGATCAATTTTGGGCATACATATACGGGGCAACTTCTGTGATAGCAAGCACAGCAGCATATCACATATGGAAGGAGATAAAAAAAAAGATGAACTACTAAATAGCTATGATGAACAATTAACTGAAATCGTTTGATTTCTATTTGGTGATGGTGTTAAAAGAATGTACGCTGTTGCAAAAAAGAGTAATTTATATGTGATGAAACACGTTTGAATTTTGTTATTTGATGTAATATGTTGGAATTAAGTGCATTTTATAATTTTTTTTTATATGAAATGTGCTTAAAGTTTTTATGAACTAAACTAAATGCACAGTAAAAAAAAAAGGAACACCTCATTAAAATCCTTAATTGGGGGGCGCTGTTGCGCACAACGAAGATGGCCGCCTGAATCCTGAGCTCCTGCTCCAGTGCAAGATCCGTCCAGAAAACATCAGTTTTGGAGCCACCTAAACACCCACAAATGGCTGTGTAGACGAGCTGAGGTCTGGTCCCCAACGTCTCCAAATCCTGGTGGAAATCGGTCTCTGGCGCCGAAGTTACGCCGCTCTGAATTTGGCCCGACTGGTGTTGGGAGCGCGATCCGGCTCGGAGTTCCAGGCAGAGGCAACGCGGAGCCGTGGACTCTGGCGAGGAGGAGGCTGAGTGGGGGCGGGGTCATTGTCAACGGCCCGCACTTGACTCGCGCCCACACTAAGCAGCTGCCGACTGAGAGCTGTTCGGCCGTGAAGACGTGGAGACGTTGAGCCCCGCTCAGGTACGATACCCGCTACTCTTCTGTGGCCCCCACACCCCGAGACGCCACTAGACACGGCGGTGACATCCTGCTACGTGGCTTCCCGTTGCAGCTGGAGACACTCTCGTGGGGCATGGAGGAATTGGCCCCAGGTGATCCAACACTCCCGGTGGACGGGAGGCCGGTCTCTGTGTTACGCGCGGGCCCATGCCCGCTAAGACATTGCATACATTTACGGAGGCCAAAGCCCACGGCTTCATGAAGCAGCGGGAGGTGAGGGGCCCCTGTGCCAGTGAGGGGGGATTGACGGAAACGCCCTACTAGCGGGCAACATTGGTCCTGATATTACATTGCACGCCCTACATCCGTGAAGTCCTTGCCTCCCGGTTCCCATCCAGAACTGTCTGTTTGTCGTGGGCGCACATACGCAGGAGATTGCACTACCTTTGGCGACTTCAGGCACGGTGCCCTGGCGCATGAAGCCCTGTGCCGGTGGCCTGGCCGACCCCATTCACTGGTGGACACCCAGACATCTATATAAGCCCTCTTTGGCGTAAACTGTGGCGCGCCCTGAGTTTTGACACCTAACTACGTGGGAGGAAATATCCATCGCTGGTGCCTAACATTGGGCCTTCGTGCCCTGGTGCTGGGTGCTCTGCCCGAAAATCTACAGACGTCTTGGGAGCAGGGGGGGTGAGGCAGAGGACCCCTGTTGCCCCAGCAGCAAACTCTGTCATCCTGATCCAGGTGGCTTCGCCGAATATCCATAAACAACGGGCTGGGGCTCGGGCATCCGGCAGTAAGGGTAACTGAACTAGGTACTGGGGGGCCGGCACCATGGGCTAGCCACACAAGGCTGGGAAGGGAGGCAAGACACCCAGTAACAAGAGGAAGGGTCCTATGGATGCATTTACCAGCAGCCAGGCGCCGAAAGCCATAACTGAGGTGCACGCTGACGCTAATGAAACCCCACCTGCAGACATTGAAGGACCGGAGGACAAGCTGACCATGCTTGTGGAAAACGGATTCCGAGCAGTGAACATGAAACTGGACGACATAGTGTCTACCATTGGCTCCCTGAAGGCTAGAGTATAAAAAGAGAGCATACGTGTCACTGATGCAGAAAATAGAATTAGCAGTAACGAAGACGCTATCTCACAACATGGTCGTGACATCGCTCAGCTTAAGGAAGCCATGACTAAAATGCAACATAAATGCGAGGATCTTGAATCTAGATTGAGACGCAATAACATCCATGTGGTTGGTGTGGCAGAGTCATTTGGGAAAGGCCAAATGGAGAAACAACTTGAACAAATGTTTAAAACACTATTTGGTCCTGAGTCATTCTCCGAACATTTCTTGGTGGAGAGAACCCACCGTACTCTTGCCCCGGCCCCCAAACCAGGTGCTCCCCCTCGCACAATAATTGCACGGCTGCTTAACTATAGAGACAGGGACACAATCCTGCAGCTGGCCATGGAGGCTGGAACGCTTCAACACGAGGAGTGCCGAATACATATATACCCAGACTTTTCTGCCGGGGTCCAGGTGAGCAGGCGATCATATGAACCAGTCAAGAGACTCCTTAGAGACCGCCAGATTCCATATGCTCTGATGTTCCCGGCAAAGATGAGGATCCAACATGCGGGCAGGGCGCATTTTTTCGAATCCCCGAATGAGGCCAAACAGTATATAGAGACTTCCATACCCCTCACCCTGAGGGGGGGCAGGTCGGCACAGAACAATGGACCAAGACCCGAAGACTAGGGAGCTCCGGTGGCTGGATTGGTCTGTATCCTTCAGTAGTATCCACTGCAGCCCTACTGATCCTACAAGCAGGGCGGCTCCATTCCATGTGACTATTGGAGATCGGTGCCAATCAGGCGGCCATGTGAGGCAACATGGCTACCCTGGGAATGTTCCACGATTGTTTTTGGGTACATCGTCAAGTTGGGGGTGATGATGAGGGGGGGAGGTAAGAGGGGTTGGAAATGGGTGTTCTTGGTGTGGAAATTTGGACCACTTGAAGGGGTTTTATTTGAATACAAGTTGGCTTCGGCCGGAAGTTTGGTCAATGACAAAACAAGCTCGACCACGGTCATTGAGTGGGTCAATATTCCGCAGTTGATGTGGGCGGTGGGTGGGACAAAGTTGGGGCAGATGTTGTGGGCTCCTGGTGTCAGATCGGGATGGTTTGGGGAGTTTCTGTTTAAAGGAGTTCGAGTGTTAAAATCAGAGAGCGGTTACATGGCAGAATGGCCATATCACTTGCGACAGGGGCGAGGCTACGGACAGATGATCTTTACAACATGCGGGTATGGCACAGGCTGATAGGGGCTTGGAAGTCAAGCTACTCTCTTGGAATATTCGCGGGCTTAACAACCCGCTGAAGGCGAGGAAGGTGGCAGCATATGTTACACGTCACGATCCTCATATTCTTTTAATTCAAGAGACGCACGCACTGGGTAATGTCAATTCTGCATTCCTGCCAAGATGGGGCCCCTAGAGATACTACACGGAATACTCAACACAGTCTAGGGGAGTGTTAACCCTCATACACCCCAAGCTGTGCTTTAAATACCACTCCAGTAAAATAGACCCGCTTGGCAGATATGCACTAGTCTGGGGGGAGATGGCGGCATACCAATTAATACGTGTTAATACATATGGGCCAAATGTGGATGATCCACAGTTCTATTGTACGATACTTGATATGCTGACTACGTCAGGGGAGGCAATGATAATTTGGGGCGGCAATCTCAATACTATTTTGGACCAGTCCCTTGATCGGTCCTCTACTACCCCCAGGGCCCCCTCCAGAGCCGCATTGGTTGTGCGGCAGTTGATGGAACAGATGGATGTGGTAGACGCTTGGCGCACACCTCACCCTCCTGAGAGAAAATTCACCTTTTACTCTTCTGTCCATGATTCCCATTCACATATCGATTACTGGTTCATTAGCTCACCCCTTGCCGGCATGGTCACCAGCTGTGAAATACACCCCCGCACCCTCTCTGACCACTCACCAGTAACACTTGGCATTCAGCTGGGTGATGCCCCTCCTCCAGTTAGACGGTGGAGAATGCCCCCCGCCGTACTCAGGGACACTAATATTTGCAAAGCCCTCCATACTGTGATCACGGAATTTATTGATTTATTGAAATAAATGAGGGATCGGTAACCACTTATGCTACCCACTGGGAGGCATTCAATGTCTGGATCCGGGGTATTATCCTGGTCAAGTCCACGGGTATGCTTAAAGCTGTGAGACGGGAGCTGGGCGTAGTCGAAACTAAAATAGGCCTATTACAAACTGAATATGGCGCCACACAGGACAAGGCAACATTATCGCAAATGCATGTCCCATTGAAGGAATTCAACGCGTTAGCCAGCAGGGAAGCTGTATACATGGCTGCGCCTGCCAAGGCCCGTAGATATGGGGAGAGTAATAAGGCCAGGAAATTCTTAGCCACCATGCTTAAAACAGATAGACATCGGAGTCCAATCCCTGGTATTCTGACACCCACTGGGGCTTTGGTTAATAAGGAGCAGGACATTAATTCCACCTTCGCTGAGTTTTATTCCTCCCTTTATTCCAATCATGACATCAAAAGTAAAGAAGACACATTCCGGTATTTGGATAGCCTAGACCTCCCTACACTGACCGCTGAGACCCGTAACATACTAGATCAGCCCATCACTATTGAAGAAATTGTAGAGGCCATTAAATCTCTGTCAGGGAGCCGCGCCCCCGGCTCGGATGGACTTAGCGCGGAACTATATAAGGAATTTAGGACTGAACTAGCCCCACTACTGTTAAAAGTGTGGGAGGAGGCGATGGATCAAGGGAACCTTCCAGAATCGATGCTCAAAGCTATTATTACTGTCTTCCTGAAACCCCATAGACCTGCACATGACATGGGTTTGTATAGACCGCTGTCCTTGATTAATACCGATGCAAACATTTTCGCCAAGGTGTTAGCCACCAGGCTCCTGCCGTACATGTCGATCCTTGTTCACCCAGACCAGGCGGGCTTTATACCAACTAGATCTACAGCCCTCAACAAGGCGCTTGTTTAATGTTATGGCACACATTGATCCCGCAACAAAGGCTGCCGTGGTGGCCCTTGATGCCGAGAAGGCCTTCGATTCTGTGTCCTGGTCTTATCTCTTCCTGGTGCTTGAATGGTTTGGGTTTGGCCGATACTTCATCAAATGCGTACAGCTACTATATACTCTCCCGACTGCTAAGGTTCTGACCAACGCCACTCTGTCCCCCTCGTTTAGGCTCTACAGAGGTACCAGGCAGGGCTGTCCCTTTTCACCTATACTTTTTGCACTTACTATCGAGCCGATGGCGGAATATATACGCCAGAACCACTCACATAGAGGGCTTAGGATGTCCGCCCCCCCCCAGATCATTTCACTATATGCAGACGACACCCTGCTATATGTCCGTGACCCAGAAGAGAATGTATAGCACATAATGTCGGACATACATGAGTTCTCAGAATATTCAGGGTACAGAATCAATGTTCCCAAGTCCGAAATATTTCCCCTTACAGATTGTACGGGTAACATTGCTGCAATTGCAACCCAACTCAAGTACGCTACTTGGGTCTTATGGTAGCCAGGGACAAACAATTGTTATACACACAGAACCATGGTGAACTGTTACTGAGTTTGATGACCAAGTTCCAAACGTGGGCTAGCCTTCCCTTGTCCTTGTATGGTAGAGTGGCTATTCTCAAAATGGTAGTCTTACCCAAACTCTTATATTATTTTAACAACATTCCAATATGGCCCGGCAAGTCGTTTTTCATGAAACTCAAGTCGCTCGCCTCTAATTTAATTTGGAATGGGAAAACGGCCAGATTGGGGTGGGATAAGATGGTGGAACCATTCTCATGGGGTGGCATTGCTGCGCCAGATTTTGAACTATATATTATCTGGCCGCACAGGCTCAATTTGTTAAACACTGGTTTGACCCTGAGGACACATCTCCCCACATCCCTATGGAGAAACATGCTGATCGCCCCAATGACATCAGATCACTTCTTCTTAACCCTGTCTATGGAGACACATGCCCATTTGACCGGGTATATACAACCATACGCGCCTGGGCCAAGATATATAACAGATTAGGCCTTGAGACCCCCTATGACCCGGAGGTCCCCCTGTGGAACTTCTCGAGTATATCCCCAACATTTGATAAAGCCATTCAACAATCCTGGGATCCTAACAAGCTATTCACACTAAGGGACATGTTCCCAAATGGCACATTCTTTGAACTCACTGACTTCATCGGGATGGTGGGAGGAGGCCCACTTAAATGCTTTCAATATCATCGTATGAAAACTGCTTTTGCGGCTAGATGGCCATCTTTCCCGTTGGAACCCCAGGTACATGAATGTATTAGGGCAATAGTATCCCCTAATAGTCACAATAAAGGAGTCTCGTTGTTATACTCATTAGTACAAACCCACTTCCTGTCACGTAATACGATGAGAGAAACCTGGGAGCGGGATACGGGCACTCAGATTGATGAAATACGGTGGGCACGCTTCTGTCAAATCACCAGATCCGTCTCTATGAACGCGGGGCTACGGCTGATCCAGTTTAAAGTTCTGAATCAGCTCCACTATGCCCCCGCCAGACTAGCCAAATTTGTTGAGAGTTGCATGGGGGCCTGCCCCAAGTGCAATGCACCAAACGCTAGCCCCTACCACATGTACTGGTCATGCCCTTTGATTATGGAATTCTAGCGGGAGGTGGCAGATCTCCTCGAAGACATAACGTCAATTCCGGCGACTCTGTCCCCCTTGAAGTACTTGCTTGGTGACATTGGTAAGGTGAAAGAAACTATGAGGCGCTTATTTAATATTTCATGTGTTGTCGCCAAGCGCTGTATCCTTAAATCATGGAAGTCTACAACTGCACCATCCAGAGCCAATTTCTTAAAAGACTTATGTTTGGTAAACTAGGATGAGGAACTTTTTGTTTTATCGGTCCCGACACAGTGTCGGCCCAAAGACATTTGTTCGCTGTTGCGTATTTATTTGTTTTCCCAGATACCGGACGAGGATGCTACACCTCTCTCTTCACCATGATGCGGGATGTTTGTTGGTTTTTTTTTGCTACTCTGTATATATGTGCCAATACTGTACATGCCTCAATACCATCTCAAATTCTTTCTTTTGTTGACGGTCTGAATGCTAACCTGCTCTCTTAATAAAATAAATGTTTTAAAAAAAAAAATCCCTAATTGCAGTTTATGGTTTTGGTAATATTTGTGTGGGTGTTCCTTTTGCTTGAGGCAATAGCATATCACATTTTTTGTTATTTGCTGACACCCCATGACAACTACTTAAGGTTGAGCATTGGATTCTTGCCCGCCATACACCCAAGTTTTTTGGAGGACTATTGATGGAACCATGACTTGCTCATATTGGCAAGACTCTCCCTGGAGAATGAATGCAGTTCGAGAACTTGTTCTTCTAGCATCTGGTTGCAGCTGTGCGATCACTGTCAGGACTCAGGAAAACACCTGCAACTGTTGAAAAAACATTCATCAGGCTTGAGGCAGTATGGAACAGGTTTAGGCTATTCTCAAGAAATTCCTTACTGTGCAATAGAATTAAAGAGCTTTGAGAGCCCCGGATCGCATGGAAACTAAAGTGCAAAGGTTTGTCCAAAAATGTTTTTGTTGGCAGTCGTCTGGTAAAACAAGTGCTCCAAAAAAACGAAAGACAGATGAAGACGAAACCAATGACCTATCACAGCATACACTGGCAATGTAGTATTCCTCTTACCTGAAAAAGATGCTCTTTGGTTCAAAGGAATGGATTGGAAATCCATTGGGCGCAGCTGGCAAATGGGGAGCGACATGCAGGCATTTGAGGAACGGAAGCTAGCTGAGCTGCTGAGCTGGCTGATGTAGAACAGAATTTGATGGTAGATGAAGCCCTGAAGGAAAAGACCAGGCTTTACCACATTGAACTCAAAGCCTTCAGTGCAGTGAAGATGAACACCCCAAGAAGAGGCAATGGTGTGACTCCTAGTCTCACGACCATCTCTCAAGAACATGTGGCTGGTGTTTATGTACCTGGGGTCAGACTTTCTATCCTGGTGTGTCTAATTTCATTTAGCCTGCATTATGCACACAGAGAATAGAAGCCCATATTTCCAGTTCTAGCATTGAGGGTGAAACATGTACAGGAATAGGTACAGGTAATTTGGTGGGGACAACTTTAAAATCCCCACTGATTAACAACACCTCGCCTAGATATGTCACTGAACAAATAGAAGTGGCCCAGACATGTGATGTCATCACTGATGTCATCAATGACATTTGTGATGTCATCTTTGATGTCCTCTGTGTTAGTGTTAGCAGTGCACGGTGGTGGCGCAAGTTATGGTTGCTTAGCTTACCATAACAGGTGAGTTTCTGAGGTTTTTCGGTTTGACTTGTAACCATAACGTCCCTTTAACAAAGTTCTTTCAGTGGATTTGATGGGTTTTTACCAGTGTATGCTCATTTCCTACAACTTACTTACTAATATAACACCCCATATAACAACTTTTTTCTCCAGTTTAGAAAGTTTTACCATAAAACTCTGCTGTTCCTCACCTTCTAGCATAATTTTAAACACTTCTACACACTTAAACGTTTTCCACTGTTTTTGCATCCGTCCATGTCCGCAAGCATTTGACCTCATCGCAGACTTTCCGGACAGTGTCACGTGTCCACACATGTGTGTGCGGCATGATAACATGTCAGCGAAAACACGCCCACACTTCACGACCAGTTCCGTACTTCACAGACAGGTTGGAATTGCTGCACTTTCTACTGATCTGGCAACTTTCAACCTCAAATTTAACCCTTGCACAGCTCCTACAACCATTCTTATTCATTATCCACTAGCAATCTAGCAAACTACACTTTCTTGGAAGAATGTTAGCAAAACTGCTATTTATCTTAAAAATGGCATCATCTTCTGCTATCCCTCATCCCCAAGAGCCACCATCACCACAACCAGCTGCAGAACAAGCACAAAAAAAAGCGCTGTAAAGATAAACAAGAGGACCAAGAAAATGAGGTAGAGGAAGTACCTACCTCTACCACCAAGAGACAATCATGGGTGTGGCAGTTCTTTACCAGTGTTGTAAATTTAGCAAAGGCTAAAGCTACCAAAGTGAAATGCACTAAGTGCAACTTTGTTCTCAGTCACGGTCTACCTGGACAATGCTCCTACCGGACCAGTCCATGTGCCGCCACATCCAATCCAACCACTGCAATGCTCTCAGAAAGGCTCTTCCGTTCTTAGCAAGTAATAGCCTGTCTTCCTACACCTCATCTTCGTCAACCAGTACTACAACCACACAGCCTAGTTCTGTGGGACACACAATTCCACCAGTTACCTTGCAAGCAATAATAGAGGCTGTTGATCGATATCTTTAAAAAACAACAGTCCTCTGTATATGCTGCAACACACTATGTTGCTGGGAGGAAAATTTTGAAGTGCTTTTCAAGCTGTAATCAAAGAGCATGAAAAACACTGCTCCCTACCTTACATGTAACTAGTGTGACCAGACATTTCGTTTTTTCTTGGACAGTCTGAGGAAATCGCCCTCCATCCTGTGGTCCTGAGGCTTTTTAATTTAATGAACTCCATTCCGGGATTGGATGGGCGGCTGGCTGCGGTCCCAGTTTTTGCCAGGATCAGAGTGAGAAATCCTGAAATCGGGGGCCCGATGCAACTCTTCTTATGTGTGAAGGCTTTTCATGCCCACATTTCCTCCCCTTCCCCCTCCCTAGTCACTCTCCTCAAATGACAGTAGTGTGCGTGTAACACCCCCCGCCGCAACAGGCCAGCGACATAAAAGTAGGACTCGAGTTTTATATGAGCCCTGTTTGTGTTTACTGTAGTCCTACTTCTTTGTCTATGGCCTGTCCTGTTTTTTTTTTTTTTTTAAATCTGGTTACCCTGAATGTAACACACGTGCAACATCTTCCCCTGTCCAACTTCCCCTCCATATTAGTGCTTTGTGCCTATTTCCTCATTTTCCATCGCATCTTACATTGGCACCTTTGGGTGGGGGGGAAAACAAAAGAAAAAAAAGGTACGAACCAACTCTCACAGTTAAAAAAGTAAAACTAACAAAGAATTGGTCTACTTTGCATGTTCAACAAAGTATACAAACTCAATAGGATTCTATCGGAAGAACTTCAAAGAGCCGTGCAGCACTTATTACATTCGCCCGCCTCCTAACGCAAACATCAGCTGGAAGGTTTGGCACTCTGAGTACGCAGTTGTCTCGCAGGACCCCCCCCTGCTTCTGATCAAACATAGAAGGTCTCTGAAGGTGCTTTGACCCATTAGAATAGTGGAACCAACTGATCTTGGCACCTCCACCTTAACCTGAAAGCAAGCCTTCTCAAAAGTGGTCTTGGGCCAACCAGTGAACTGAAAGGCTTGCATGGGACCTTTGCCTTGGAACCACTGCTGTCTCGAGTTGACACTTGAGACTTTGGAGATCGTAAGCAATGGGTGTAAGGCACCATCTAGCTGGGTTTCGTACACCTAGGCACCCTAGGTCTGGAATTAGGAGAGTAAGCCTGAACCCGAGTTCACACAGTCACTGTGTCACCCCACCGTGGTGACGAACTTTGAGGGTGCACTGCTGCTGTGTCCCCCTGTGCCCTGAATGGAGCTGCAGATGATTCGAGTTGATCCCTTCATCAGGAGCAGAGAAATCGCCAGTGTCCCGCCACAGAATCATCCCTGGAACTCAACCGCTGAAAGCCTCAGAACTGCACAATTTGAACCAGCAACCGAAGTGGACTGGATGGCCAAAGTTCGGTCCATAGTGCACCTTGGATCGTGAGTACTTGCAACCCTTAACGGTGGCCCCTGGCACATACATACATTTTTACACGCAAGTGTCCCCTGAGGGCCACTCACCTTTATCGAGGTAGCCTGTGCTACTGTCCTATTCCCAACTCTTGGATCCTGTTCTGCCCACTTGGGGATATCCTCATCGAATAGTGGGAACTTATTCTTCACAGCCTCAACAACATTCCTGAGTCGCTACAGCTCCTGCAAGAGACCCTGTTATCGCTCTACCATGTTTGTTTGTTTGTTTGTTTTATTCATATTTATATAGCCCACAACAGCCCGAGAACATCGTGGCACTTGTTACAGTACAAAGCTTAGTTACTTAGTTACATGGTCATTAGCAATATATATATACAGGTTGCAATATAGTTACATAGTCATTAGCAGTATATATACAGGTTACAATATACATGATCACATGTGTCTGCACTGAAAAGCACTTTTGAGTGCAAGGCTCCACTTTTCTTAGGGATTGGACTGCCTCTTAGTTAGGGTTTGATAAGTGAAGTACTGCCTAAAATATATTCACACTGTTTGCTCCCTTTCCTTACAGGTTGTGTGCCATTCCTTTAGGCCATTGGTAATTGTATATGTGTGTTATAATAGTGTAGTAGTGGGTTAGGATTTACTGTTGACATTTGCTTTGTGTTTAATTTAAAAGGATTTTAATCAATATGTATGTATTTTTGATATGACTGAGAGTAATTTGTAGTGTTGTTTACTATGTGTGCTCAATGTGGGCTTTCAATCATCCTGAGACATAGTCCTGACCGTCGCCAATGCTACCTTAATTGGTCTGGCTTGTCCAGAAAGTTACCCTGTTCCAAGAAACTAGGCCGGTCTTCTGAATCTCTGCCCACCAGGTCAGAGTTCAGAAATCCATCTTAACAACCACTATGTAACAATATATTTATATGTTTGAACGTTTAGTGCACTTACAAAAGTGTCTCAGAATTACAATACACATACTAATACTGTAGTCATTGTGCCCAATGCATATATTCTAGGGGGCATGACCTTCAGCCATGCCCCCAGAATCTAGCCACTGACACACACAATTAACTGCATACCAAGTACATATCATACACAGTGAACTAATGAACTCACCCCCACCCCATGCAATCCAAATGATATCCCTGACATGTTAGCGGACATCGGCGAAAAACACGCCCGTTATTGGAATTTTTAAGGCCATATCCCATCCCTTCCTCATCACCCAGATATTGTTTCCTTAGTTTGACAAGTGCAATCTTCTGTTTCTTAATATGTTTGTAGCACGATGTCCATGGACACCAGTGAATGTCCGCAAATCCAACATACGGGCATCTAAAGAAATCTGCCACCCTCACACTTTTCACCATCCAATCAGCAGGCACGTCCGATGTCTGCAAACCTGACATCACCCGCTAAACCAATCAGAGGCCCACGCCTGGACCGATCAGGGAAGTAAGTTGACGGACCAAACCCAGATATCACACATTTCTGTTTGCCTACTTTTTGGTCCTTTTCAAAAGAATACTGGACGGATTTACACACAATTTACAAAAACATGCTTTCGGGACCAAGGCACCACCTCTGCCATAAATCTGGAGAAAATCCCTCCAGCGGTTTGGGCTGTAGGCATGAGCAAATTCTTTTTCCCGTTGCATCTATGGGAAACACCACACATTTAGGGACCCCCCCTATAACTTTGCCCCCTTGATGAAACCTCGCAAACTTCGCAGGATCGATCTGTCAGAGCCATAAACTCTTTCTGCAATGTTTCGTGAGGATTTTTCCAGGGCGGCAAAATTATAAGCCGCCCAACAAGTGCTCTTCCTATGGATTGGGCAACATAACCATAACTACAGGGCTGCTACCGCAGGCCCTGTAATATATATTGAAAGGATGGGGGAGCTGGGACTGGGTAAACGGTGGCATGGGTAAACCCCATTAAATGAAGCAAAAATGGACTTACTAAATATATGTCGAGAAAGCTTACCACTGAACAACTGGAGTTGACAAAACAACATAGAACCAATGTGTACAAGTTGTAAATTGAGGGGTGGCAGGTGTTTTTCCATGCTCTAATCCCATTTATGGAAATCCCTCCCTCTGCAACTCAGAAGTCCTACCTCTGCCATCTTTCACACAATCCCTAAAAAAGTGCATAATGGTGCCACCTTTCTAGGCTGTTCAGGCTGTTCTGAAATTAAAGGAAATGTACCCTGGCCCAAATTGAAGGTAGCTCTTTATGTATTTATGTATTTATTTATTTTTATAGTGCTCGTAACCCAAGGGTATCTGGGCATGCATGTAACAACCTATCATTACGGTACAGGTAGTTTCAAGTTATATTAGCATATGTACATACAGTAGCAATATTTACAGTGTCCATTCTTTTACATTTACAGTTTTTAAAGGTGTATGCATAAGGCTGAACATTAAATACAGTAGTTAAATGGGGCAGATTAGAGTTAATTGAAAGGAGTGGACTATAGTGAGGAGGGTACAGTAATGTTGTAAGGCATTCTTTCCAAAATGGAGTAAGGGTGATATATATCGCTGGTTGATGAAATAATCTTTTGGATCCAAATTGGTGTGATTTTAGTATAAAACATCTAATTATCTTTTTGCCAAGAGCTTGGATGAAACAGTTTGTGTGCATGCAGGGTTTGTTCCTGTTCTCACATCACAGCAATGAATGGCACAGGAGCACATCCAAGTGGTGGATTGATCATCTGGGTAGACATTTAAATAAATGCACACCTTTAAGTGCTAGATAATGGTACTCCTGATCTGCAAGAACCATAGCTAGAGTTTGGGCATACATGCAAGATTCTGACTTTTAATGTGTACAATAGACCCTCAAGTGTTGGTGGTGATTAAATGTCTACATTAGCTATGGATTTCATTGATGATTGTGGCCATATAAAGTCAAGACAATCTCATGTAATCTTAGTCGGGCCCTCATCTGCAACGTGAACCCCATACTCTATTGGAATGTTTCTTTAAGGAAGAAGAACTTACATGGGATATTCTTGTGGTTTAATGCTATCTTGAAGGCATGCAATGTTGGGATTAAGAGAGATAGACCAGCTGCCCTTACTTATTTAAGTGGGGCAATAAATAGTCATTAAAATTATGCACTAACTAATCTTTTGCAGTTGTCATGCATGTTACCGCAAGGTTTGATAGTAACCATATCATGAGAAAACGGATTAAGGGGCAGACTGGTGACCATGTAGAATCCCCCTACCAAAAATACAATTGAGATAACTGACCTGGGTAGACAAACAATTTAGTGAGATTCATTGGATAAAGGTAGAAGAATACCTAAAATGGAGCCTTCATTTCTCTCCATATTCGATAAAGCTTGACTGATACTCCCATTACCAGGAAAGGTATTCTTAAATCATATGACACTATAATTTAAATATTGCAACCCTTTGCAACAAAGCCACTCAAGCAGATAAAAATAAAACCATTAAAAAGTACTTGTGGTATGAGTTGATTGTTCAGAAGCAAAACGGGATCCCATACATTCTATATGGAGTGGAGGAGCTGGATTCTCTGCAAGCTTACCAAACAGATTTGTAGCTACTATAATCAACAAAACATACTTAAAGTGTCCTCTAACAGAAGTGCAGGCAAAGTAATTGTAAAAAAACAACTCCTGGGGGATGACCCACTGTAGTTGGTAGGTCTCTTGGAGAAGAATTATATTGTAGTAGGCAAGAAAGTTGAGTCAGTTGTGATCCTACAAATTGGCTGTAATGCCTGCTATATTCCTTGAGAGAAATCTCTAGGCGTCCATGTGTACCTCATTATGCAGATCCTTTGCACTGACTCTTTGATTTGCCAACCATCTTCCTGTAACCACAGTTGCTTCACATACACAACCGTCTTCATTATCATCCTGCCTAGAAACTTGCCACTCTGACAGAATTCTGCTGTACTCCTTTAGGCATTGAAGATGAACACCCCTGCCAATGACATCATGAACATAAGACATCTCATGTAAATCCCTTATCCATGCCAAAATCATTAGTCATATGAGTCTATAACTACAACAACTACATCAGTATCTGTATTAACTTTGTGGGTATCATCCCGAAGCATAGCAAATTCTAGGGAGTGTGGTTGTTATAATTATTATATATTTATTTGATTATTATTCTTAAAGAATCTTTACAAAAGAAAAACAATTTAATTGAATAATACATTTATAGAAGAGTTGATTAATCACTTAAAACACTTTAACACTTAGTTAACACTTAATTAAAATAATATAGACAGCTTATAACCATTGTGGCAGATGCAAATACAAGTTCATCTATGGATATAAATGCTCAAGATAGCCTAAAGCAGAGATAACACTTAACGACTACTGGGTCACAGCCCATCAATTTTCTACCTTTGCGTACCATAGAATTTTGTATTTTGACTTGTGCCTCTGCACGTCCTATATGTATACAACAGACACTTTAAAATACATTGCTATGATTATAATCAATGCAGTTTCAAGGGATGTTGGGCTTGAAGAGATTTCCTTTACACAATGGAGGAGGAATCCTCATTTTAAGGTGACCATCTTCAAGTGTTCAGAGGCAGCTGGTCTGGCTGTCCATCCTCAAGAGGATTTCTACGGCATCACTCAGAGATATTGTTAGTGTCCTTGGGTATCCTGGAACACAGCTAAGGGGTGCAGTATGAGATTCCAATGAATACTCAATGGTAACTCAGGACTGTCTTTTTTTAACAGATGGACAACCTCACGTTTATGAGACATGGGAGTGAAAATATTGTGGTATGCTCCTCCAGTCAAGTAACTTGTTGGAGAGTTGCTTGATAACTGCTAATATTGCTCGTAGACACAGTAGTCATTTTACAATGACATTTGGGACAATGCAAATAGATGTAAGATATTGTGACTACCTCTGAGTGTTCAGGGTAAAGTCCCTGATAGCGTGTTGTTAGGGAACAAGCTCATGAGTACCATTTCTGTGGTTCCAGAAATGGCCAGGGCTGTGATCACCCAATTACACTAAGGATTGGAACAACCTCTTATGGAGTGTCCTCTTTCAACTGAGAACCCACAAAATAGAGCAGGGGGCAAACAGTACCTGCTCCTCAGCAGGACAACCAAGGAACTGAGGAGAATCCTACACTTGTGAGTGTGGGACAGTGAACGTTCTTTCCAGGCTGTGTGCTTTTCTTTAGATATTACAACAGACAAATATTAAGTATTATTTAATTATTGCAGTTTTAATGATTGCTTTAATGCTCAGACTTGCCGACAGACGTGTTTGGACCATAGGTCGTTTTTGTTTGACTTGAACGGCAAATTTTACTCTTCTAAGTCCCTATATTCAAACTTCTGTAATGGACTTGTTAAATGTGTGTCCATTCTTAAATGTCCACAATCAGTTGGATGATATTTATCAGCATCAAAATGGCTTGAAGTGCGCCCTCTCCGGAGTGTAATGCTAGATGGGCTATGGCATTCTGCATGGCATTCCCGCGATCGCCACTTTGTTTTTTTACTTAAGACCGGATGTTGGTAGATGACGTTTAAGAATGGACACATTTGACAAGCCCATTACAGGAGTTTGAGTATTGGGACTTACAAGAGTAAACTTCTCCATTCAAGTCACTCACTGTACTATAATCTGGAGAGATTTCAGGGGGTTAATCTCTGCTTTCCTATAGACGTGCAGCTGTCTCACATTTAGATTGATTTTGGATTAAAATATGAGTAAAAACCCAAGTGCTTTCCATCTAGTTTACCACACCATATCTGATGTACTTGCGAGTGTGGATTCTGATTCCACCGTAGATGCTGAGGTGTACCACCAGAGGGACTGAGCTGGAATCATTAGCTCCTAATGGTGGTTTGGATTCGGAAGAATTCTTAAAAGGTCACTTTCAGGGGATTGTGATGGCAGCCCAGACTCAACCAAAAGGTAAATCTGCTGGAAAACATTGAATACATTGGGATTGCAGGCTGCTTCGTGATGAGCCCCTAACACATCAGCCAAAGGTACAATGGGCATAGGCCCTTTACATTGCAGGCAGCCTGCGAGGTATATTTAGCAGGTCACCTCAGAATGAGGACAACATGGAATAGTTATTCCCCTAATTCTACTGATCTGGAATGGGGGGCCAGGTGGAAGGTCACTGCAAAATCCTGGCCATCTTCCAAGTTTCCAGTGAGTCATATGGACAAACAAATAATGTCATTCCCAATGGTGCAGGTACCCATTTAAAGGATTAAGATAGATATTGTTGGTACAATTGTCTCACCCACCACTTCTGGAAATTGGTTCATTTTGGTGGTTGTGGGCAATGCAACCAGATATAAAGAAAACCAGTATTTTCTGGATATTCATGAGTTTTGGTTTTCTAAAGAGGGTTATTTCAGACCGGAGGTGGACATTCATGGAAACTTATATGAATGTTATATGGGTGGAATACTGAGTTACATCTGACGTTGCTATTTCATACCAAGCCCAGACCAACACACTGATGCTGTGATTCAATAAGACATTGAAGAGCACAAATAGGACTTTCTAAAAGCCATAATGAGAAAGAGAGATATTTTTCTTTTTTTACCTTGCTTGGTGTTCACCCAAACAGCAAAATCATAGGAAAGAGTGGGATTTAGTCACTTTGCATGCCCCACTTCAGACATGCTGTGGGGGATCCTTGCATCTTAGTGAAGGAGGGCTGGGAAGAAAAACCCTGGGGTTCCACAGACAATGTTGGCCCAACTCATTGCAAACTAGGGGGACAACCTAAAAACAAGTCAGTCCCATCTGAAGCAATGACATGACCAGAATGCCACCGAGGTGGTGTAACAGGTGGGGCAGTAGGTCTCCTGATGGAACCAACAACATTCAAGACTTTGGAGCAAAAATGAGTGAAGTTTACACTGTTGTTAAATTGACCAAAGGGGTTGCCTACTTAGTGGACATCATACCCAGTTGACTCTCCATGAGGTATTCCATGTCTTTCAATGCAATAACATTAGTGAAGTACTGACAGACTTCTTCTGTGGCAAACCCACAAATGGGCCAGTGGACAGAGTGGAAATCTGTTTCCTCCACTGCATCCAGGAAACTACAAAACTGGCATCCAGGCAACTGTAGAAATGGCGAACTCTTGTGCTGCTGTTTGCACCTCTGTATTCCGGGTATCATGCCGTGTTATAAGCAACACTGCAGACAGTAGTCCTGTCAAAAGGAATACCTACAGGATATCAGACAAGATCCAGGAGTACATCAAGATGGAGGTCACCAAGGGGTTTCTAGCACGAAGAATGAGTGAGAACTCTCACAGTCTGTTATCCAGTCCAGTCATTCTGATTCCACACTCTGGGACCCATGAGATTCGATTTTGCATGAACTACTTGGAACACAGTGGCATCACAAAAAGAAATGGGCAAACTTCACCGTCAACTTATGAGCAGGTGGATAATTTAGGGAAACTCCACCTTTGTATTCACCTCAGGTTATCAGAGGATCACCTTACGCGAACATGCCAAACCTGCATCCTCCACTCCACTCCCAGAGGGTAATTTCAATGTGACTTTTGACATTTGTGTGGAAGGATTCAATTGCAATGCTCCAGAAACCAGGGACATTTGCCCTCTCCAGACTGTAAAGCTTCTGTGATGAAGAGATGGGCATCGTCAAATCCAGTCAGAGGGCCTGATCAGACTTAGGAAGGTGTTCCATGTACAATATAATAAGCGAAGCTCCCTAGCAAGGCTTCTAATTGCCATGTGGGGCCATGCTAAGTTCTATGATTTGGGATAAGGCTGCTAAGGAAAAAAACAGCCTCTTCAGAAAAATATCCATGTGGTCTTTGAGTAAGCATCAACCAGATGCAGATCTGAGTGCATTCATGACGATCGGGAGACTACTGCATCTGTATCCCTCGCTAAGAAAGCGTATCAGCCTACATGATGGCAATTGACTATAATAACCTTCTGAAGAAGGTCCTTTGGCCCTAGGATTTTCAGTAGCATGAAAAGGCTAAACTTTGCTGTTTAGCTGCGTCGTAGGTTTTCTTGAAAGCTTGCCCTATTACAGCCTGGAAATGATCATGAGGGTGATTGGCACCATGGTTGTAAACTGAGGGGCACAATGTGAGGCCAAATGTCCTACAACCTAACACTATTACCGCTGTATTTAAGAGCTCTGAGCTGGGGGTAAATGCGCTGAGAATTTGCCAATTTTCGGTGCAATTACCACACACTAATACCGCCGACGGTTGTTGCGCCAAAAATTCCCCATTGGGCCCAATGTAACATTAGTCCACATCCAGGACTTCACCAAAGATGGGAATCCAGGATTTGTGAGCTCTGGAGACCTTACGCTATGAAGGTTAGGATGTTGCAAAGTCGCATTGTCCCTCATGTAGGTATTGTTGAAAGAGAACGCTGAAGTAGAATCAGCTTCAGGGACATTAATATCATAGATCTATGGCAGACACATAAGTGCAAGTGTCCACAGTGTTGTTAGAAAATGTTCTGGCATGTTTTATTATAATACGTACTTAGAATTACCCAAGAGCTGCACAGTTAAGCAGAAAAAGAATGATTCATTGCATTGGAAATTTCTCCTAAAAATGTATCTTTGTAAGGCACAAGGTAGAGCTTGGTCGTTCAATCTATGAATTTGGCAGATCAGTTGTGACTTTTCCAGTTGTTTGACCTCAGCTGTTTGGCCCACCTTGTGATCTGCATTCGATGCATCTCAGCTCCAACGTAGACTGACAGGGCTTAGTAAGCTCAGTATATTAGAACTGGTGAGTGTCTCGTGGATGTGCTCATTCAAGTCTACTCTGAGCAGGGTTATAATCTGGATCAAGCCTGGTGGGAGCGTGTGTGTTGTGAAATCTCTACTGGAGGCAGCTGCCTCAGTCACGGCAGTGCAGCTTGTGGAAGAGCCTGACTGTGAGATGGCGTGAGGGGCAGAATTCACCACTGCAAAGGGAGAAGCAATGAGAGGCTGTCAGGTTAAATAGACATTGTCGAACAGTACAGAGCTTTTGGCTGCACTCCAACGGTACAGCGAATCGGACAGCCGGTTGGCTTGGCAGCAATGTGGCCGCAGGCAGCCCACACTACAAGAGACCCCCTAACACTCATGACCATACCCCACAGGCAGCCCACACCACAAGGAAACCCCCAAAACCCCGTGACAATACTCACAGGCATCCCACACCACAAAGGACCCCCCCATCACCCGTGACCATACCCCACAGACAGGCCCCGACTCATCCCCCCCCCAGCCTCACCCATGACAGCAACCAGTGATGGCAACCTGCAGGCAGGCCCCGAATCATGTTGCAACCTGCAGGCAGGCCCTGCCTCATGTCCCCCCACCAGTGACGGCAACCTGCAGGCAAGTCCCTAGTCATGTGCCTCCACCAGTGACGGCAACCTGCAGGCAGGCCCCCGATTCATGTGGCAACCTGCAGGCTGGCCCCAAATCATTTCCCCCCACCAGTGACAGCAACCTGCAGGCACGCCCTGACTCATGTCCCCACACCAGTAACGGCAACCTGCAGGTAGGCCCCGGCTCATGTCCCGCCACCCCCACCATTGATGGCAACCTGCAGGCAGGCCCTGACTCATGTCCAGCTACCCCCACCAGTGACAATAACCTGCAGGCAGGCCCTGACTCTTGGCCCCAACTAAACACATTGTCCCAACATGCAATCATGTATAAAATGCCCACCAAAATACAACCACACGCTGCCCCCCCCACAGTGCAACTCAACACCCATCCATTGGTCCTACTACCCAGTACATGCCCCATGTCATGGGAACCACAAATACACACATGTATGATTGCAAACACATGACCAACATTTCCCAACAGCAGGGACACGTAACAGAGCCAATGAAGTGTGACACATGCACCAAACCATTGAGAGCAGACACCACTTGGAATGTAAGGAATGAAAATGTATCAAGAAACAAAAATCACACCAACCAAAACATAACCATGAAAATGGAAATGAAAGGAATGCCAATGAACATGAAATCAAAAACAAAAGAAATGTGATATTAAAACATGTGAAACTCAAAAATGTGGCCCGTGTCCAATGTTTGTGCTCCAATGGCAAATCCAAATCATACAAAAACCATTATTCCATGGTGAAAAAAAAGAATTATGAGAAATATGTCCAACTATGTTCAAGTCTGAAGAGTCCATGATCCCAAATGCAAAATACACATCCTATAAAATACTAAAAAAGAAAACTATGTAATAGATGTGGAGCAAAGTCCATGAACTCCAAATCATAAAAAAAGAAAGGAAACCTACCACTTAAGAACTATTTACAAAGGCAGCAGGCTAGTCCTTCGACTCACCATTTCCCCCAAGAGTTCTGGCCAGGGCATCATCGAACTCTGCTTCAATTTCCCAGTGGCGGGCTTCTGCTCTATCCTCCAGGGCTCGCAGGGACTCCATCGTGCTCCTCACAAACTGCCTGCGAGTCTCCTTGAAGAATTCCGCCCACCTCTCTGCCCGACGCAGGATGTTTTCTGCCCTGGCCATGGTCAGTCGTGCCCCCGTGCCCGCTGCCACTCTGTAGCGATCTGCTGGACCATTTGCTGCAACACCAAAGACATCCTTGTGCCAAGGTCTACATTTCCCTCCTGCCCGATGGCCGATACCTGCCCTGTGATGTTGAGGGCCCCGAGTCCTGTCGCCTCCTACATAGAGCCTGATGCTGCCAATAAGCCCTGTGCCTGTGCCTCCAGGACTTCCTCCGGGATGATGACAACCCCCGGGGCAGTCGTGCACATGCCGCAAGGTGCCCTCACCATCTCCATTGCCACTGGTCCTGTTGCTGGGATGACCTCCTCCACTGATCCCCTGACTCCCGGCTGTGGCAGGGATGTGATCTCGACCCGACTGTCTGCTGTGGTTGGGACAAGTCCACTGGGGGCCCTGGTGTCATCTGGCCCAGAAGACGGCAGGGAGGACGAACGACGCACAGTGGAGAAAGAGGAGGAGTGGGTTGCATGAGTGGCCAGCACACGTAGTGAACTCGCAACAACAAGCCGAGCTAGCCAGTCCATGAGGCTACAGACCTCTTCATGATGAGTGCAAACCCCCAATTGGAAGTCTGGACGTCAATCCGAAGGGCGCCTGTCCGCCTCGCAATCCCGGCTAGCATGGGCTCCACCATGTCACAAAGGCCTCGTCCGCAGGTAGCGGAAGACCAGTTGATGTGGATACTTCTGCTACCTGCGTACGGATCTGGTCTGAGGAATGCCCGCAGGCGCATACTGATGCAGGTGCAGTTTCAGGGACAGGCCCCTCCATGGTGACCTGAACTGCCTCTTGCCCCTGACCCTGGACTGCACCAGTTGCACCTACCTCATCACCCCCACCAGGCCCCATGTGCTGGGCTGATGTGGCCTCCACCTCCTCCTTGTCCACCACTAACCTGGCTGACTCCCCACTGTCTTCCGCATGGGAATGCCCCTGTGGGGGCTCACCTGTCCCTCCCACTGCCGAGGAGCCCGCGACCAACTTCACCTTCTTGAGCCTCCCCTCTGCAGCAGCGGCCATTGTTGCATATGCGGCACCAGTCCCCTCACTCCCGGAAGATGTTTATCCCTGGGAGGGTGACTGGCCCTTGCGTCTCTGTCTGGTGGAGGCATCCCTGCCGTGGTGCTCCAAAGCGCCGTCTACGCCCTCTTTCTCCATCGCCGCTGTGGATAGGGAGACATTGAACACACGCATTAGTGTACCACACAAATGTCTGCTTGACACAAAGCAAATGTACATGACACTATCATACGTCACAACCATCATCACCCTCCAGAACACACAGGTCAGTGCAAGCAACACACATGTACAAACATGCATGCCTTGTGCAAAATTCATTCACCTCCATGCACAAGGCACTGCGGGCACATCAGAAGAGGGGGCGTTCTCACATGCATCATGGGACATGCACATCACATGCACACACATCACCTGACAGTGATGCATTAGGCCATGTAGACCTCCCGTCACAGTGCACTGGTGGACAACTGGGGCGCATGAGTCAATCACGCTTTGAGATGCTCATGTGTCATGCATCCATGGTGTTGGCCATGGTGTTACCCTCACTACCCAGACACACGCACATGTACACCATGCATGTCCATGATGGTGACATAAGCACCCATATGTCACACCTCTCTCATGCCCCAGTCCAGACACAGCTATGTAAACATGTGCACCTTGTTACATGCCTGTGCGCCTCATGCATTGCAACACAAACACCATTGATGTGGGTGAGGCTTGAATGGACTCACATGCAGCACTGTCAGGGACATGCACACAGACATATGTACAGGAGGCATGCCAGACATGAGGCCAAGGTGCACACTCCAGCCACACGTCAACATACACATGCACTACGCTGGACAAGAAGACATAGACACTTACCAGTCGACTCTGGACGGAGCTCCAACTCCATGACCTGGGCGTGCAGCGCTGGGTCGATGCACTCCAGGACCCTCATCTCATTGGGTGTCAACTGGCCCCAGCGCCCCACTCCACCATCACCAGACTTGACGAGGCACCGGGCCTTGTTGAAGGTCCTGGACCTGAAGTCTTCCCAGTGCTTCCGGGCATGTCGGTAGTTGCAGGGTGCCACCGCCTCTGCGTTCATGGCACCCACGATGTCCGCCCAGATCTTGGTCCGTATTTCCTTGTCGATGTGGGATGGTCCAATGAAGAGGGCATCATAATGCCCCCTGACTTTCTCCACCAGGATGCCAACTTCTCTGGGACAGTAGCTGACAGCCCTCTGCCTCTCTGCCGGGGGTGGTTGCCACTTGCCTCAGATGGAGATGGGTCAGACATGGCAACTCGCGAGGCATGTGTGGGTAGGCAGGTGGTCCTGGGGCTGGGCTGTGGAGTGATTGAATGGCAGTCAGGAGTCTTCAGGGTCAGCAGAGGTGGTCACAGCAACAGGACCATTGGCAATGGAGGCACACAGAGTGGGATGGCAGCAGCAGATGGCTTGTAGGAGGCAGCTCGGGGCATTTGAGGCAGGTAAATGGCATTGTGGGCAGGAGCGTCGATCTTCCATGTGCTTTCGTGTGGCCAGCCGGATGCAGAGTGAATCCGCACATGCAGAAATGGCACATTAGCTTGTAATCAGAGGAAAGCCCTGTACATGCTTTTTGTGGAGACAGCCACGTGAGAAACTTCTTTTTGTGGGTTCACACGTGAATTGATCACTACTGTGGCAGTGCGTACTTCTGGTTTTTGCGGGGGTGTTGACTACACACACACGTGCCTGTGTTTTTCCCCATTTTTCCAGGCAGACGGTGAGTTGCGCATGCATTTTTCCCACTCTGGTTGACCCTGTGTGTCGCGTACCGCATTTTCGAGGTCATAGTAGCCTACATGTTTCCCGCGTATGCATTTTTTGTGTTCCTGGGTGCCACAGCGTACTGCAGGGCTACCAAGTGGTTGTGTGCATGTTTGCTTTTGTTGTTGGGGTGCCTGAGCATTGCGTGACCTGTTATTTTTCCCCAGGGGGCACATACAGCCTTGCCGGAGCACAGGGGTACCTTTCCCATCACGTACCCTGCCCACTTCACCCCAATTGCCCAGGACAATTGTTGTCTGCACCTCCCATTGCACTAGTACATTAGTGCCATGACTGGGAGGGAAAGAAGTGGTAAGGGAGGAAAAGCTGGGTGACCTCCCAGAGGTGGCCGCAGTGGGGGACGTGGCCAGGGTGACCAAGGTAGCCGCGGTGGGGGACATTGCCAGGGTGGCCAGGGTGGCCAAGGTGGCCGTAGTGGTCGACGTGGCAGGGTGGTCCACGAGGGCAGGGTCTCCAGGCACATGCAGGGACAGCTATGCCCCCCCTCCACAATTGGATTAGGGAGCTGCAGCTGCTGCTTCCATACACGGCATCCGTCAGACCCGACAAGCAGTGCCATCTGCTGTCATGAGCAGGCAGGGCGTGGAATCTGCAGGGACAGCTGCAGCTGGCAACACCCCGGCTCATGGTCAGCCAGCTTGGACTGGATTGGTCCCGGAACAGGCACAGGACAACTCACAGGCTGATTTCCATGTTGGGAAGGCCAAGACACGTGTGGTGAAGGTTGCTGTCACCAGGTCACGTGGAGCTGGGACAGCAGTGTCATCTGCTGCCCCGAGCAGCCAGGATGTGGAAGCTGCAGAGGCAGCTACAGTTGACACCACCACGGCTCTGAGTCACCCAGCCAGGACTGTGTTGGTCCTGGCTCTCGAGACAGAGGCAGGGGCGGCGCAGGGTCCTGGCAACAGTATCCAGCTGCCAATACCTGCAGTCCAATCTTCGGTCGTCGTGTCATTGCCTGCTTCCATTGGCCAGTCCACCGTGCTTCATCCCCTACTGACCAGAGTGGCACAAGCCACTCAGGGTCTGTACCACCTAACAAGAGGAAGAAGCGTGCTGCAGCAGAACATGCTGGAGCACGCAGACACGGACTCCAGACACGGTTCAGCCCTCAAACACGGCAAGAAAGCACAGTTTCTGTGCAGAACTGGACACGGTTGTGGACTACATATTTGAACACGGCTGCAACATGCTGGTGACGGCAGGGAGCAAACATACACCTGCTCAGCATAGGGCCCACTGGCAGTGCATTGCAGACAATATTAGCACCTTGGGATATGAGATGCGCACAGCAGATGATGTGATGAAGCATTGGAATGACCTCCGACGCCGAGCAAAAGACAAGCTGTGCGCAAAGTACGCCTCTACTCTGGTGACTGGCAATGGGACACCATCTGAGGATGAAGAACTCACTACACATGAGGAGATCACTGATGATTTCATCACAGTGGAACAGGTCCAAGGTGTGGGAGGGCTGCCAGATTATGAGGCAATGTCCAGTGAGTGGT
This sequence comes from Ambystoma mexicanum, assembly GCF_040938575.1. Taxonomy (NCBI): domain Eukaryota; kingdom Metazoa; phylum Chordata; class Amphibia; order Caudata; family Ambystomatidae; genus Ambystoma; species Ambystoma mexicanum. The sequence continues at coordinate 824,109,692 of NC_090933.1, forward strand.
GATGTGTGTGTGTTCAGGCCATGTGTATGTTGCTTGGGGGATGTGTTATGATTGTCCGCCAGCTCAGGCTACATTGACATGACTGCCATGTGTGACCCATGTGATGATGGACTGATACGTGCTTGTTGTCATGCAGACTGCATACAAACAATGTCCTGCACACAGAGGCAATCCTCATCACCACACCTGCTCCCTCCTTCCATCACAATCTCTGTGCAGCTTCTCTTGGCCCTATTCTTGCTCGAACCTATGGTCGCAGATAGCCATTGATTGTCTTCCACTCAAAACTCACCTTCTATGGTCACATGACTGACATCTCTGTGTGGTCACCCCCAGCGGCTCACTGTCTCCATGGGACTGGTGATTCCAATGGCAGACTACTGCAACGGGCTGCACCCACATTTCTTGAATATGCACTCTTCCCTCTGCAATTCTGCCAGACCTGCACTATGTGGAACGTCCTTTGACCTTAGTGCAGGGCATCTCACTCAGACTGTGAGGATGGCACAGGCTCACAGTGGCTATGAGTGTTCATTCCTGGACCCTGTGCATTCCCAGCAAGTCCATATGGGTCCTGGGCAAGCCATTCATTGAACTCCATCCCCAGTATTCGCTTCCTTCTCATGGTATATCATCATCCCGTTCCTGCTCACTCAGGGTCAGTTGCTCCTCATGGTCATTAGTTTGGGGTTCTCATCTGTGTTGACCTTAAGCCTCCCTCTCTTACAGCCTCCCTGCCTCTAAGCAACTGCTGTTGTTGCTTCTCCGGGTCTGGGGGCACTTCTGATGCTTCCTCATGTATTCGGCTTACTGTCCTCCTCTCCCCTGCTGTAGTCCCATATGACTTAAAGAATTACACCTGCCCATATTGTCTGCTACAACACGGTACTCTGAGCAACCATTTTTATCCATGTACTGCCTCCAAGCCATCCCCTGCCCTTGGGGATGTGGTTTACTGTATCTCTACAACCCACTACCAACACTTTACACAGAATTACTGCACTTGCCATTACATTGCCATCAGTCCACGACATTCACATTACTCCCTCTGTGTTCTCAATGATAGTTGGCGCCGTACACGTGTACAGCACTGCACCCACACACTTCTGAGCCCTGTTCTCCCCTTCCACATGCCTATTCACTTGCGTCATGCCAAGGTGACCTGCCATTGATGAATCCATGTGCCTTCCTTTACTATATTTCAACACCCCAGCCTGTGACACATGTGTGTTTTATCATAGTGATTTCAATGAAATGTGAAATGACATGCATTCTACTTGGCTCACAGACAGTAGTATTGAGCTTCCATCTGGGTCTGGGTGACAGTTCGGGCATGGGTATCCTACGTGCCATTTGAGTGTTGGCATCTGTCATGTTTGTGGAAGGACTTTGCCAGTCACAACCTTGTGTGTGATGTAGGTGCTATGCACCATGCAGTACATGTCTTATTTTGCCATTTGACAGGCATCCTTGTTTGCTTTCAGGGTCCTGTTCCATTATGCCTGAGTTTGTGTCATGTGTCACATGGCTGCTTCATGTGTTGGCTGTCAAAATTGCAATACCTATGTGTGTGGCCTATGCTGTTACCATGTGTGGTCATGTCTTCTTTTTGATTTTGTGCAGGTGATGAGGCACTGGAAGCAGTGGAGGAGGAGGAGATGGCGGAGGGGGTGGAGTATTCAGAGCACCAACCAGGCACCAGTGGGGGCCGTGGGATGGTAGCGCACAAAAACCCATTGGTGCTACAGACCATCCTGGCCAGGGGTGTCTCTGAGTACACCTCTGAGGAACCCTATGCCTCCAGTGCTGAATTGGAAATTGACCCTCATTGCTGTCGCAGGTGAGAGATTCTGCTAATAATAATAACAATGTGTATGGTGTTCTGTCCAACACACCTGCAGTGTGGGTAGACCCCTCAAGGGGCCAGTGAGTGTTGGTATATCCATCTGTGGTGGTTACGGATGCAGGGTCATGCTCCACACCACTTGCTCCTGTTCCTGGGGTAGCTGGGCGAGGGAGGAATGCAGTCCTGCAGCAACAGGCAGCGCCAGCACAGCAAGGGCCAGGTATCCTTGGGCCCGACAGGTGTGGTGTTCGGCAACGCGGTGGCCGTGTGCCACCCAGGAATACTGTGTGGGAGAATTGATATTGATATTGTTAAACGCTGATATTGTACATTCTATGTATGCCATTGCACAGAAACAGGGGGCATCATGTGAGATGATGGCTCAGGGCGTGGAAATGGTGGCCACTTCCATTCTCCCCCCTGAAAGGTAGATGCAGCTCCAGCAGGTAGTGCGGTCCACATGCCGCACAGGCTGGACATGTTGGCCGTCAACAGGGGCCAACGGGCTGAACTGGGGGCTCTGTGCACAGCCATGGCTGCAGAGGCACAGGCCTACAGGGATGCCCTGAGGGAAGAGAACTGCTCCCTCAGAACTACTCTGGGTGCACTTGAGATGACCCACAGTAGACGGGCAGAACAGCAGATGGAGCAGCTGACACGCAACATCTCTGCTGAACTCCATGCAACCCGTGAGGAGATCCGTGCGTCACGTGAGGCCTTGCAGGTGGAAATCCATGCAACATGGGAGGAGATGCATGCGTCACTTGCGGCCTTGCGGGTGGAACTCCATGCGACACTTGAGGTGCTGCATGGGGACCTCTGTACCATAATCACACAGAATCAGATCTTTCAGGCCTGCATTCTTGCTGCCTTTGAGGAGCATAAAAGGGCTGTGCGTGGTCAGCCTCCCTTGCCATGCTCACCTTCTCATGTTACACCAGAGGGTGCCGACAGCGGTGAAGGCTCTCCCACTATAGGCTAGTTGTGCAGGCCATGAACCCATGGAGGTTTTTTTTTTATTCTCAACATCCACGCATGTGGGTGTTGAGGTGCATGCATCCTGCACTTCCTCCCTCCTGGGTGCACCCTTCCCCTGGTCCACCATGGCCATTTGTTTTTTTTTTGTTTTTTTTTTGTCTATTGTGCATTCATGTAACAGTGTTTTTCTTTGTGTGGCACCCTTAGGCATCCACTGTGTGTTCTGGCTGGGCACATACAGGCTTGTCTCGTGTTTGTATTTGTGGCTTGCGGTCCAGACACATATGCCACTCTTGCTTGCCCTTTCAATGGGCTTGCAAGGAGTGCAGCATTTGACAGTAACTTACACAGAGTCATTGGACTTCCATCATTTCTGTGGCCAGTCTGAAGTCCAACCTGTGTATACACCCCCTGTGGGGATTCATGTTTGTTTGAGCAGTGCCTGTTTAGCATGCATTATGCTTTAGATTTTGGTAAATGTTTATTGTATGATGTTACATCTTTATGTATTACCTTGCATGTCTCCATCATTGATACCCTTCATGCTGTATGTGTTACCCTGCCCCCTTCAGCTAGCAGAGACCCACTCAAGATGGAGGGGGTCCATGTGGTGGCTTTGTCACATTGAGGTACTTGTGCTTTTGTGATTGGTCACTGTCTGACATTGTCACTGTTGGGTCCTGTGTTTATGATATGTTTTGCTGGTAAATGGATGTTCCTGTGTACGGTTTAATTTTGATGTGTGAGAGGTAATTGTTTCAGACATATTTCCATTTGTCAAAGTGCACTTTGTGACAGTTGTGTCATGTGTTGTGCATTTACTTTTGACTTTTTACATTGCATGCCATGGTGTGGTGCGTCAGCCGGGTAACGTGGGTTTTGGGAGGGTTTAGGTTACATACTAGTATTTGGATGTGCTGTTTTGTGGCATACTGCATCTTGAATGTGTGCCTTTTGGTCACATGGGATTGTGTTGGTTTAAGTAGCTAGGAAGGCACACAATGTGGCACTTCCAAGGACACATTCTCAGGGTGGTGAGGTAGTGACAGTTGATTGTCCCTTTGTCATCATCCATTGTCACCTGGAATGTGCCAGGTCTGTGTGCACTCGGCAGGGGGGATTTTAGGTGAATAATTGTGCCACAAGCTGGATACGGGCAGCCTCGCCACGTGCCCTTCCCCTCCCATGCGCAGCGGGCATGCATGTGGTTGGGGATGTGGGGGCACCACCATGTCCACAGGTTCGCCCCACCGTGTTGCAACATTGTGCAGGACACATGCTGCCACAATGATCCTGCACACTACTAGTGGTGCATATAGTAGCTGTCCACCGGAGCGGTCAAGCGAGCGGAAGCGTGACTTTAGCACTCCGAATGTGCACTCCACTATGGCCCTGGTTGCAATATGGGCTGCGTTGTATCTTACCTGGAGTGGTGTGGTGGGGTTCCGTAATGGCGTCATCATGTAGGTGCTCAGAGGGTAGGCACTGTCCCCTGGGGAGGTGATAATGGTTGTAATTAGTTGGGTTTGTCTATTTGTCTATGTCTATTTGTCTATGTGTGACATGCATGCGCACAGGCATTTGTACTCACCAATGAGCAATGTGATGCCATGCCTCCCAGCTACCAGGTCTCGGTTTAGGGGTGACATTCTGAATATGAAACTACCATGGGTGGACCCTGGATAGTTGGCATAGACAGATGTAATGATTCCCTTGGCATCGCATACCACCTGCACTTTGATGGAATGCCAGTGCTTGAAATTGCGATAGATGTGCTCAGTGGCCCTAGGTGGACGTAGGGTCACATGGGTGTAATCAACGGCACCAAGCACTTTGGGGAAGTGTGCCACCCTGCACAAGTCCTGGACCATGGCCTGACTTTCTGCGGGTGTTCTGGGCATGTATATGTGCCTGCAGACTGAGGGGCATGCAGTCATGATTGCCAACACCTGGTGTAGGCAGCGTGACTGCGTGGGCTGTGAGACACCCCCAACTATGGCAGTTCTCAGCTGAAATGACCCAGTGGCCAAAAAATGCAGTACATTGAGCATCCTTTCTAAAGGGGCTCCGTGCTTTGGTGCACAAGGTGGGTGATGTGAGGTCATCCTCCCACTCAGGGACATGGTCTAGGATGATATGGGGTGGAATGTTGTAGATGCCCTAGACCTGGTCATCAGGTATCCCAAAAAGGCTGGTCCTGGGTAGAAAAATGTGGGGCCTGGTTATCCTCCTTCTCCTGCAGTGTCCCACGATCACTGCTGCGAGGAATGGTACATTCATCATAGCTGTATTCGCAAGTTTGTTGTTTGCGCGCACCTTTATGCATTGGCTTTGGTGCGCGGGGGTGCTTCCACCTGCTTTCACCTGGCGTACGTGCTTCCGGGTTTGCAAGTCTTTTGCTGCATGCTGGTGAGCCCTGTTTGATTCCATGAATACGTGTTGTTAGCGTGCATGTGGGCAATGAGAGGATTTTACTGCGGTGCTTCCCCCGTAATGCCTACATTTTCACGTGTTGTTCCCCATTTCACGTGTTCTGCCCCGATTTTTAGGTGTGTGCACTAGACGGTGTGCACCTTTGCTGCCAGTATCGCGCAAGCCATTTGCAGTGTTGCAGTGATGTTTTGGACCTGAGCAGATTCAGCGCAGGTCTCAGGTAAGCCATACGCAATGTGTTCCATGAATACGTATGCACGCGAAAACGGGCGTTTGCGTGCATTTTTGCACGCAAGTGACCGTTTTCGGCACACATTTATTCCATGAATTACCCTGAAAGTCTGGCTCAATAGATGATTGAAGAGTGTGGGATGTATTGACCCCCTTTTGCCCTGTTATGCTGCATCACTCTGTTATGGTGGTGCCAGAAACAATGGCCGCAAAAACCTTGTGCGTGCCAAAACCCCTGAACATAGCGCTTTTCAACGCACAAAATGATGGCTGCCCAATCGGCCATGCATGTTGTCAGTGGTGGAACAGAGCTCTCATTACTGAAATGTGTCACTGGGCTCCACAACAATTGAAAGTGGAGAGCAGAAGGAAAAAGCAGTGCTTTGCTAAATGAAACTCCAATATTGCTTTAAATCACCTTTTCTTTGCTGCTGAAACTTCAGAATGCCGGTACAGAACACCTTCCAAATATTCAAAATTCTCGCTGGGTGCTACAATTCACTTAGTTCAATGAATCACTGTGAACTTACAAGTTCCTGAACGGCTAAAAGCATAAAGAGATCTCCACAGCAAAAGTGGCCTGCCGGTGGATCTGCAACAAAAATCTCTGTGCAGCAGAGGGCTACCTGTGATGACAGCTGTCAGGGGCCTTCCTGATTAAACTTTAACATGTTATAAACTGAAAGTCAAACGTTTGTAACATAAGAGGCCTGTTACTGATAGTAACCCATATTAGAGTTGTTTTGATCCCACAGAGTTAAAATCTTGAATGAGAATTCTATCTGTTATTTGATACAACAAGTTTGTTTTGTGCTAAGGAAAAGCCAAAAGAATTTAACAATTTAATTAAACCTGGCTGAGCTGCAAGAACTTGAAAAGCAGGTTTATTTCCCAGAGGGAGGGCCATCCCCTCAACAGAAACTCACGGGGACGTGCTAATTGCTAGGTTGGGACAGAATCTGGTCTACAGAGGCAAAGGAACAATGACAGAGTTGCAACCCAGGATATTGGAAGTGTGAAAAGGGGTCGTAAATGGCCTCCAGAAGGAAGAATCCCGGAGGAGCATGCTCTTGGACTGCAGGGAGACAAAAAGAGGTGGAGCCAAACGACCATCTGTTGCTGATCCTGAACAAAGAACACATTTTAAAAAACGTATAACTTGCTATGCAAAAAGGTGAAAAATATAAAAATGACAGAATTGTTAATTTAATTTCTTGCTGCACGGGTGAAGAGGCGCCAGAACTGTGTGACATGTTGTGAACGGGAATGGCAATAAATGTAGGTTTATGGGGACTGTATTTCCGCTAGAATTGTGAAACTTTATACACTCATTCTCATGTTAAACACACACATTTGTGGAAAGTTGTATAAAATGTGGACCTTGTGTACCTAGCGAAAAGGAAAAAATTCTGTAGAAAGTTTATACCAGATCCTACAGCTGCAAGATTTTGATGAGTAGATGCTCCAGAAAATATGCAATCTGTGTATGTGATTTTATAGAGGTTGCACATTTGTAAATATGTATTTTGCCAAAATTAGACTTTGTGTTACAGTGGCTAGGGGTGGATTCTCAGCATCATAAAATTGTACCATAAAGATGACACTCTGTTTCTCTCCTCCTATCAAGGCAGAGAGTAGACTCTGACCCAATCACCTTAACAGGAGCAAGCCCAGCTAAGCCGGCCCATACACCCCCGTTGTTATGTCATTTTTGGGGCAAAAATAGAGACAGCAGAGATCAGATAGGCACTCACTGATCCAGCAACTTTCCTGATTCCAGCGAAGCACTCTGATCCAGCTTTCTTCATCCAGCTTTGAATACTCATCCAGATCCAAATACAAAACTCTTGCGAGCAATAGAGACTATTGATTTCCAGCAAGGCCCCCATCCTCAAATTGATTCTCTTCACTCAGTAAAGCGCTGTGTGGGTGAGAAGGGCTTTTGAACCAGCATCCAGAAATTATCTGGCTTTCCACCACTAGGCTTGCCTGAGGAACTCACCATCCAGCATATCCAAATACCCACAGACTAGGTGAGCAGATCCTGTGCCAATCCGGCGACCGGCCTAGAGGTTCCAGTCCCGTGCCTGATGTGCTGTTTTTCTTAGACCTGACCCAATCCTGACCAGAGCTGACGGTCCCATTTAAAAACGTATCCAGTGAGTATAAATAGGAAGAATTGTGTTACATAGCATATGTCCTTTGCATAGTCTTGTTCCTATCTCCAACCCATCTGATCTTTCATTTAGAACCAGTATTGTTAGGAGTATCTTTGCATTGCCTTATCCCTATCTAACCCATCCTATCTTTCCTTCAGAACCAGTATGGTGAGAACTATCTTTGCGCTGACCATTTTCTCATCTGAAGAAGTCAGGTTTCCTTATCAGGTGGTCACCCTGATTCAGTGACTGTAATCCCTGTGTGGTATTTGCTTCTTCATAGTCATCTCCTAGTGTAAGCAAACTCATTTGTCATTTTTAAAAGTGGATTTCTGTTTTTCATTCTCGCTCCTACTTTCCAAAAACAACCTTCATTAAAAACTCCATAACTCCCTCAGTTTTTGTGATAGAAACGAAATTTCAACTCCTACTAACATCTGTACCTATCCATGGAACCCAACTTATTGCGATTTCCCCGCTACAGCGAATATCGCGCACTGAAAAGTTTGCAACAAATTTCCATTTTGAGTAATTTTTACACGTGTAAAATAGCTTTTAACTGCTTCCGACTTGGACCTTAAGATTTCAATTGTTTTCTGCTGACCAAACCATTGCTTGTGCTTGTGTGCATCTATCCAAAGTGGCTCCCATAAGAATTTATAACAATTTCAGCAATTTTGACCATATTTGATGTTTTTGCCCAGTCCATTCTAAAGTCAATCTAGAAAGCCAGTCTGACAGCTGGAAGTCAATTCCATTTTTCTCTTGTGTTGCTGGCAGAAAGTGGGACTGATATTCTGTTTGATTTATGCCCTTCCCAAATACCTGCTATCTCCTCCTATCTCTTTACATTGCCTATTGGGGGGTTGAGGGGTGTTGCAGGGGGAACTGCTAACCACAGTGCTATCTGATTTGAACCAACACAAAAGCATTATTGTCTGTGTTGCACCTGGTTTGCTCATCACTTACTCCTTGTGTAGTAAAGACATCATTCTGTGTTTTGCCATCCCATTGGTGATTGTTGTTTACCTATTAATATATATATATATATTGTTTTTTTGATCTTGACTAAGTAAATAAATAATTGCTTTTACAAACCAGCCTGATTTCTGGTCCATTGTGACCCGGGTATTCTTAAATAAGGGGTGTGATATGAGTGGTACATCTTTTAAATAATTGAATCCATATATCAAATAAGTTTTTCCATTGCACTGTACACTAGGCCGAGAGCTGAGTGTATCGCCTGATTGAAATCCTTAACAAGAGCTATGACCATTTAATGTGATGTGCAGAATTCTCTCAGAGATGTATTATGTGTTACTCACCTTGGATGGCAAAGAAGACTGGACATGGTTATCAGCTTTACTGTTCTCGCCAACAAAGAAGAATGTTTAACTTGGAGATCTGAAACTTCATACCAGAAAGATGGTGTTTCTTTTTAGGTTCTCATGACTTAACTTTCTTAGAGGAAATGTGTCCAGTGGTTGATACTTGTATTGTTTTATTTAAAAAAAAGAAATCCTCAAAGGGATTTGCTGCCAACCTTTCGGGGGGACCCTAGTAAACTCCTCACTACCTGGTAAATAAAGTAACAGAAATCTGTATTGACTCAAATCATAATTGGTTAATAAAGATTGAGTGGAATGCCACAGAAAACACAAAGCCCTCGGACATCATCAACATATGTACCAAACAGGACCCGAGTAAAGCTGCCACAATACGGTATACATTGATAACTTGGTTAGACTATCTTGCCTCCAGATTTATGTGTATTGGACAATTTAAATGGTGTCTGTCCGGACAATTTAAGCCAGATAGTAGAAGCAGGTTGTTGAACAGGTTATTCACATGATCCTGCACTGATAAATAGTAATATGTGCATAGCTCCCACTAAATCTCTCGGGCTCTCTTTCACACTGCAGCCACCCAATAACGTTCTCAGGCTCTCGTGCATGGAAAAGCCACCCACTTAATCACTCATGCTCTCTCACAAGGTGCAGCCGCCCACTACATCTCTTAGGCTCTCTGACAGTATGCAACCATACAAAAAAGTGTACACACTTTGTGCTGCCCCTCACTAAAGGTGTTGGGCTCCCTCACAGGATCAGTGGCGTAACACAAGATCTGGGGGCCGCCCTGTGAGCCATGCTGAAGCCCTCCCCCCCACCTCGGCAACAAATCGCAGGTCGCGCCACACCCTGGGGCGGCCTAGATTACCACGCTTGCGCAATACTCACAAACGTGCTGCTGAAGGGGTATGCCGCACACTGCACTAGAAGAAAGATATAAATATATGTTTTAATGCAATATACAGCACACTTTCTGAGAAAAATTGGTTAAAAGGCCACAGTGTTTGCTATTGTTTTGTAGGGTAACACCAAACCAAAAATCCAATACATGCAAGTCACCAACAGTGCACATGAACGTTAATGTTTTGCTATTAAAAATGCCATGCCACAATGAAAACATGTCCAACTAGCTGCACAATGTAGACCAGTGTAGACACGTAATAACATTACATTAATGCATGCCAAGCCACATTTAGACATACCTAGACTGGTTGCACCGAAATGCCAGTCGAAGCAATAAAACTCATAAAGAGGGGAGCACACAAGCCTGTGCTTCTGCGGCCTCTAAAATCACGGACAAACTCTTTAAAATCTGCAAGGAACTGGCCAATCCTGTTGCAGTCTCTAACCTGTTCCCTCAACAGGCCCTCTGTACGGCTTTGGCCTTTTGCTTCTCTGCTAAAACTCAGGACATCCTGTCCACTATCTCCTCTCCCTCTCCTCCTCCTTTCTCATCTTTCTCTCTAACACCTGAAGAGGTTTCTAGACAAATCCCATTTATGATATGATATGATATGGCATTTATAACGCACCTATACACAAGTGTTTCAAGGGTCGACGAGGCAAGAAAGGGGGGAAAAGAGGGAAGACAATGATCCTACTAGGCCAGGTGTCAATCAGATTGCAACAAATGCATGGGAAGAGGAAAGGGGGAATGTTTAGGGGAGAAGGGTGAGGGGATAGTGAAATATTGGATAACAGAATAAATAACAGTAAGTAAAAGTACGGCCAGCTGGTGGCAAGTGCAGTACATAGGATAATAGAATAAATAACAATAAGTAAAAGTACGACCAGCTGGTGGCAAGTGCAGACAAACAGTGTCAAGTGCTGTTAGTGAGACTGTAGCGATACAGAAACAGTCCTCAAATGCGGGGGTTGCGAGTAAGGCAGTGCAGGTGTGTGACTGGTGGGGAGGGACCTGGGCCCGAGATCAGATGGTGGCCAGGTAACCAGTCCAGTTTGAGCCAGGAATTCAGCAGGGGAGAGGAGGAGAAAATGCAGAAGCAAAAAGAAAGGTTTGGATGTGCTTCCAGAACCGAAGATGATTCTCATCAAGTTTCAGTGAGGCAGAGAGGCTGTTCCGGAGGGAGGCCCCAGCCAAAGAAAGAGATCTACCACCAACGCTTTGCGTGGAGAAGCGATTGATCCTGAGGAAGTTGGAGTTGGATGAGCGAAGATTTCGAGAAGGAAGATATTTAGGAAGAGAGAGTTGAAGGCATTGAGGCTGCAGGCCCCAGAAGGCCTTGTGGGCAATGCAGAGGGTTTTGAACTCAATCCTTGCAGCTGCTGGGAGCCAGTGCAGAGATTTCAGTCCTGGAGAGATACAATCCCACATTGCCATTCTCTGCCCCAACTTCCAGTGCTATGCGGATGACACTCAGCTCATTTTCAGGCTACCCTCAGCCACCTCTTCCCCTCTCTCATCTCTGACTGTCTGTCCGCCATCCAGGAGTGGTGTGCTGCCAACGATCTCGGACTTAATGCCAGTAAGACTGAGATTCTCCTCATCGGCACACCCGCTCCCTCCTTTCCTGTCACTCTCTGGCCAGCCTCTCTTGGCCCTCTTCCTGCTCCCACCTGTGAAGCTAAAAACGTCAGGGTCATATAAGATTCCGCACTCTCCTTCTCTCCTCACATCTCTGACATCTCTAAAAAGTCACACTACCAGCTGCACCTCCTCAGAGGTACTCTTCCTTTCCTCGCCTTCCCCCAGAAGCTCACTGTCTCCAGAGCCCTGCTTCTCTCTAGGCTGGACTACTGCAACAGCCACTTTCTCAATCTGCCTTCCTCTATTCTCCGCCCTCTGCAACTAATTCAGAACAGCACTGCGAGACTTATGGCTGCAAGGATCACGTTCAAGACCCTTTGCATTGTTCACAAGGCTTTCTGGGGCTCGGATCCACACTACATCCAACACTCTCTTCCAAAATACCTTCCTTCTCAAGCCCTAAGGGTTAGATGCTTTGCCAGGCAGAGAGTGGGGGGGTAGATACCTCTCCCCTGCAGGTGCCTCCCTTTGGAATGGTCTCCCTGCCCCTCCAAAACCTGATCAGGACCACCTGAAGTTCCGGAAGCAGCTCAAAACGTTCATATTCTCCTCTGCTTTCTCTCTCTCCCTCCCCTGCTGACCTACCTGTCTGCTGTACCAACTGGTTGTTTGGCTACCTTCTGTCTCACTGCTCTTTCTTGATCAGTCACCCTTGCACTGCCTCCGGGCCTACCACCAAGTTAGGGGCTGTAACTGTAACCCTGTAACCCTACAAGTCCCTTGATCTCCTAGCACTACCCAAAGCCACGCTGCCCTGGCTGCACTTCCTCAGAGCATTGTTCCCCTATTTTCCCCTCCCATCTCCCTTGTTCTTCCCCCCTCCCTTTCCCCTTGCACTTCTCATTCTCGCACTTACACGATCTGAATGACACAAGGCTTAGTAAAATCGTTTGTCTTGTCCTCTCTCTGTTTTCCTTCCCTTGTCTTGTCGTGCCTAAAAACACTTGTGTACAGGCGCAGTATATTTGAATTATCATATCATATCATATAATTTTATCACAGATGCCCAGAAAAATACACAGTGCCGGAGAACGAAACAGCTAGACTAGCAGAACCCAAATGCCAGTCTAGCCAGGTTACACTTAGCAGAACTGCTTTATCAGAAATGCCCAGTTAAAAAAACGCATACCAAACTGAGGAATGACTAGACTGGCTGCACCAAAATTCCTCCCTAGTCACTACTACCACATATCATGCCTGTTGAGCATGGACATGGACGACCATTATCATTTAATGCACAATCCAACGCCCTCCATCCATCCCCTCTCCCTCCCATCCCCTACCCCAACCTCCAAAATCAGCTCATTGGCCCAGAATGAGCTCCACAGCCCTCTTCCTTGTCCCAGGCTTACGTATGAGGCTCCTTGCCTCATAGGTAAGTACTGGGATGAGATAGAATGGGACTAAGAGTGATGAAGATTACAGGTGGCTAAGTCAGACATTACCTTCATGTACCTCTACCTCAACCCAGTATTTGTGTAAGAGGCATAGTGCTTCACACACAAGTACTGCCTCATACACAAGTACTGGGTTGAGGAAGAATAGGACTAAGAGTAATGAAGATTACCAATAAGTAATCAAGCATTAAACACAAGTAGTGGAGCAACACTATTGAGCTGACTGGGCCTCAGCACCCCCCCTGAAATTTTGGGCTATGTTGACTTGACCTGGCTGACCTACAGAGCAGTTGCCAGACAGAAAGGGACACAAATGTTAAACAGCACCTGAGTTTTGCTGTTAAAGGCATGGTCTAGTAAAACATTTTATATAAAAAATAGAGAGGCAACATAAAAAAAAAAAAAAAATACTAGCATTCTCTTTTTTAAAACTTCCTATGTAAAATTGTGAGCTATTCAAGCTCAAAATTCGCAAAAGCAAGCATATGGGCGCATCCATTTTGTGAAATGGATGCTGTAGGGTATTTTGTGGAGATTTGGGGCCTGACGGTATTTTATTACCGCTGAAAAATAACTTAGCAATAATCACTCCTTGTATTCAGATTTGGCCATGTGCAACAATAATACAGTGGACATGCATTATTTCAGCACCCAGACATGCATATTTGGTATGCGTGGTTGGTATGCGTGGTTGGTGGTATTTTGGTGAGCATGATTCCCTTGTTTTATTTGTGGCCCCAATGTCCAGAATCCCTTATCTTTGCTTAGATTTTTCGTGTAATCACTAGAGAGACCTCAGACCTACATTTTAGGAATACCACATTTTCAGTGTTAGTGTGCCACCATGGGCGATCTCACTGACTTATTTACGACAGAGAGCTATATGTGGTAATTTTGTGGTAATTTCCACTACCTTATGTTCAGAGAGTCCCTCTTCCTGTTGGCTCATGTACCTCCAACGAGCTATGCTACAAACAATCACTCTCAACTGTCCATACTGAATATGATCATGCACACATCTGTCTTAAAATGACAATTGCATTGTTTAAAAATCTCCCCTCATCATCAGCACTGTATTGGTAAATAGAAGACACACCACCCGTCTGCTTTCAAATATTTTTCTGTATTATAAAAGTTGCATTTAAACACGATCTCACTCTTCACAGAAATAAATAAAACAGCACATTAACAGCATTGTCTGTAATACACTGAAAAAAAATGGCGGAGAACAGAACACAATTTGCAACATTAACGTGTGATTAAGGCACCGGAATCGCCTTTCCTTCTCTGACTGAACATTCTCGTACACACTCAGCTCCCACACTTATGTAATTACCTTATCTGTTCAGAGTTTTCTTCAGCTGTTCTCTTTCTGAATGTGGCTCCCTTGAAGATTAACCCCAGTGAAAAGGAACGCCTGCCGTTCTCAAACCGGGGTTATTATCTGGAATTCTCAGCTTTTGCAGATAGGAATGTCTCAGCCAGGAAAAAGGTCCTTCTCCCAGCTCTGCCAAATCTTGACTGTCCTTCTCTCTCCTCAAACTCCCCCCAGCAAAACTCTGATCACTCCCTCTAGCATGATACTTGCTATGACGCTGCTCCAATCAGAATCAATCATGCCATCTCCTCCTTCTCTACACAATGGCTCATTTTTATAGTAATACTTTGTAACCAACTGATTTCCTGTTCTTTCGAGCTCTTTTGCTTCCTGTAATTATGTGGACAGGGCAGCAGAGAAAAAAAAATGGATGTGCGTTTAAAAGCTCACTTTCAGAATAGGCCTAATTCTGCAGTGGAGACACATTTTTATTAGTGGATTATGTTTCATTAGTCAGGTTAGTTATAAGTAATGTTAGTTATTATTTTCAAATGTGTCTCTCGCACCATAGGCATTTCAGGTGAAAAATAGTGTGCATTTTTGAATGTGCACGTGTGCTTTTAACTGTAAAAATAGATTTGCATCTTATAAGTTAAAATCGTTTTTGACTGAATAGCCTGTCTTTCCTTGTTAATCTGGTAACACCTATAGCAATGAACCGCACCCTTGTGGTGGTGCTGCAAAAAAAAAAATTGCTACCTGTGCAGTAGTGCTGTACTCTGTGCTGTAACACGCCAAATATCCTTACATACCCTCCTTTTGTTTTTAGAATCTGGCTACGATCCAAGCCAATTCCTAAAAACAACTTGTTCTTTCTTTTTCTTTTAAAATGCATGTGTATTGGGATATCTTTCTCTTCCTGACGTAGCTAGTAAAATCAGTAACATTTTCATTTTTACTGATAGCACAATCAACCATCCACCCATGATCAGCAACAGGATAGCCAAACCCACTATTGAGCGTTCCCCCCAGGTTCCCCAATTAAATCTTTCCACTTCTATTATGCCCAGATTACTAATTGTAATATTGTTTTTTCTCAAATTCATTTTTATAACATGTCTTTCTTTGTGATTCAATAAATATTCCACATCCGGATCTATTGGAAAAGTATCCCTTTGAAAAAAATCGATATTTTCCACTTGGCTTTCCCAAACATCATTTGTTACATGAAACAATGTTAATCCCCCAATTGACACAATTGCATCCTTTGGAACCTGTAAATAAAAAACATTATATTTCACCTGTTTAACCACGTATGTTCCATGGTTTAAATGTACTACCGTCATGTTCTTTAAGCAGGTGCTGACCAACCATTTACCTCTGACCATCTTAGCCTGTGCCATTTCTTCACTCCCAATATTACTAATAATCACTTCACATCCCTCTGATATACTTGGGTCAGATTTCAAACCACAAATAGCATCTGTGGCATCAGGAACAAACGGTTTACCTGGACACATATAATTTTGTTCTTTAAATGTTACACATGTTTCCAGGTTTGGTATTAAATAAACTTCAGGTTCCCATGACTGAAATGCCACCACTTCTGGAGTCTTAATCTTAATGAATGTGTCCTCTTGCCAAAATCCCACATTGTGTAGCCACTTCGTTTGATAAATAAGTTCAGGGGCTACATATGGGATGCATAGCAAAAATCCGATCTCTAGTCTTTCCAAGTCCACATATAACGGCATTGCATTCCCCATTTCGAATGCAATTTTTACCTGTATTATGTCAATTTCCCTCCTGGTCAATCTTTCTATCATTTGACGAATGATATCCTGCGAAACAAAATACAATGGAATATGTCCTTGAATCAATTGTGAAACTGCAGTTTGAACTTCTCTCATATAATTCGTTAATAGTCTATCAACAGGACTCATTTTGTTCAATATTTCATTTAAAGTTCTGTCATGCTTAAGTATTATTTTAGTCGCCCGTTGCATTACATCCGCTTGTTCATTTAGAATGATTGCAGTTTCATTTATGAATCTTACTTGTTCATCCAGTCCCCCTCTAATTCCATCTAATGTTTTTTGTATTATTTCTAGGTCACTACTCAGTTGTTGTGCTTTAGTACTCAGTGTTCCTACCGAAATAGAATTGGCTGTTGATATTGTGGTACCTATTATTGCTCCAACTATAGACATTACCATTGATATCGCGAGCATCACCGCACCTCTCTTTCCTCTCTTCTTCTTAATGTCTGCTGAATTCACAAATGTTTTTTCCAATTGCATTAATATATCTCTTATTGACTGCTTAGTGTCCTCTTTTCTTATTTCCAGCCACTCTTTAGTCTGTTCAATCTTAATTCCGGTATTGTTCAAGTGTTTTTCAATCAAAATCTCAGGATTTAATGGTATGTATATATTTTGGAAAATCATCCTTCTATCACTCATGATGAATCCTGGTGCCCCTTCCACCGCAATACCAGATGCTGGTCCAGGTTCAATGACAACCTGTGCTTCTGAATTCTTGAAGGTCCCTCCAAATATCATCATCATTAACCATATCATCGGTATCATCTTCAATGCTGATCGCTTTGCAGCCTTGGTCTTCACCCCTCTTTGGGGCTTTCTCGGAATCCGTCCACATGGGCTCCAGGACTCCATCGTCTCCCGTGGGCTCTGATCCTGGAACCTCTGACCAAATAATGTTAATTTTCTTAATCAAAATAGAAAATAAACAAATTAAGTACATAGCACAATATTAACTTCACCCTTTTGCCAAAAATAAAACATGCTTGGTAAAAATATTTCATTTTTTTTTTTCTATTATTTTTTTTTTTTTTTTTTTTTTAAATTAAACACAAGTTAAAAAAAACAACAAGCACACATAAACAGCATTCAATATTTAATACATGTTCTCTCTGCACACCAATCATGAGCTTCCGTTATATGTGCATTTATTTATTTATTTATTTATTTTATATTATATATTTTTACATATACTACAGTGTTTATGTGCCATCATAACAATCAACTTTTTAACTTCTTTGTCACTGCCTCCTGATTACACCCATTTATTTTCTCTTTTTGTGTTCAAGGGACTTTATCTGTTTCTACATGCTCAAGCTGCCTGATCTCATGTCTGGGATGGCATGGTTTGATTTGATTTACATGGACAAACTGTTCTATTGCTGTTTCACCTTCATTTTTCTAAATTTTATACACTACAGGAGAGACCTTATCTATAATTCGAAATGGCCCCTGCCAGGCTGCTAGAAATTTAGAATTTTTCTGTTTACTTTTTCCAAAATAAAACTTGTATACCTGATCCCCTACACTGTATTCCTTTACTGATGTCTTTTTATCATAATACGATTTTGCACTGTCAGCAGCTCTTTCCAGATTTCTCTGCACAAAAGCAAATGCATGTTGCAAATGCCTCCTCAGTTCATCAATATATTCATGAACTGTGGGTGCACTCACAAGGGTTTGCTCATGTGTTCTGTATAGTAGGTGTTGTGGTAACACCATTTTCCTACCTGTTAAGACCTCATGGGGGCTAACACCTGTTGCTTTGGCAGGAGTCGACCTGATTGCCATCAAAACCAATGGTAAACGTAAATCCCAGCTGGAACCTGCTTCTGCCACAAATTTCTTTAAAATATCCACAACAGACCTATTGCTTATTTCAACTGTACCTGAAGACGCTGCCCGATATGCGATATGTAGTTTCCTTTTCACACCTAGTATTTGCCATACCTTACTCATTAGAGTACTTGTGAAATGACTTCCTCTGTCTGACTCAATTCTTTGTGGCAACCCAAACCTTGAGAACACATGGTTCACCAGCAATGTGGCTGCTGTTTGCGCACTACAATCTGGTGCAGGAATGCATTCAAGCCACTTCGACATCAAACATACCACACTCAAAATATAACGGTGTCCCCTGCTCGACCTTTTTAAAGGACCTACATAGTCTATTTGCAAATCTGACCATGGGAGAGTTAGGCCTCTTTTCATCAATGGTGCTCTATGCATTGGTGAAGCAGGTTTAAATTGGGCGCATACTAGACATCCACTAGTATATAATTCCACATCTTGGGACATATGTGGCCAGTAAGCATAATCTTTTAGTATTTCTAATGTTTTTTGTGAACCTCTATGGCCTGCGGTTATGGCATCATGTGCATGGTGTAGCATTAGTCCTCTGAATGAAAGGGGTACTACCCACTGTATTTGTCCTGTTATGGACTCTCTAATCACGAGTCCATCCTGTAATCTAATTCGTGTTTTGTTCTTTAATAGCACCCTCAACTCTTTTTTTCCCATACAGTCATTTTCTGTTAAAGGATTTTGTTCGGGATCTATCAAATGATTATAATAGATTCCCAAAATTCGATCATTCTTTTGTGCCTCAATCAAATCTTGGTCTGGCGTGTCATGACTCCACTGCACCACCGGTTGATCCACCTCCTTTGGTGCTTTAGAACGTGTGACTGCATCAATTTGTATTTCACCCATTAAATAATCAATAGGTAGCAATTCTCCCATCACAGCCTCAATTTTAGCCAGGTGGTCTGCCTTATCATTTCCCTCCTTATCCTCTCCTGGTGTTTTTAAATGCCCACAAATTTTTCTCCAGTATATTGTTAACTTATTCTCTGACACCAATTTGTCTATGGCTTGTATCATTTTTCCATGCTTAAGTGGCTTTTTGTTATATGTAACCATGCCTCTTGCTTTCCAACCAGGCAAATACTCCGCAAAGCTATTCCGTGCATAGTCAGAATCAGTCACAGGACAATTTCACTGAACTTTTTATCAACTGCAGTAGCAATTGCTTTATAAATGGCTGCCAATTCCGCCACCTGACTGCTCCTATCTCCAATCCTCATCCCTATACTGGGGACACCTTCACATTTCAACCAGACATTTCCTATTCCTGCCACTAACTGTTTATTACTGTCATTTTCAATGTGAAAAGCACAACCATCCACATATACAGTTGGCAAATCCTTGTTTTTTCATCAAAAGCTTTGTGTGGTGATTGTTCAAATTCCTGCAAACTAGTTTCTACTTCCATTTCATTTGGTATTTGTTCAGCTGCACAGTCATGTAAGTCAGCTAACCCTTGAGCAATTGGGTTCTTTTTATTTTGTCCATATCTCACTTCTACGGGAAAACCTTGTAATGCCAGCGTCCATGAAGTGATTCTGGATTGCGCTAGATTACCTGATCTAATTCTTTTACTCTCTAAAAATTGCAAAGGTTGATGATTTGTTTCAATAATTACCTTTTCTCCCTGAACAATGGGGCGGAAATGTTGTAGCGCCCACACAGTGGTTAATAGGGCCTTTTCACATTCATTAAATTTCATTTCAACTTGGGAAAATGCCTTACTTGCATATGCAATGGTTTTGTGATTCAAATCGTGTTTTTGTGATAACACTGCTGACATACAATGTTCAGAAAAACCTATTTCTATAAAGAAATCCCTGTCCTTTATGGGGTATGCTAAACATGGTGCCTTTACAAGACATTCCTTTAATTTAGCCACTGCATCAGACTGCCCTTTTTCCCATTTCCAGGGAGTATTCAGTTTATGCAGTTTTGTCAATGGTTGAGTGATTTCTGCATAATTTTCAATGAACTTTCTGTTATAGCCTGTCATCCCTAATAAACTTTTTACTCCTTTCACATTTTTAGGATCTTTTAATCTTTGTATGGCCTCTATTTTCTTCTTTTGTGGATTTAGCCCATGTTCAGTCACTTCATGCCCTAGAAAGTTCACTTTTTTCTTGCACCATTGTGCTTTCTGCAAAGATACTTTGGCGCCTGCTTTCTGCAATTGGCCAAGTACATGTCTTATTTCATCAAAATGGCTTTTCAGGCTTTCATTTTTTATCAGGACATCGTCCACATAAACTATTGTTCCTCTTTCCGCTGCATCCGGCATGGCCTTTCTCAGAAATATGCCAAATTCACTCCCACTATTGATGTACCCGAACGGAGCTCTAAGCCAGGCATATTGAGTCCTGTCAAATGTAAAAGAAAATAAATGTTGTATCTCCTCTGCCAATGGCACACACCAATATCCAGAGGTGAGATCTAGTGTGGTAAATACATTTGAACCATGTACCTGAGCTAGGCCCTGATCAATGAATGGCAGTGGCCATCTAGATATTGGTACTCTTTTATTTAACTCTCTCAAGTCTGCACACAGCCGCCATTGACCATTTGGCTTCAATACACCTAAAATAGGTGTATTGGATGTGCTATGAATGGGCCTGATGATTCCCCGTGATTCCAAATTTTTAATAATCTCTGCCAATGATTCCAAACATGCCAGCGGTAGTCTATACTGGCGTACAAACACTGGGTTTCTGCTACACCCTTCTGGTAGTGTGGCCACATGTAAATCAGTTAAACCACAATCATAAGCATCTTTTGCAAATACATCCTTAAACTCCATAAATATCTCCCTCAGATTGTCCCTCTCTTCATTGCTTTCACATGCATCCGCTAAGGAGATCTGCTCTTCTACCATTTTGGAAAATTCTGGAAAATCTTCTGGTAAGGGAATCTGGGCGCTTTCTTCTAACTGTGTGGCTGTGTCTTTTTGTAAAGCTGCCACTTTTAAATATTTTGGCATATCAGCTTCCACTTCAATGGGCTGATTTTCTGTTTCATTTTCATTTAAATTAAATATTATGCAATCCTCCTGATGGCAGCACACTGTCTCATTTGAATCATAAGGATACACAGAATGAATTTTAAATATTCCTTTGGGCTGAGAGTCCAGGTGTTCTGGCAACTCGCCCTTGGCATCTACGTATTTTTCAGGAATATTCCCAATCACCATGTTATTTAAATCTGCCGTATAATGTGATTTTTGTATGGCCATTCCTAATGGGGAGTTTTCCTCTAAATGAATATCCTGACAACCTTTATTATTTACCATGATTTTTACAGATCCCTCACCAATGTCTACCAATGGAATGTATTCATAATCCAGGCCTTGCTGTTTTATGGATTCATTCAGGCATACAAATGCATCAGAGCCTTTCATCTGCTGTCCATTTTTGCATTTCAGTGTTATTGCAAACTGTTTTGTAAATGCAGGAATAATAGTATTTTTCCTCATTTGTAATTCGATTGCATAAGGAACCAGTTGTGCACAATGATAAGCCCTTCTTTTGTCTTCAAATTCAGGTGTCGGACCACCTAGGCGTGACCATATTTTTTGATTAAGGAAATCTAACACCATACACATTCTGTGCATGATGTCATTTCCCATGTAAAATTCATTTTGTGCTTCACTCACTATCCATACATTATGGTAAATTGTTTTCTGCCCAATGCTAATTTTAAGCATGCATCTGCCTGCAATTCGGTTTTCAAAGTCTGGACTGTCCAAGCCAGAAACATATTGGTTTTTAATCCTAAATCTCGGGATTTCTTCCCTTTCCATTATTTTTTACAACAATTTCTCATTAATGAAACTCCTTTCATGTTCAAGTGCTAAAGTGGCTTTTATTGTTTTAAAATAATCATTTATACCAACATGAACCCATGGTTGCTCATCTTCCATGTGTATTTCTGCCAGAGTGGTAATGTGTTTTTCTGAATTTGTTTTAGGAGCAATATTCTGTTTGCACGTTTTCTCTTTTAGATAAAAACATAATGTGTGCTCATCTATGGCAGTCTGCCAATCTTTCCTTGGGTCCAAGTATATTTCTACAGGTAGTTTTTCATTGTCGCTCTGCATTTTGTCTTGACACATTAATATGACAGTAACACTAGGTATGCAGCTATTCTGGAGATATACCTCCACAGCATCATTTGTTTTGGCAACGGTGTGACATTCATTTATATTGCTGTTTTGTGATTTTAGTTTCTTAGGCCTCAATGGTTTTTTGGTTAAGGACCACAGCACTCCATTCACCCCATCTATGAGAGGAGACAATCTTTTCAGGCAATCTGTCCCCATCAGAAATGGAATTTCACCAATAGATGTGATCAATACCTCTTGTTTCATTCTGTGCTTTCCTATTTTTATGTCAACCTCAGTCACACCTATGATGGGCACCTCCTCCCCATTAAAGTTATGCACTGGGCCTTGATTTTCCTTCACTGTGATCTGACTCTGTGGAGGTCTCCCTTCATTGATACTCTTTACCAGCTCCTTGGACATAATTGTGGCCTGTGCGCCAGTGTCAATCATAACAAAGGTGTGGCATTTTTCTTCTACAGTGATGGGTGCATAATATCTGTCCTCAACTTCCTCTAATAGACATAAGAAATGTGAATTCTTACTGATTTCAGGGCTCACCTTTCTCAGGTCTTTTTCACTTTTGGCTAAGCACATTGGTAAATGAAAAGACATTTTTCCCTCCTTTTTACCCATTTCTGTGCGAGAGATTTTATTCATTTCTCCATGTTCAGGGGTTTTTTGGAGTGTGGCCACTGTTCGCCCATCCATCTGGGTAACATCAGAGACCACATTACAATCCTCCAACTGAACATGTGTAACAACATCATTCAGCAATTTGTCATTTTTTAATTCTGTGCATTTGTGATCATTTAGTGTAATACCAGCCCTTTCAGCCTCTTCAAAAATATGTGGCTCAAAAAATTCTTCAGGTGATTGACTTGTACCCTCCTTGTGAGTATTTCCTTTTTCTGTCTGTGTTTGGTCATTGTTTTGCTTGCCCAGGGAAGGAGCTATAGCATCCCCACTTACTCCCTGTTCACTGGTATTCCCCATGCATGAGTCATTTTTCTTAAATCTGTCCCTTTGTTCTTTTGGAATCCCTAATGTTTCTTTTTCATTTGTGCAAATCTTTACTGTTTTATTTAGCTCTAGGTTAAATCATACCTCTTTTTTAGAATTATTTGCACTTTCTGTCACAATTTCATTTACTGGCACTTTCATTTTTAATCCATTAGGCATCTCAGAGTCGTTATGCAAAATTATATCAGAGCAATCTGTCATTTTGGCACTGCAGTTATCATGAGTACTTAGTCACTTTTCGGAAGCCCCCCGGTCATTGCTATGGCCATCAGCCCCCTCTTTGGAAGGTTGTTTTTGCGCTGTATAGAGCTTTCCTATTTGCTCAGCTAACATTTTCACTTGGGCCTCAAGGCATTGGAACCTTTCCATCTCTCTAGGATCCTCTTTCTGTGGCCTAGGTCGATATTGGTTGTTTTCCCCCTGATTGGATCTATTCTGATACCTCTCAGGTGATTGATGTCGGTTGGGATGGTTTCTGAACTCTTGATTCATTTGTGGAGGGGAGCGGGTTGCACCCATCCTTTGATTATAGTCCCCTGGTGGGGAATCATTGTACTGGCGTGGACTGTAGTTCACGTTTTGCCTCATGTCCTGTCTCTCAGATTGTGGGTACTGGCCCCTATGTTGATTTCCATTATCAGTAAATCGATCCACATATCGGGGCCTATCCTGATTACCATATATCATGGTGCTGGGATCAAATCTGCTCTGTGTCCCCAATGACTGGTAGGGACCATCATTTCTTTGATCTTGATTTTGTCTCTGGTTATTGTTCATACCTGCCATATCAGGCCGGTATCCTACCCGGGGTCTGTCCCCTAAATACCTAGGGCTGATGTAGCTCTCTCTATTACTAGGATCATGTGATTGGAACATTGGTACAGGAAATGGCGATCTTTGTTGATTACCCCTTTGTTCAGGTGTCACATTATTTTTACCTTGGCTTTGAGCAGACTCAAGGGACATTTTGGCTGACCTGATTTCCATCACTGTGGCTGAGGGTTCTTTAGATTTAGGTCTAGTATCTTTCATTTTATCACTTTCTCTACCCTGACAATAGAGTACCTCATATAGTTTTGTGCTTTAATGTACAATCCATTCAAGGGACTTGTCACGGTCAAATTCACGGACCAATTGGGATATGATGTCTTTCTGTAGCCCATAGAAGTATGCAGTTTTAAACTCATTGGAATTTGAGTCAAAAGATACATCAAAGCGAGAAAATGCTCTTTTTAAGTCTTGTAAAAATTGGCGAGGGGATATATTAGGTCCAGCAGTAATTGTGTACGCGACTTTCTTTGCCTCCTGCAATGACTGAAAAGGAAAAAAATGACGCCTAATTTCTTTTTCAAACTCCAGCCATGTCATATTCTGCTGTTCATTTAATCCCCTTATGATGCTGGCCGTCGGGGCATCTAAAGTTAAATGAAAATATTGTCTGTACTGTTCCTTAGGTATCTGGAGTGCTTTAAAAATGTCATGCACCGCTTCTAAGTGATCCTCAATGCAGCATTCACCTCCCTTTTTAAATGGTTTGATCAGGGCTTTAATGGATTTCATTATTTTTATGGGGCTACTTGTTGCAATGCATGGAATTGCATTATTTTGTGATTCAATCCTGTTTTCAGGTGTATGAGATTGGTGGCTGCCCCCAATGGGAGTATCAAATCCCCCAAGGGCGCTGCAACCAAGTTCAGTCACCGGCCCAGTCACTGGAGCACTAGCTCTTTGGGCAGAGCTAGAATTCACCTCCACTCCATTGAATGTGGTACCCTGCCGCCTCTCCTGGGACCTGGGAATGCACATTTGCTGTTCTAAGTCCTTACACTTTTTAAGGAGTCTGTTGGCTTCATCTTGCAAATAGTTGTTTTCACCATTCATTTTATTAATCACCTCCTGCATGTCGCACATTTGCATTTGGCATTCATTGAACTCTTTATTTCTCTTGTCTCTTTCTTGAATCATTTTAATCATTTCTTGTTCTGCACTCTGGAGATCACCTTCTTTTTCACAATGTTCTTTTTGTAAAATCTGCATTTCTGAAACAACCTCATCTTTATCCTGCCTAATGTGATCCACTAAGGCTTTTAAGTGTGCCAATTCTTGCTCACTATCTTCAAATTGTTTCTTGCTTTTGGATAACTGAGTATCAAAGTCTCTGCATTTTAATTGCATGTCTTTTTGGCATACATCCAATTCTGCTCTCAACATTTCCTGATTTTTACTTGCCCCATCTAATTCAGTCTTTAACCTGTTAATTAGCTGAGTATCATTTTCTTGCATTCGCAGGGACTTGTTTAAAATAAACCATATTTTGCTGCATAGCCGTATTAAACAGTCTTTCTCTGCACTTTTATCGGCTGCATTCAATAATCTTGTAAGGCAGACCTGAATTATGCTGCCTTCTGCAAAAATATTGTCTAGTTTTTCTTTCTGCACCTCACCCTGAATGCGGTTACTCCATTCCAACGTGCTATTTGACGACCAATTCCCATGTGCAAACAACTTTGCCTCTAAATATTGCACTAGATCTGAGAATGTGGTTTCCCTTTGTGACATTCTGAAATTCGTTTTTAGTGGCACACTGCTATTATAAAATGGGTTCCCTTTAATGTGCAAATGGCAGTGTGAGACACACTTGCCACGCCCAGTAGGTACTCTATGATCACTTTCAACTTTGCAACGCACCATAAATATGTAGGGTATTTTGTGGAGATTTGGGGCCTGACGGTATTTTATTACCGCCGAAAAATAACTTAGCAATAATCACTCCTTGTATTCAGATTTGGCCATGTGCAACAATAATACAGTGGACATGCATTATTTCAGCACCCAGACATGCATATTTGGTATGCGTGGTTGGTACGCGTGGTTGGTGGTATTTGGTGAGCATGATTCCCTTGTTTTATTTGTGGCCCCAATGTCCAGAATCCCTTATCTTTGCTTAGATTTTTCGTGTAATCACTAGAGAGACCTCAGACCTACATTTTAGGAATACCACATTTTCAGTGTTAGTGTTAGTGTGCCACCATGGGCGATCTCACTGACTTATTTACGACAGAGAGCTATATGTGGTAATTTTGTGGTAATTTCCACTACCTTATATACGGTAGGGAACTATGTTCAGAGAGTCCCTCTTCCCGTTGGCTCATGTACCTCCAACGAGCTATGCTACAAACAATCACTCTCAACTGTCCATACTGAATATGATCATGCACACATCTGTCTTAAAATGACAATTGCATTGTTTAAAAATCTCCCCTCATCATCAGCACTGTATTGGTAAATAGAAGACACACCACCCGTCTGCTTTCAAATATTTTTCTGTATTATAAAAGTTGCATTTAAACACGATCTCACTCTTTACAGAAATAAATAAAACAGCACATTAACAGCATTGTCTGTAATACACTGAAAAAAAATGGCGGAGAACAGAACACAATTTGCAACATTAACGTGTGATTAAGGCACCGGAATCGCCTTTCCTACTCTGACTGAACATTCTCGTACACACTCAGCTCCCACACTTATGTAATTACCTTATCTGTTCAGAGTTTTCTTCAGCTGTTCTCTTTCTGAATGTGGCTCCCTTGAAGATTAACCCCAGTGAAAAGGAACGCCTGCCGTTCTCAAACCGGGGTTATTATCTGGAATTCTCAGCTTTTGCAGATAGGAATGTCTCAGCCAGGAAAAAGGTCCTTCTCCCAGCTCTGCCAAATCTTGACTGTCCTTCTCTCTCCTCAAACTCCCCCCAGCAAAACTCTGATCACTCCCTCTAGCATGATACTTGCTATGACGCTGCTCCAATCAGAATCAATCATGCCATCTCCTCCTTCTCTACACAATGGCTCATTTTTATAGTAATACTTTGTAACCAACTGATTTCCTGTTCTTTCGAACTCTTTTGCTTCCTGTAATTATGTGGACAGGGCAGCAGAGAAAAAAAAATGGATGTGCGTTTAAAAGCTCACTTTCAGAATAGGCCTAATTCTGCAGTGGAGACACATTTTTATTAGTGGATTATGTTTCATTAGTCAGGTTAGTTATAAGTAATGTTAGTTATTATTTTCAAATGTGTCTCTCGCACCATAGGCATTTCAGGTGAAAAATAGTGTGCATTTTTGAATGTGCACGTGTGCTTTTAACTGTAAAAATAGATTTGCATCTTATATGTTAAAATCGTTTTTGACTGAATAGCCTGTCTTTCCTTGTTAATCTGGTAACACCTATAGCAATGCACCGCACCCTTGTGGTGGTGCTGCAAAAAAAAAAAATTGCTACCTGTGCAGTAGTGCTGTACTCTGTGCTGTAACACGCCAAATATCCTTACAATGCCCTCCTGTGCTTGCTTTTGCGGCACTAATGAAGGAAAAGCCAGCCAGCTGTAGTAAACAAAAGCTACCGCTGGGTGGCTTCCCTTCATCAGTGCTGTACGCGGAGGACAGGGACCGGAGACCAGAGCAGGAAAGCTGCAGCTGAATCTCGGTAAGTGCTATTTATTTTTAAAAAAAAAATAAGCACTAGCTGCGGTTTTTTTTCTAAGTTTTCCTCCGAGCCGGTGGAGCCTGAGAAACTTGGAAAGAAAAACCGCAGCGTTTTCCAACACAGTAACGTTGTATTTATGTTTGCTTCAAAAGCGACCGCAAACATAAATACAACCTTTTTAAAGCTGCGGTTTTATTTCTAAGTTTTCCGGGCTCCTCCAAGATTCAGCTGCAGCTTTCCTGCTCTGGTCTCCGTTCCCCGTCCTCAGCTCTTTCATTGTTATATTTGCCTCTCATTCCCATGTTCCTTCCCTGTTGCCCTATGGCCACTTTGAAACACAATTTACTTGATATAAAGCGCCTTACAAAAGCACGATAAAATAAATAAAATAAAATAAATGAAATAAATCCGCGTACAAATTACATATTTGAATGAGCCATTCAATATAGCACCCAGTGTGCCATTTCAGAAAGGATGGATTGGAAGGAGGTAGCTGATGATACAGTAGTGGCTTGTAGGTTTACACCCTATTCAACAAGTGGAGTATCTCCTTTTGAAATACTCAGGAGATGAAGCTCTATACCAGGGTATATCTCCCGTGGTTGAGTAGGGCTAAGCTGAAAGCGATCAAGGAAGATATTATTGATGTCGGAGATTGGATGCAGATAATACTGCTGCCTGGTAGGAGGAATGCAGGATTAATTTGGTCTGAACCCATTGAAGTGGTGGAGAGATTGTATGAGGCACTTAAAACATTAGATGGCAGAGCTTGGATTGTGAATAGGATGTGCAAGAAGTTAGGAGTGAGTGGTGTAGGACAGCGTGTTTTGTGAGAAGTGGTACGAAGGGGTGAAGGGAAGGATGAGTGTCCCAAGAGGTAATATCGCAAACCAGGTTACTTGAAGGTATATGTGGAGCGATGGTGCCATGTAAAGGTCTGATTATACATCTGTCAAAATGTAAGGACGTGTTATTAATTTGATTTCCCCTTGCTAATGTCCTTGATCCATGTTCCTTTTCAGCCGACCTCATAATCACCGAATTTACTCGTAAACCACACCAACTGCATGATGGATAGGTAGCCTCAACCAGGAACTGCCTGTATTACCTGCTATCATGTTCTTTGCAAGGTATTACTGTTTGAAATTACAGCTTGATTTAAAAAACAAACAACACATACTTCAATTCACATTCATGCAGTAAATACTGCATGGAATATTCAACCTTTTTTCAGACCTAGCCCGAGGACTGTCCTGGGAGTAATGGTCCATGAAGACTGAGTTCAAGACTAGAGAACATCGACAGACTTTACCAAGTTCTTCAGGGCCCATAACTCCCAGTGCGGCCTGAAGGCATGTCTGTGAAGCTAATATGTTCTGCAGTTGAATTTATCACAAAACGCAGAACCAATAGTTAATGTTTTTGAAATAAACTTTAATTGATTTAATGAACACACAATGGAGTGAGGGAAGAGGAGAAAAAGAAAAGAATGATAATTAGTTTAGGTTGAACTACTCATTGCCATGGAAGTTGAGTGCTGTTATGAATTTGTTCAAGCAGGAAGATGGTGGGATAAGGTTCTCTACATTAGTAATGGTGATTGAATCCTGATTTTTGTCATCTGTTTGTGATTCTGTCTGCAACTTTATAATTGAATTTCCAGCATAGTGCTAGAGGGTGGACCATTGATGTTATTGGTTGCTTTGGGGAGTCCAGTAGCTTTGCATAAATAATTAATTCCAGTGCCCAGTTACTCTCATTTTCTGGTACCTTTCTAGGCCGGCATTGGCTAATGTTTGAATTGCAGTTACATGCAGGCAGTGGTTTGGGTATGTTTTGGAGAATCTGCTTTATTTTTCATTGTGGGCATCTTATTGCCTAGTGTGTTTTTGCCCAGTGGCCGATTGGTGTACCAGGTTTTATCAAACTTAGCTTTTCGGTTGCAATTTTTTGGAGAATAGAATTAAAAAGGGTGTGTCCGGTGTTAGTTTGCTTCTGTATAGTTCAAGAGATTGGACAGGGCACATTTCATTGTTGAGTTAGTCGTACATTGCTCCAACATTCTTTCATGTTTTGTTTTTCTGTGAGCTCAAGATTTGTTGGCCTGTGTGAGGGCATCTTGGAGTAAGACACACCCTACAGATTCCAAGTTCAAAACAAACTCTTTTATTAACTTAAATGTCATGACGGAAAAACGCGTATCTTGTCCTATACTATGGTGGGATTTCCCTAACAAACCAAAACTAATTAGAGTCAGAGTCATTGAGTTTAACTTAGGAATGTGCCTGTGTCCAAAACCTATGCTTGACAACTAGTCTTATACAACGTGTAGAGATATCAGTAACCAACAAAATACTGTTCAGTGTAAACTTCAGAACTTGGTTCAGCGTGTAACGTTCTTTCAGCTCTTCTGTTCTTATAAAAAGTCTTAAGATTACCTTGAGTTCCAAAGTGCTATAAGTGTATACTCGCTGTTCCCTTCCCCACGATTCCAAAACACAGTTCAAAACACAAAATATCCTGAGGCTCCGTCCTCAAGACAAATAAACAATTCCAACTTCAGTGGTATATTCACATGATGATGTTTCCCAATTTCTTTAATATTCTGTGCCACCCAGGGGCCTCCTGTATATTGATGGTCTTTGTATCACAAAAGGTTTTGGTTGGAATTGATCAATCATTTGAGTTCACCTTGTTTAAGATAATTTCCCAAAGTTCCCTTTATTTTGAGAAATAATACAGTTTGGGTTCGCTGGCCTTTCCACTCATTTTGTGGTTCATTATTTATTGGCCTCTTCATGGTTAGATTCAATGGTTCTG
The DNA here is from genome assembly GCF_040938575.1 of Ambystoma mexicanum. Taxonomy (NCBI): domain Eukaryota; kingdom Metazoa; phylum Chordata; class Amphibia; order Caudata; family Ambystomatidae; genus Ambystoma; species Ambystoma mexicanum. The sequence goes on from NC_090933.1 coordinate 824,140,061, forward strand.
AAGAAATAACATAGTTGAAAGTTGCTTGCAATGTTAAGTATCTTTCACTTTAGGAATTATCATTCGATGTATTTAATTATATTGAGAAAGCTTCCATTCTCTTGGTTTCTTCATAAGTAAAAGTTCTCCTTTAGTGCGGTATTCACAATGTTGCAGTTTTATCATTTGAATGTCTCTGCTTTTTGGCATCTCAAAAACGTATAAATGTTTTAAGTTAAGTAACTTTGTTATTTTCATTCAATTCGTTATTCGATGCTGCGTTCAAAAATGGAGCACATTTTATGGTTTGAATATTCTTTGCCGTTCAGCGCATTCGTAATGTGGAACGGTTTTAAGGTAAGTAACCTGGTTATTCTCATTCAGTTTGTTAAGTATTGTAATTCTCATTTGCCTTTAAAGTGTTCTCATCAGTCAGAAACTTTCTATAGCATGCTTTCATTTGCATGCGACCACTCCATGACAAAGTATTGATTTGGCTTTTATGAGTTGACAAGTGTTTAATGTTCGTTGGTTTGTAAGGATTATGTTCGGAGACCTTTGACAACGTGCTTTTCAATCCACGCAAGGACTCTATAACAAAGTATCCTTTTGCGCAGCATAAAACACTTGCATATCGGGTTTCCGTCTGTCTACAAACTCACTAGTTGAGTTGATGTGAGTTCCTGCAGTGCAGATCTTCAGCCTTTTCGTCTTTGCTTTAGGGCTCCTCCAGCACGGATCTCCTTACACTCTTCGGTGGGTTCTACAGAGCCCCTGTTCTTGGGCTGCTCTTCTCTGAACCATACGCCTGTTGCACACACACAGGACCTTGCTGTACTACTTGGCTTCTCTGTTGCTACAAATTCACTGCCACTGCTCCTGTCACCATTCCCTTCCTTACACTCATTAGCTTAGGCTTTTGATACACCTGGAGCCCTATAACATGCTACAGGTGTGAGTTCCAATTAGCCCTGCCTGACCATCATTAAAGGGACATGCCTAACCTCTACTGCTCTCAGCAGTCCCCTGCCAGCAACTAGTCTGCACTGATCTTAGTTTCCTCTTTCTCGTCGCAGTGCTTTTTGTAGTCAGCTATATATGATTCAGGGGAGGTATTTTGTAATGTCACAGAAAGTCAGGGAATGGGTTTATTTGGTCTTTATTAGGGAAAGGGGGATACCATGTCTTTCTATCTATCTATCTATCTATCTATCTATCTATCTATCTATCTATCTATCTATCTATCTATCTATCTATCTATCTATCTATATTTGTTTTTGTATAGCGCTACATCGCCCAAAGGCCTCATAGCGCTCACAGTGACATACAGAACAAAACGAAACATAGAAGACAATGAGGTGGTGTTGGTCTGGCAACCAGAAACTGGGTGGAAATGACTCTGTACCATTGTCGAATAACCAGGTTAAGCTGCTTTTTAAATGTGCTGATAGATCCACTGTTTTTTATAGTCAGTGGCAGTGAGTTCCAAACCGTGGGGGCCCAGAAGCTAAAATTGATACTCCCAATTCTTTTTAGAAGTTGACGAGGTTGAAGTAGATCCTGATTGTTGTTTGATTGCAGGTTTCTCCAAAAAGGTACTTTCTTTATTTTATCAGAGAGATATTTTGGGGCAGTACCATATAGATATTTAAAGACTATTAGAGAACTTTTAAATTTGATTCTTTGACCAACTGGGAGCCAGTGAAGATTCCTCCTCTCAGCAAAGATCTTCGAATGTCTGCTTAAACCATTTACTGCTCTAACAGCTCCAATTTGAATAGTTTGCATTTTTTTAATGTTCGATTTAGAGGTGCCCATTAATAAACTATTACAGTAATCGGGTTTTGAGTTAACAATGGCGCAAACTATTATGGCAAGGTTGGGCTTGGATAGATATGGGCAAATTTGCCAGAGAAGATTGGAGAAGAAGGCACACGTAGATTTGACATAAGAGGCATGCCTGTAAAAGGATAAGTGAGAATCCATAAAGACGCCAAGCGTTTTTACATGGTCAGATACCTTAATATTGCTGTTATTGATTTTAAAGCTTTGATGTTTTTCCTCTAGATTTTTTAGTCTCCTGGTGGTGCCAATTGTCATTAGCGCGGTTTAGGACTTGTTGAGAGCAAGTGAGTTTGATGCCAAGGGCATCCCACTCCCAGTCCCCACAGACCCTTCACCCAGGTCATCCTCCCTCGCTTGTTCACCCCCAAGGTCGGGACCCAACAGAGATTGCCTTTCCGTGGCCACATGTTCAGAGGATTCATGGGGAATAGGAGTGAGAATACCCTACGGTTTCTCACACCTCATTAAAAGTCATTGTGGAATAATGCAGGCATTTTCATCTGTGTGTATTTTGAAGGCATTAGCAGGAAGTGCACGTTGTCCCTCTCGTGCAAAGTGTAGCTGTATATTGTACCTTCAGTTGCAAGGTGCAGGGGTGATTAGTTTGGAAAACATCAGAGTTTCTTTTTTTTTTAAGTTCACTTAGTTCTGTAGGTTGTGAGTTGAAATGCGTTTGCCTTGATGCCTAGATTTTTAATGATTGAGGTACATACATTATTGGCACTTTGGAATTGGTCTCTATGCAAAAGGTTAACATTGCGTGACGATGGAGGGTTGCAGTGGTCCCGATTTAGCTATGCTCATAGTGAAATGAGGGTTTGGGTTTGATATTCGCTGCCAGAGGAGGTTCTGACTAGCGCATAAAAGTGTTGTAGATGGCTATTAAGAGTATTAGCATGTAGATATTCACATCCTGTAGGTATTTGGTTTTCAGCTAACCAAGTACAGGAATTTTGTGTTGCCCATTTAGAGGAAGTTTGAGTATTAGGTTCTGATTTGTTAACTTCTAATGTATCTAGTTCCGAATCATTTATAGAGTTGTGTTGAGGTGCTTTGGAGTGGCCTGTAGTGTAAGTGATTTCAATCCGCCACTCCAACTAAGTCAATGCCTAGTATGGGATGCCTAATGGAAACCCTTATTTATATATTTTTATGTCAAAAGTTTTTTTAATTCTGGATGATGTACCCTTATATAACACCCCTCTCTTTGAATTCCCCCGGTCTCACTGAACCAAGAAATAGGTTTGTTTTGAAAATTAAAAGATTTATTTGAAGAATTGAACAATATATAGATTACACTTTTATGAATATGAATTATATCTGAATATCACACTTATGAATATGAACAATGATCAGCAATGGGTAATATTACAATATCAACAATCTCTTTAATCAAGTAGGAGTAGGAATAGGAAGAATAATCTAGCAGAGAATACTTTGTATGGGATCAAGAGATTGCAATGATAGGAAGAAATGCAACACAGAAATAAACTTGATATGAATTTAACCAAAGACAATGTAATCCCTTTTTCCCCCTGTTGTTACTCACTCCCCCCAACATGCACTATGGAGATATGGAATGAGGGCACACAGGTATCAGGAATAATAATCAACAATTGCAGTTTCAATCCCACTTCCCCCCAGCAAGCAGAGAGAAACAGGTATGATTTTAAACAGGTAAATTGCTTTTGAATGTGATTTAGTAATGTCTGGAAAATGCTAAACATGACTTTAATTCACTAAATGAGATTCAGAACTAGTGAGAGTGGCTTGGGATAGTGCCTTATAGTCAACTGTAACATAGTTCCTTGTGAAAAAATTACATTTATAAATTTGAAATAAGCAAACATATCTTTAATTCCAGTCTTTTTCAACATGAAAATCAAATGTGTGGCACTCTATATAGGATTTTGATGGAAATCCCTTCTTTGACATGTTTAGCTTTGAAAACACAAGTTTTTCCTGTCAGATTTAGAGATCTCCAGCACCTGTCGGAGGCGAGTAACGGTATTGCATCCATTTTTGACAGGTTTCTTTCCATCAAGTATCTTTAAAAGTGGATTTTGTTCTGATAACATATGATTCTTGCTGGCATTGTATTTATGGGGATTCTTGCAGTATAATGATGTGGAACACCCAACAAGGAGGTTGGATCTTTTGGGCGGTTTGTGAGCCGTGATTTTTTTCAAATTTGACAGCCAGGGAAAAAACTGATTTTTAAAACAGCTCTGTGTTTCTTTTGCAATGATTTTGCTCTGTGGGCAGCCAAATGATGGGTTTTGGCAGTGGTCTCCTGTGTTCACTGAGATATGCAAAAGTGGATGGCGGCCTATTTTTCAGATTTTTACAGCACACTTTCTGGTGATTTTTAGCGAGCAGCATGCTTTCCTGCAGCCATTTCTGAGGTTTCTGCTGCCAGCAATGCACAGTAATGTTGCAGGGCCTGGACCAGTGGGTTGAAACATCCCACAGTAGGTGGTGACTTAGATTTTGGTTAATTTTCCCCAGGTTTATCTATCCATTAATTTATACTTGTATTTCCTAAATGTTAGAAGGAATGTCACTCACTTGGGGGGAGGGGGGGTGGACATATTCTGTTCCTGAATTGTTTGGTGGAGAGGAAGGAAATGAGGCAGTTTCTGTTTTTGAGTTATTTGCTTGAGAGGCAGGAAATGAGGCAATGTGTTCATGAGGTGGAGAAAGGTCCCTGGCATGGTGTTTTTGTTGTTGTTAATGTGTGCTGTTGAGTTCCTCTCATAGCAGGGACCACCTCCAGTAACGTTTTGTTATTTTTAAATAGTGCTCTGCTGTGAGAATCGTGTGAGGGTGCACACAAATTCCTTTTTTATCTACATGCATAAAGGCTTTTTCATAAGCTGTAAATACCAAGAAATATGGTTCACAGTAGTCTTGGTTCTGTTTTGATGCCTGTCTTACATGGCTAGCAAACATGTTGTGCTCTAGTTTTGGAGTGCGTTAAGTCTACTTTCCACTCTGTGGGTTACTGTAGAACTTTAATGCAGCTGGCCACATTACCCTTGTCTATCCCTAGGTGTGATGTTGCAGCTATGAACCATTTGTTACCTTGTGTGCGTCAGTTTCATTATCTCTGCAGCATTTGCAGCTCTTTTATTTTATCTATGTGTTGCCTGAGGCCCTCCTTGTTTGCATATCCCTAGTATTAGCCTGTGAATGAATGTCCACCTTCTCTGAATTTTGGTTGGAGGGGCGCTGGTCGAAAAGTCACCTTTTGATCAATTTGGGATATTTGAAACATTATCTTTATTGAATGATGTATCTGCCTTTAATGTATTATTTATTTGAAACATGGCTTTAATTGTTAGTGACACTGTTCCTTTGGTGGCAGTAATGCTGTTGTTACAGAGGCAGATTTTGGTGACCATTGGTTCAGAGTTATTCTTTCGGACCCTTACCTGCCTTTGCTGTGTTAAAAGCTGCATTATTGTGTGTTTCACTGATGGTGATTTACTAAACACTGCCAACTAGATCCTCATAGACTAAGGACTGTGAGGACTAAGAAACACTCATTGGTATTAGTCTGACTTATCTGGTTGATCTTCATCCCACACATCCTTGTGACATGTGTCTTTTATGGCGAGGGTACTGCTTCGACATTACAAAAAGCATTGTGTGTGATTGATAATTGCCTTATACACAGCCAAGGGCAGGAGTTGATTAATTTACAGAGAAGAGCTGTTGCCTGTTTCCTGGTCATGAATCACCCTGATAAAATAAGAACTGTGACAAAGAAGCAAAGGACTCTGCAATGAGCACTACCAGTAATTAACAAGAACATTTCCTTTCCTGTAATTGACAAGAACCATGGGATGTTTGATTCTGGGTCATTTCTGGGTAATGGTCAAATAGGCCCAGCCACGCAGATGTAAATGTGGTTAGTTTATATCTCACATAAGACATTCCATTCAGTTGCATTCGACAGAGTTTGCAAACAGCAGTAGGCAAATAGCAGTGGATTATGACAACACACTGCATATATTGACTGGCAGTAATGTTGATGTGTTCCTAATATCATAAGTCACATGTATTTATTGTTTATTTTGATTAATAGAGATGCTGATTTGTATTAGCTGCATTGCCTCTAAAATGAACAGATTCAGCATGTAGAAAGAGCAATGGATGATGATTAACATTAATGAGAGAACAATGGCTTGGTCAGGGGCGTTGCTAGGGGGGGGGCTAAGGGGGCTATAGCCCCTGATCTTTTGGTTGTAGCCCCAGATAGAATCTCAGGAGCTACAGCCAAAAGACTAGCTAGCCCCCAGTCCCGACAGTCCTGACATCAGCGTAGCCCCGGGTCTTTTCCAGACCTAGCAACTCCCCTGGGCTTGGTGCTTGTATAAAAGAGATTTCGTGTCTTTATACATATGGGAAAATGCACTGCAGAATGCAGTAAGTATTGGAAACAGTTATTTTCAAGAATGCCATGTTTTGCTCAGGAGCAGAGAACGCAGTTCAGTACATGGCAGCCAGTTAATTACATGTGACTAATGAGGGAGCGCGTTTCTGCGCGAGGCAAGACAGCAGATTATCTCATGCATTAATCACTGGCAGCACAAAACATGCCTTGCAGGAAATCATTGCACAAGTGTTAGTCGGTCGTCTACTCCCTGCTCAATGCCAGCGAACTGTAAAGTTAGCAAACAAAGAAAATCCAGCTATCAGGTTTTCTTCCTAGCACATCGATTTCTGAGAAGTCTCGTGGTTATCAATCGCTGCTTTCTTCTGCCACGTGTGTCCTCCTCAAGGGCGCATTGCGAGTTTGGAGGTATTGCTTCTAGGAATCCAGCATGCAGCAATGCACATTACTGCATGTGGTATTCTTAGTAGAAAGTAATAGTACGCGTTTTCCTGCTCACAGGTGGGAAAGGCATGCTTAAAAAAGACAGCATTTATGAAATATCACTTGCAATATTTCAGAAATCCCCATGTCAGTTTTTACTAAAAGTGGAAACAACTTTTTCGTCATTCTGGTTGGACAGCTATGAATGCATCTGGAACATTAGCAGTTTAAACGCAGTCGGCCCATGGAGAAAAGATGCACAGAAGGATCTCCAATGCCCCTCTCCCCATGGTGAAAAGACACGACAATGTGAGCAGTAGACATGCACCACTATTCAGTCCTCTTGCGGATGTCCTGCATATAATTGTCCTGAAAGGGAAGGGAAGGGAAGGGGATGCACCATTGACGTGAACGCCATGTTACTTACAGGACGAAAGATGTTCAGGACGAAAGATGTTGTGATAGAGGACTAAAGAACGATGGGGATAGTTTTCTAAGTTTGCGCACAAACAGTTCTCCTTGGTCCAATTTTCATCATTTGCACAGCGGACTGCAGTTGACATCAATTTAACGCCCCCCTTTTGCAATCCGCTATGCACATTGAGTAAATGCTGCTTGGAAGTCATCATTTACAATGTATTCTCATGGAGCCCACTTGTTGTCAGTTTACAAAGCTGGTGGACCCCATCATTTATGCCAACATTTACACCAATGTCATAATGGCGTAAATGCTGGAGTATTTGTATGGCAGAGAGGAAGTAAATGACGAGTTGTGTCCCCTCCGGACCCTACAAAGTATTGAAGATGTGATGTGGCATGAAAACAATTGCATATTCATTTTATGCTATGCCACAAGGAACATGAGCCCGAATGTACCTCTCTTTTAGCTTGAGGTAAAGTTAATGAGAAAAACCTCTCATTCTTTAGATTCAAGTTTGTGCATTCTCATTTGTTCTATATGGTATTTAAAAATACTGCATGGGGTAAATAGCTCAACATGCATAGTTAGACTCGGAAGAACTTTCCTGCAACAAACCTGAATCACATACATTTTCAGTGCTTAGCCAAAATGAACCTTTGAGAAAAGTTTAAAAAGATGGCCTGAAGTTTAACCATATGGCTTCAAGTAATTCTTCTGTGGCTGTAGCTCATATTCGTTCAAACACAGCTTTCAGAAAGACATAGGGCCTCATTACGAGTTTGGAGGTAGCCATGCCGTATTTAGCGGCATGGCTACCTCCAAACTCGGGTCCGGGTCCCGCAAAAGGGGACTTACTGGGTCATTCCGAACTTGGAGGGCCCGGTAATTCCCTTTCATGGGACCCAGACCCGGTACATCTCCATTTCCATTTGAGCCCCCATAGGGCTCAATGGGAATGGGGAGGATGCTAACAACGGGCCATGTTGTTAGCATCCTGGACTGCGAGCGGGGCCCTCTCTTCACGTCTGGTCTGGCCAGGCCTCCAGAGCGGGACCCGCTGCAGGCCTCATAATGTGGCGGCCTGGAATGAACAGTGCCAGTCCTTTACAGGCACCATTCATTCCGTGGCCGCCACACTCGTAATGAGGCCCATACTGTTGTTGCTGGAGGCAAGATTAGGATATTTATGGATGGCTAATAAACTGGAGGGCATTTAGCCTAGTTGTAGGAAGAAGTGTATGGGGAGTTAGTGATTGACTGAGGCTCAGCAACGCAGTGTTTTTTAAGCTTGGTTTAGTTTTTGCAGTGTTGCATGTCACATTCAGTGATTTGGAATGGGTAAACAACTTACCAGAGATTTGGGAAAGCAGGTGACACACCGGTCAATGTCCGTGTGGATGCAACACTTGCTGCCGGGTGACACCTGGGAGTAGTGGGAGGAACAGAGACCCTCTCACCTGTTTTATTTTGGTAGGAGGGAGGCCCAGAGATTCAGTAGGTGGTGGGCGACACACATTTTGACAGATTTGGAAAACACATGTCAGCACCCAAACAAGCTAGAAGCAGGGAGCGGGGGTGCTGCTTTGTGATCTTTTCACTCCTGCAAATGCACTTTCTTTGTGCAGTTGAGGGGGCAGTTGTGTATGGCGTGCCAACCAGTATGTTGTTGAGCTAGGCAGTCCTACTAGGCCTTGTGAGCATTCAGAACGTGGAAGTGCAGAGAGAGAAAGGGATGGGGTAAGTGCTAGGAGTAACCCAGAGGGAAGTGCTAGGCGGTATGTTGTAAGCAACTGTTAAGTGCTTGGAAAAAGTGGTCAACTGGCAATAAATAAGTGCAGGCCTGTGATAACACAGGGCAGTGGGCATTGAGGCAAGTGCTGGGAGTGGGTGGAGGCTGAAGGCGATTGGAGGTGGGAGGCCAGGGCCCAGGTGGACACATAAAGGCCCTGGTCACCAATCCTAGAGACTATGAGGTTTTAGCAAAGGAGCGGGGGAGTAGTAGGTGAAATGAAAGTCTTGAAGAGCTTCTGGAATTTGGGGAGATCGGGATAAAGATGAAGAGGGACGGGAAGGCTGTTCTATGGGAGGGAGCCAGCCAAGGAAAGAGATTGGCCACCAGCTTGCTGTTTAGTGAGGCACTTGGCATGCAGAGACTGGGTACCAGAGAAGCGTAAAGATCTGGGGGGAGTGTATTTAGTGAGAGCCAATTGTAGATAGTGTGGTCCCTGGCCCCAGACAGTCTTGTGGATGATGCAGAGGGATATGAATTTGATACTAGCAGCAACCAGGAGCCAATGCAGAGTTTTTAGGGCTGGAGAGATGCAGTCCCTAAGCTTGCGGCCAAGGATAAGTCTGCAGCCCTATTCTGGATTAGCTGATAGGGACGTAGAGGGTAGATTAATGAAGAGGCTATTGCAGTAATGAGGCCTAGAGAGTACCAGAGCTCTAGAGACATTGAGCCCCTGGGGAAAAGTGAGGAAAGGAAAGACTAATTTGAGGAGGTGATGTTGAAAGTGGGTCTTCTTGGCAAGGTCCTGGATTTGAGGGAGGAAGGAAAGAGAGGAGTCAAAGATGACTGCAAGGTTGTTGGCTTTGGATAAAGAAGAAGGGGGAGAATGCATAGAGGGTGGCCAGTGTGAGGGGAAGAAAGATGGAGCAGGAGTCCCAAATGGAAGGATCTCAGTCTTGTTGGAATTGAGGCAGAGATCATTGGTGGCACACCATGACTGGATGACAGATAGGCAGTGCAGTCAGGAATGACAGAGGAAGTAAGGAGATGATCAGAGAGAAGTTTGAAGAAAGTTGTGTGTCATCTGTACAACACTGAAAGTAAGAGGAGTAGGTGGAAATTAGGTGTGCCAGCAGGTCAAGATAGATGTTAAAGTGTTAGGGAGAAAGGTTGGAGCCCTGGGGGATGCCACAAGTGTAGATAGAAGTGGGAGAGGAGAAAGAGCCCAGGATCACCTGGGAGGGATGATAAACTGCAAAGGTTCAAAGCTCTATGCCATTACCTTTGAAAATGTACCCCCATCTCCTCGGACGCTAACTGCACCCCATTGTCCGTCAGTAGTATGGAGGGATATCCTTCCCTCTTAAATACAGTATCCAGAAAACTAATGAATTTGGTAGTACATATATTTTGTATGCAGGATGTCTCTATCCATCAAGACAACATATCCACTAGCACTATGCAATACTTAACAGTTTGTTGTCTCTTCACAGGACACAATGTCAAGTCCCACCTGTTCCCACGGTATGGATGAGACAGTCATCAATGTCATTGGCTGAACTCTGCTGGTGCAACCCTTGGACGAGTTCTCATACTGATTACATTCTCTTATTAATCCTTTTACTTGTTCATCCATCCACGACCACCAATCGTCATGCCTTTTTTAAAGGTTTAGTCTCGGGCATCCTTTGATGCTCTTCATGTGCTACCAAATTTTGTTCCTCACTTCCACAGGAGGAAATAACTTGTCACCTCTCAAAATCATAAACCCCTTCAGGCGCAGTTAATCGAAAACCATTTAAACAGCATCAGACAGCATTCCCCAACATATCTATTCATTCTGCAAACCACTTTCAATCTTTTCCTTATAATTCCATCATGACATGATCCGCACCCATAGCAACTTTCCATCCCTCTTCAGATACTTTTTCCTGATCAACCTTTAGTATCTGATGCTTCCTCACTTAATCCTCATCCTGCTCCTCTACCACATCAGTCAGACATGAGAGACAACGAGCTGCCTTGTTCTTAACACCTGGTACATACTCCACATCCCCGGTATACTCCTCGCTACTCACTTCCTGATCCTAAAAGACACTTAGTCCAAACTGTTTGTAGTCAGTATCTCCTTCAACGGCTTGTGATCAGAGTGAATAGTAAATCTTACGGTTCCATGTAATTTCATCGCGGGATGAAATTTCGCTGGGTTTTTCCCCAAGGCAATTTTAACGAATAAACTCACCAAATATTATTTTTTTATTTTTTGCGTTGTTACCCCCTCAGACTCCAAACCCCATTAATTTGTATCTATTTCTGAACAGCCACACCTCATATACATATTTTTCTAACCGCTCTGAAAAATGTGATGTGTTTTTTCATGAAAATATCCACAGAGAAACAGCAGCGAAATTACATCCCACAATGAAAGGACATTGTACCAATCTTCCCCCCGCAAAAAATGTTGGGACTTGTCAATCGCCCATTTAACTTCCAACAACTCCCTCTCTATAGTTTAGCAGTTGCTTTCTGCCTCTTTAAGCACTCGGGAAGCAAAAGCTATATTACATTCTTTTCCATCACTTCTCCGAGACAGTACAGCTCCTAAACCATGATTGCTGGCATCAGTGGTCAATATGCTCCTTTTCATTGGATCGAAATGATTCAAAGTGTGAGCTCTGTTCAGAAATAGTTTCACTTTCTGAAGCTCAGATTCACATTCTGCATCCCACTGGAACTTCATTACCTTCTTCACCAATCTGCTCTTTGCTGCTTAGACAGGGAATGCCCAAAATATTGTTGATCAACTCTTGCTTTGGACATATACCAGTTTCTGAAATCTCATGACCCAAGTATTTTATTACTGCTTTATAGAACGTGCACTTTTCCTTGCTGGACATCATCCCAGTATTTCTAAAAAATGTCTAGTTCTCTGTCCAACCTCTGATCTTGTTCTCCCACAGAGTTAACATAAAATATCACACCAACTTGAAAGCACAACAACCCTACCTCATTGTGAAATAGCTGATGAATCACCTGTTGGAACACGGCAGACGCTGACACTAATCCAAATGGCCTGCATATGCACTGAACTAGTTCCTCTGGTGTGATGAAAGCATGATGTTTCCAGAAGATGGATGCAAGACAATCTGGTGGCAAGCAGATTTCAAATCTAAAGCACTCAGCACTTTAGCACCCTGTATGGTTCCCAACAATTCAGTAATGTTCGGTAGAGAATACCTGTCCGGCACAATGCATTTGTTTACAGAACGCAAGTCAATACACAGTCTCAATCTTCCATTTGGTTTATGGACAGTAATCAAAGGAGAAAACCCTTCCTATGGATCCATCCTTTCTATCACCCCTCGTTTCTTGATTAATTCTAGCTCTTTCTTCACCTCTTTCCTTAGATTGATGGCCACATTCCTCCCTTTAAGCACCATCGGAATACAGTCTGCCTTCATTCTGATTTCATGCATGAGACTTACCATGCAACCCAACTCATCTCTGAACACCTGATGTTGTATATTGTAGCTCTCAAACATGGTCTCCTTTTCTTCCTTCGAATATACACAATCCTCGGTATTGGGATCAAGCCTGATGCTCAATCTTTTCTGGTGGGTCGAACTCAATAAGGGATAGGTCCCTTTGTTGGAGACATACGCCTTCCCAATCCTATACTTGAATTCAATTACAGTCCAAAACCATACTATCAGATTGATGTGTTTACCTCCATAAGCTAGGGAATTGGTGTAGACTTTATTCAACACTATTCACCCTTCCATGCGTATCTCAGACAATTTCTTGGGCATCAGTGTGAACTTGGCTCCTGAGTTGATCACCATATTTATATCACTCCCTTCAATCTTACTCACTGCCAGCAGTTTTTCAGCATCAGCGTTCTCATCTTCAGTGTACCTCACGGTGTCTAACTTGTCCTCCACCACATATGTGCACTCATCCAACTCCTCACACAATTGATTCAAGTAGTTCATGGCCTCCATTCTGCTCCTACAGCATGTTGTAATATGCCCATTTCTGTTTCATCTCTTGCACAGCGCTTTGAGACCTGGAAACATGTCACTGTTTGCAAAGTGTTACAGACTATCGCAACTAAAACGCGTCTTCCTTTTCTTCCTTGAACCTGGCAGCTTTCTTCTTAATGACCTGCCTCTCTTTCTTTCTCTTTTGTCCTTGCACCGCTAATACTTCCATTGCCTGTACATTCTCTTGCTTTTTCACTTCCGGTTCAGTTCTCTTTTCTAGCTCCTTGACACACCTGTGGGTGTATTCCACTTCCTTCGTAACTCTAACGACCTCTTCTAAAGAGGGATTGTTCTTGGAACAAAGAGCTTCTCTTCATTTACTGTCACTGCATTCAAACATTAACTGGTCCCACTATCTTTCTTGTACAGTGTTTCCAAAGTCACACAATGATGCCAGACCCCTTAAGGAAGTGACACATTGTGTTACTGTTTATATTTGCTTGATTCTTGCTTACTCTTATCAAAATGGTATCGCTCCAAAACAATGCTTAGGGTTTTATCGTAGTTTCTGCCTAAACATTTCTCATACTGAGAGAGGACTGATTCTTCCTCTGATAATGCTAGTACATTTTCAAACTGGCCTTGACCATGATTGAGCAGCCAATGCATCAATAAACAGTTCTTCCTCTAACTGGAAAGATTTGGACCATTGGACCATGTAATGCCTGCACATAGTGATTGAAACGTTACTTCCACCGTTTCCTTGGTATGACAGGCTCTCCTTGTGTTTCATGGAAATATTTAGAATGTGGAACACCCTGCATGCTTGGACCACTCACTATTTGTCTCCAGGATACTGTCACAAAGAAAAGAAGACATGTCAGATGTACTGGGAAATCCTCTCTCCTTACTTTTTTTCTCTTCCTACTATATTCTTATTGTAATACCGAGATGAGGAAGAGTAGTGAAGATATGATATGATATGATATGGCATTTATAATGCGCCTATACGCAAGTGTTTCAAGGTATGACGAGGCAAGGGAGGGGGAAGAAGGGGAGACAGACAACGATCCTAATAGGCCAGGTGACAATCAGATCGCGCAAGTTCATGGGAAGGGGAAGGAGGAGAAGTGCGGGTGGGAGGGGGATGAAGACAGTGTAGTACAAGGGAAAGAGCAATAAATAAATAACAATAAATAGAAGTATGGCAAGCAGGTGGCAAGTGAAAGGGTAAGTGCAGACATATAGTGGTAAGTGCAGGAAGTGGGACCGTGCAGAAGTGCGATTGGTGGGGGAGTGGACCTGGGCCCGAGGTCAGAGGGTGGCCCGGTAACCAGTGCAGTTTCCATGTCAGCCAGGAAATCACCAAGGGAGAGGAGGAGAAAAGGTGGGCTCGAAGAGAAAGGTTTTGATGTCTTTACGGAACCAAAGATGATTCTCCTCAAGTTTTAGGGAGGCAGGGAGGCTGTTCCAGAGGGAGGCCCCAGCCGAAGAAAGAAATTTACCACCAGCTTGTTGCTTGGAGAAGCGACTGACCCTGGGGAATTGGAGGCAGATGAGGGAAGAGCTTAAGAAGGAAGATATTTAGGAAGAGAGAGATGAAGTTATTGAGGCCCCAGGCCCCAGAAGGCCTTGCGAACGATGCAGAGGGCTTTGAACTTAATCCTTGCAGCCACTGGGAGCCAGTGCAGATATTTCAGTCCTGGAGAGATACGATCCCTGTGCTTGAGGCCAAGGACAAGTCTCGTGATTCTGTTCTAGATAAATTGCAGTGGGCTGAGAGTAGAAGCAGGCAGATTTAGAAAGAGGCTGTTGCAGTAGTTCAGTATGGAGAGAACCAGAGCTCTGGAGACAGTGAGCTTCTGGGGGGAAGGAGAGGAAAGGAAGAATACCTCTGAGGAGGTGCAGCTGGTAGTGTGACTTCTTAGAGATGTCAGAGATGTGCGGAGAGATGGAGAGTGTAGAGTCGAAGATGACCCCAAGATGTTTCGCCTTGCAGGTGGGAGCAGGAAGGGGGCCAAGAGAGGCCGGCCAGAGAGATACAGGAAAGGAGGGAGCGGGTGTGTGGAGAATCTCAGTGTTACTGGCATTAAGGCAGAGGTCATTGGCGGCACACCACTCCTGGATAGAAGACAGGCAGTCAGAGATGACGGAAGTAGAGGAGGAGGCCGAGGGTAGCCTGAAGATGAGCTGAGTGACATCCGCGTAGCACTGAAAGTTGGGACAGAGAGCAGCTATGCGGTGGGCCAAGTGTGCCAGATACTGATTGAACAGCCAGGGGGAAAGGTTATACCCCTGGGGGACACCACAGGTAGAGAAAAAGATAGTAGAGAGGAGGGACCCAAGTTGAACCTGGGAGGGTCGGTTGGAGAGGAACGAAGTCAGCCACGCCAGAGCCTGACCAGTGATACCCAGGTTATCACAGAGATGGTTGAGCAGGATGGTATGATTGACAGTATCAAAGGCAGAGGGGAGATCAAGCAGGATGAGGATGCAAGAGTGTGTTAGAATCAAGGTTGAAGAGCAGGTCTTCACGGATGTTCAGGAGAGCAGTTTCCGTGCTTCTGGCAGCTCTGAAGCCAGACTGATGGTCATGAAGACAGCCAACAGATTCAGTGTGGAGATTAAGCTGGGAGATGGCCAGTTTCATTAGGAGCTTGCCCAGGAAGGGAGTGATGGAGATG